>NW_027517238.1:4105000-4705000 GCF_048772815.1 Callospermophilus lateralis
CAGGATCATCTTGGAGACATTTTTTAAAAAATAATTATTTTGTATAAATGAGATATATCTGTATTTGCTCCTATTAAAAGATAACATAAGATTAATTGAGTCCCACATAAATCTAACATCCATAAAATTGGGCCATAACTAGGAAAAAAACAGTTCTTTCTAATTTTAATATTTAAGGATAATTTAAAATTTCTTTAATTTTGGTAAATAGCATAATAATCATATAGTAAATTTATCTTAAAGTTTACCTATAAATATTTACTGACATTTGTAAGTAGATTTGAGAGACATTTTACAGTTTTCTTTTTCTCTTTTGGCAGAAAAAAATTATTTTCTTCATTTCCTATATTAAAGTTAATAATTAAGGATATGGAATTAGAATTCAGATAAGCTAGGATAAAGAAAGATGAAAATGTTTGAACACTTTTAGTAAGCTGAAACTATAATTTAGCATGTTTTTCCTTTCTTGCCATAGTAAATAATATTCAAAATTATAGTAGCAGCTTTTGTGACTATTAAACCAATAGAAATCACAGATACTTTATATTGCATTTCAAGTATGACAGCTATCCTCAAACTATATTTAAACTTCCTCTACAAAGGAATAATTCAATAAGCAAACAAATTCTGATTTTTGCTTTTTTCTTGAATTTAGTTAGACATCTTATTTTCTTCTGATTCCTTCTTTTAAAGTTATATATTTATATATTCACTTATTTGCAGTACTGTGAATTGAACCCAGGGCCTCAAGCATGCCAGGCAAGCACTCTACTACTGAGCTACATCCCAGAGCTCTCAACTATTTAAATTGTTCTGAAAAAAATTAAAAAGATTCATCAGACTGTCAAAGTGGTACTGGGAATGAAAACTTTTATAAAGCTCTGCCCTAAAGTTTTAATCATGCCCCCACCAGCATAGAGAGAAACTAAGGACTGCATTTCTTCAAAATTATCAGCACAGATGTGAAATATTTCCCATTCTGTCTTACAAAGTGCTAACTTTTAACTATAGAAATGTAGTAACTATGTCTGGCCATTACTATAAAGACTTGAAATAACAGCAAGAATGTTTTAGTAATTTTGATAATGAAACCTGCATTACAAGCAATTTTAACTAAATAATACAAAATCATTCCATATTTAAGTAATATATTGGGAAGGTGAAAAATAAATATGTGTCTTCTATATTGCTCCAGGAAGAATGGTGACAGATTCTTTTTTTTTCAGAATAATAATAAAAACTTTCTAGGATTTCTGCATAGCAAAATTTTTTAAAAAAATGTTTTAAATGATTGTATTTGAATATCAGAATATTTGGTGGATGTTTTGTTCTATCATATGTGAATAAATAGCTTTGTGTGTGTACTACATTAATATAGAAATTTTATAAATTGCAATATACATATATTTACCTCATTTTAAATTAGGAAAACTGTCTAAGCTATAAAATCAGTAAGAGCTAAAAGGGTAAACAAAATTTAAATCTCCACAGGGCTTCAAAAATATTTTATAGAGGACCTGAACTTTCTAGAAGCAGGTGAGGATGGGAACTGCTCATGGTTATGGTGGCAGTGCCTGTGTTCTCATCTCAGAGAATTTTTTTTTTTCTTGATAGTTGGATCATCTTAACTGAGACAAATGTTTTCTCCTCACTTTCATCAATCCCTCAGTGAACTCCTGCAAGGATATCTGGCCAAAGGGATTTCATCCAGATAGCTTGAAAGGATTTGCAATGAAAAGAAGCCAGCGTATATGAGCATTAGAATATAAATTTGGCTTACTCTCTTGCCCTACACATAAAAATTTTGGATGAATATTTGATGGAAATATTTTTTGGAGTGTTTTGCAGTGGAACAACTGTTTAATTGAATTAAATTGTTGTACTGTTAGTGTATGCTCAAATAAAACATTTGCTACTGGAGGCACAAATTTATTTAGAAAATATTGCAGGGTAAGTATACCACAGGGTCACAGTGATATTTAAAAACTGAAATTTAACTTTTTAATTTGGTGCATTGCATCTATATATAGAAAGTATTATGAGAAAAATGTCCTATTTTGACAACGTTTATAAATTTGCCAATTGTGTGGGTATGTACGTATGTATATGTATATCTATAGATAATATATATGTATTTGTTGGCATATATAAATATAAGTATAAATATTTGTTAGTAATATTATTTGTAAAGATAAAATAATCTCCAGTTTTGAAAATAACAGAAAAGAGTATTCTAAAATAGACTCAACTATTTTAATGCCAGTATAAAAACACTTTCTGAAGAGTGATTTTGACATGTTACATAACCATTCGGTACAAGTATAAACGTTTTACCTGATGAAGTTGATACAACGATTAGATCAGCTTATTAAATCAAATGCCCTTTGCAAAGTAACCATAAACAGAGAAATAACAGTTAATGCTTTAAAATTTTGTAAAAATATGTATGTAGCATTTGTTTTATATTTGTGTTTTTTACTGTTTTTTTTCGAGTACATTGTAACTATACATGATAGTGGGGTACATTGTAACATAGATACCTGCAAATAACATGATTTCTCCCATTTCCCTCGCAAGCACTTTCTCTGTTATTGACCTCTAGAAAAATTAAACTAACCACACAGATAAAAGCTAGAATTACTTTTTTTTTTCTCACAGAAAAGCGAATTTTGATAAATGTTAAGATACTTCACCATTAGCTCTGGAGGAGAGTGTTACTTTGTGCACAATTCCTGGAAAATCGAGGAGAGAATTATGGGTTCACTGACCATTGAGAAGGGCATTGCTTACTGAGAAGTATGAGGACACATAGCAGGATGGCGATAAGAGCTCCTGTGCTCAGGCCCACTGAGAGGACCAAGGCCTCTGCGTTGCAGGATTGCATGTTCCCTTGATTGTCACAGGCACAAACCCGAATAGTGAGTGTGCCAGTGCTGCTTTGAATAGGATAATCATTGTCAAAAATTAAAATTGGAAGTAGGTAGGTGCTCATTTTGTTGCGGCTGTACCCATCTTTGCGAGTCATAATTCCTGCTGTATTATCTGGGGGAGAAATTGAAAATATTTCACACTTTTGTAGTTTTTCATCTTAAGATTTCAAAGTTTTTGTTTTTAAAATTTTTTCTGTTACCTTTATTGTCTACAATAGTGAAGTTTGGATTGAGAGGAAATTCTGGTACTGGCTCAAAGAAGAATTTGTGACCTCGGGGAAGGTCATCATTGTCCATAACACTGACAGTCTGAATCAGCTGAAAGCAAAACAAATGCATATATTTAACAAAACAAAACTAAAAGTAGTCATCTTTTTTAATTAAAGAAATATTTTAAATCCATGCATTCATGCTTTGAATTTTGAGTTTGTCACTAAACTTAAAAAACAAAAAAAGTCCTTTTTAGTAAACCATTCCAAGGTGTTTTGTAAAGGTTTTGTTCAAGATAATATTTAATTAATAAATAAAAATGTCTATCATTATTACTTGTCAGTGCTTCTCAATGCTTCATCATCTGTTTTCTTGCCACTGAAACAATGAACTTAAAAAATATCAAACAAACAAAGATGTGATCAGTTCAATAAGTATCCTCTTTTGTCGTCTTGTAAAGCACCAGCCTATTTTATTAGTATTTGGTTCCTAACCCCTTTTGTTCACTAGAAAATGTTTTCTCAAAGGAAGAAATCATACAAGATTCCTTTTAAAAATATAACTTTTTACCACAATTCCAAATCAAGAATACTATTAATATGTTTCCAGACAAGTGAACTCTTCATCGCATAGTATCATAAAGAAAAAGATTTTACAGCTATGTGCATTATTGAAACATATTGCATATTTAATTCAGATTGTTTGCCTTTCTTTTAATGTTATTTGCAAAGATAAATACATAAAAAGAAATGCTTCTCAAGTATTGTGAAATCATTGTGGAAGTTGCAAAATTAGGACCCTCTTTGCTGAGCCATAATAATTCTGAAGTGTGCCATAAAGGAAGATGGAGAAGCAAGCACTAGTTTGGGAGGAAAATTCCAATTGAGAACTTCATAACCAAAAGGCAGCAAGCTACATATCAATGTTCTGTTTTCCTCGTTCTGGTTCTGCCATCTGTGTGATATGAAATTAGAGCCAGGTAATTATGCTTACTTTCAGTTTTCTCTTCTAGAAAAATAAACAGTTGTGCCATTTCCAGGTGTACTAGTCCAATATTCTGTGGTGAACTATTACTGAATTCCCAATGATTTTAAACATTTTTGTTTTTTGTGTACCTATTATAGCCATACCATCTACAACACCTAGCCAATACTCTTCTACTTTAACTTCATATTACATATGAGTTCATTCATTTTATTGATAGATTAACATGTGACCTTGTGTTTCTTTGTATGAGGCTTCTGAAAGTTCACAATTGTTAATACAAAATTAATAATCTTTTTTTCTTAGAAAATTGAAGCACAATATTTAAAAAAATCACAAAACATTTAGTATTATTGCTCAACCTCCTGATCCTGAATAATAATAATAAATCTTATTTGTAGAACTATTCTTAATCATTAAAAAATCTTGGTTCTTTAATTGCATGACTTATGTTCTTCAAATGATTTGATGGGCTTTATGTTTTAGGAACTATGTTTTATTTTTATCTTTGTTGATTTAATGAAAGAGTAAGAATATATATTAAATAATCATAATTATTATCAATCATACTTTGTATCTAATTTTAGTATGCATTGTATCAGTAACTCGTATGAATCAATAAAAGATAGCACACTAATAGATAAATAAGTAAAGAACACCTACTGATTCAGGTAGATTCATCTGTGGCTCCCAAAAGATAAATTCCAGTCCTAAATCATATTACCTATAAATATGATCACAATTGGAACAAACTTTTTTGCAGATATTATCAAGTAAAAATTAAATCTTACTGGATGAGTGAGAGCTCTAATTCAATGACAGGAGTCCTCATAAAAACAGACAATTTTGAATACACAAAGATTTACATCAATAATGCAATGTAGGGCTGGGGCTGTAGCTCATTGATAGAGAGCCCACCTTGCACGTGTGAGGCATTGGGTTCAATACTCAACACCGCATAAAAACAAATAAAGATATTGTGTCCAACTACAATTAAAAAAAATTTAAAGAATGCAATGTAATGATAGAGGTTGAGATTGGAAGTCCACACTCCAAGGAATGTCACAACATCATGGCAACCACAAGAAGCTTGGAAGTTAAGGAAGGATCCTACCTAAAACCTTCAGAGAGAGCATAGCCTGGTGACAGATCAATATTGGACATTTAATCTCTAAAATTATGAGAAAAATTATTCTGTTGTTTCTAATCATCTAGTATGTGGTAATTTTTCATGGCAACTCCAGGAACCTGATACAAGTGTGAAGATTAAAAAAAAGCATACATTAATGAAAACATTCAGCTTAAGTGAGTTTGAAGAAATTTATACTAAACTCTCATGAGATATTTAGAAGTTCACAGACATTTAAAATCTAGAGTAATCCAAGTAAACAGGCAATCATAACTGTCAGAAGAATCCCTTAAATAATATTTAAAAATATTTGGCAGCATCTATTAATATTTATAGATTAATCATTCATACTTCAAAGCTTATAACAAAGAAAAATTATACCAGTAAGTAAAAATGCATAATGTACTCTAGTACTCATTATTATGCTCTCTGAAAGAATAAGATCTTATTAAGTAAATGTCCATTAGTAGAAAAGTAGTTTAGTAAGTTTATTAATGTGTGGCCATGCTATAAAAAAATAAACATCAAATAACAGTAATCAATATGGAACTGAGAATGTGGCCATTATCATGTACCAAAGTGGAAAAAGAAAAATGTTTTTGAACTGAAATAAGCATGTAATAAATCTATGTGAATCAAAAAAAGAAAAAAAAACCACTTCACCTTATTTATTTATTTTTCAGACATCTTATTATGCTACCAAGACTAGCCTCAAATTCAGAATCCTAGGAGGATTAGCTAGGATAATAGCTATGATTAGCTTTGATTATAGGCAGAGGCTACCATGCCTGGCTTCCATTGTAATTTTTTAGTATATGTGAAAGGTGGAAAGTAGTTTCATCCAAGCCAGGATGCTGTAACAAAATGCTACAGACTGTGGCTTATACAAAAGAAATGTGTTTTCTCAAAGTTCTTAAAGCTGGAAGTTGGAGATCTGCTTGCCAACATGGTTGGCCTCTGGTGAGAACTGTCCTCCTGCCTTATGTTTTGCTGTCTTTTCTGGAGATCTGCTTGTCAACATGGTTGGCCTCTGGTGAGAAATGTCCTCCTGCCTTATGTTTTGCTGTCTTTTCTCTGAGTATTCACATGGCATTTCCTGGGTTCGTGAGCTCAGAGAGAAAGAGAAAACATGAGATCCCTGGTATGGCTCCTCATAAGAGCACTTGTTATATCAGATCAACATTTCTCATGACCCCAATTAACCTTAATTATTACCTTGGAGACCCTTTCTCCAAATTCACAACCTCAACCTGTGAATAAATGGGGGGGGCATAAACATTTAAAAATCTCAATTGAAATTAAAGAATGAGTGTTTTCTATTTTATTTTCTTAAATGGACATTGTGAAATTGTCAATGATTCTTACCATCTACCTATTATTGCCTTAAAGAAGTAACTGAGGGCTGGGGATGTGGCTCAACCGGTGGCGCGCTCGCCTTGCATCCGTGCGGCCGGGTTGGATCCCCAGCACCACATACAAACAAAGATGTTTTGTCTGCCAAAAACTAAAAAATAAATATTAAAATTATCTCTCTCTCTCTCTCTCTCTCTCTCTCCTCACTCTCTCTTAAAAAAAGGAAGTAACTGAATAACTCTTTAAATATACATGTAGATAGGTAGATATAGAGTTGGTGGTATTAGAAAATTCTGTTTGAATAAAAATTGGGCATATTTTGCATTTCTTTAAACTACTTTAGATATATTTGAAACATTACTTTGTAATTGGAATTTACAAGTCATTAACATTTTTTTATTTAAATAATATGAATATTATAAATCACAAATATCATTTAGATCAAAACAAAAACTCCTGATTGAGCTATTTAAATTAGAAAAATGTAAAAAAAATAATTATCATTATTCTAGTTAAAAGAGAAATTTTTTATTTTATACTTCACATTTATCTAATAATGTACCTCCATACTTTAATGTATATAACTCAGCCTAAATATGAATCCAAATATGAACTTTGAATATATATATATATGTATATATATATGATATTTATTATATGTCTGGTTATAAATTTTCACTTTTATATTCTATTAGATTGACAATAAAAAAGAGTTTAAAAAATAATTTTTGTTAGATCAAACAGAAGTAAATAAGGAACTAGGAACTGAGTGGCATGAAAAAAATCTTACAAATAAATTAATGTCATCTGCCTTCATAAAGAAAAAAAATTATTTTAAATTTATAATAATTTCACTTACCTGCCCAGGTTTTGCATTTTCACAAACGAATGTTTCATAATACATGGCAAATTCCGGAGCATGATTATTAATATCCAGAATTCTGATGAAGACTGAAATATGGCTACTTTGTTTTGGATTATCTGCAACAAGAATATGTGTAAGATTTTAGGCTCATTTACAGAGAAGAACTAAAACCACTTGCCCATTTGTAGCTTAGCAACAGATCAGTTCTGGGGTATTCACTTTCTTAGCTGATGCTGATGAATACATCAACATGGTCCACAGGGAAAGCACAATAATAAGATGAAAATATCAATAAGAATGTACTACTCTATTTTTATAGATTGGTTAATAATTTTTTATGAGATTCGATTATGTTTCTATCCTACTCTAAATTATAAAAAATAAAATTTTAAATAAATGAGTGATTCAATAATCCTTAAACCCCAAACTATTGAAATAATTTCTCTAAAATATTTCTCACAATGTAGCCATTCTACAGGAGAGAAAGAGTCAACTTAAGCCATTACTTGATCATTTTAGTAAAAGATAATGCATTCAGATAGATGTGTTGACAACTTACTTATTTCTGTGGCTGTAATAGTGATGTTGTGCAAAGGGGATGATTCCTGGTCAAGAGGCTTCAGAGAAAAAATAGAGCCATTTTCTGAGTGGATACTAAAAATTCGGTCCATATCAGTATTCCAATCAACAGAGTATCTGGCAGAAAAGAGACTCATAAATTCTGGTGTTATTTTAAGATTATTAGTTCTTCAAGTATTTCTTAAAGTTATAGGGACTTTCCTCAATGATCTGACAAAGGCATGAAATATGAAGTGCTGATAACATTCTGGAACCTTTTTATTCTAATTTGTTATATATGACAGCAGAATGCATTACAATTCAAATTACACATATAGAGCATATTTTTTCATATCTCCAGTTGTATACAAAGTAGAGTCACACCATTCGTGTCTTCATATATGTACTTAGGGTAATCATCTCCATCTCATTCCACTGTCTTTCCTGTCCCCATGCCTCCTCCCTTCCCCTTTCTCCTCTTTACTCTATCTAGAGTTCATCTAATACTCCCATGCTCCACCAACCTCTCTATGAATCAACATCCTTATATCAGAAAAAACATTTGGCATTTGGATTTTTGAGATTGGCTAACATCACTTAGCATTATATTCTCCAACTCCATTTACCTGCAAATGTCATGATTTTATTCTCTTTTAATGCTGAATAGTATTCCATTGTGTATATATACTACATTTTCTTTATCATTCATCAACTGATGGGCATCTAGTTTGGTTCCACTGTTTAGCCATTGTGACTTTTGCTAGTATAAACATTGATGTGGCTTGGAATCTTTATCTCATAAACAATTTTATATAATTGTTTCCAGTATTACTATTGTATTAGTATGCACACTAAAGGCATTATTTATGGTTATGAATTTTTGTGCAGCTGTTAAGTGAGTTATTGTCACTTAAATCATTTATTTTACCTTAGTATTTAATATAAACATAATAGTATTGTTGAATCAGATAGAGTCAATATCATTGAGTAAATGAAATATACTCTAAAATTTAAAAAATATGAATATGTATTCAAAGAGTACATATTAATATAGAGAAGGCTATCATAAATTCATTGTTCTTGAATGTAACATCTCAGCTGAATAAAAGGTCTTCCTCTGATCTATGCCTCAACTTATTACACATAAAAATCTAATCTCAAATACCACAGAGTTCTGTGATTTTCCCATTAAGGATAGATATGGCACATGTTATCCCAAACTTTATTTTACAGTTGCCAAAATAATGTCTTCTTTTCCAAAGAGTTTCATACCCTAATCCCCATGAACATGTTACTTTACATGGCAAAAATAACTTTGCAATTGCGCTTAAGGCTGAAAACATTGATACAGAAGATTTTTCTCAATTATGCAGATGGGTAAAAACTAATCGTAAGAGTTATTAAAAGTGAAACTGGAGGGAAGAAAAAAAGTGGTCTAGGAAGAGGAGACAAGCAAAGAGGAGAGATTTAAGGGGTGATAAGGAAAGATTTATTGTGGATGGCTTCAAAGATGGAGGAACAAGGAATGGAATGAAGGCAACCTGTAGAATCTGGGAACAGTCTTTAAACTGACAGTCAATGATGAAACAGCAAACTTGCTCCACAACTGCAAGAATTTGAAATCTGCCAGCCACCAGAATGGAAAGAAAACAATTTTCTCCTAGAGTCTGTGGAAAGAAACATGGTCCTGTCTACAATTACACCTTTACTCATGGTCTGGTGAGGTGCACACCATAATTTTGACCCACAGAACTAAAAGAAAACAAACTTGTGTTTCTTTTTTTAAGTTTTTAGTGTAGTGATATGTTCTTATTGCAGCAACAGAAAACTAATACACTCTCTAAAGATTTTTTTTTTATTTTTTCATCTTCCATACATTTGATTTAAATGAGTTATGCATTTCCATTTTTACCCCAAATACAGATTGCAGAATCATATCAGTTACACATTCACAATGTTTACATAATACCATATTAGTGACTGTTGTATTCTGCTGACTTTCCTATCCCCTACTATCCCCCCTCCCCTCTCCTCTCATCTTCCCTCTCTATCTCATCTGTTGTTGTTCCATTCTCTCCTTTCCCCCCCTTTCCCCTCACAACCTTGTATATGTGATTTCATATAAAAATGAGGGTGTCCTTCCGTTTCCATGCACTTTCCCTTCTCTCTCCCTTTCCCTCCTATCACTCATCTCAGTTTAATGTTAATATTTTCCTCATGCTCTTTTCCTCTGTTCAGTTCTTAGTTGCTCTCCTTAAATCAAAGAAGACATTTGGCATTTGTTTTTTAAGGATTGGTATTATGCAGCAATAAAAAATGACAAAATCATTGAATTTTCAGGGAAGTGGATGGCATTAGAGCAGATTATACTAAGTGAAGCTAGCCAATCCTTCTAAAGATTTTTTTAAAGAGCTGTCTTAAATTCAAGATGGTAGATAGATCCAATCTTGCTATGCATGACTAGGTAAAATTTGAGATTTCTGTTTCTGAGTTTTTCAGGAGCCATATAGGAAAGGGAATGTTTCTCAAACACTATAATTTACATGAATCATGGGTATCTCTTAATAAAACAGGATTTGATAGGTTGGTGTTATAGCTCATTGGTAAACTACTTTCTTAGTATGCATGAGGCCCTGGGTTTGATCTGCAGATTGCAACAACAACAATAAACCCTAGAATTTGCAGTAGTATGTCTATTATGGGAGCTGGAATTCTGCATTTTTGACAAACTGAGGTGAATCCTATCTTGGGCAAAGCCTACATTCAAATATAGCCTATTGGATAAAGTTCTCAGAATGAAGACAGAAGAACAACCATGAAAGACAGAAAACATAAAAAATCAGCATCTGGTTCAATTCTCATTTTTATATGTGTCTCATTAAAGATATTTAACAAAGGAATTCCCTTTGATTATAATATATTAGAAAACTTAACTACCCAATTATAATTCTGTATGAGACATTCTGGCACTAACTTTGAAAAACATTATGCAGGCATGTTGGTGCATGCCTGTAATTCAGCGCTCAGGAGGATGAGGCAGTAACATCACAAATTCAAAGCCAGCCTCAGCAAAAGTGAGGCACTAAGCAACTCAGTGATATTCTGTCTCTAAATAAAATACAATATAGGGCTGGGGATGTGGCTCAGGGGTTGAGTGCCCCTGAGTAAAGTCCTTGGTACCCCTCTCCCACAAAAACCAAAAAAAATTAATGATACATTTTTTAAGATTCTAAACATCATGAAAAGTTGGCAATTTCAATATTGTTGGACAAAAAATGTTTATTTAAATTCTACTTTTTTTGGTGGGGGGTGTTGTTTTAATAGAGGCTACACGAGTTGATCTATTGTTATAAAAGCTCTGCTGAACTTAAGAAATCCAAAAAGAAAATATAGATCTTGAAAAAATTTTAACAATTTAATGTAGTTCATAAAGGTTCTTTCTTTACTAGTTTATTTTAAACTATGTTAAATGAATGTTTTAAACTCAGAAATACTATTTCAAAGACAGTATTTGGGGCACTGAAAAAAATATATTGTGTTTTATCTCAAAGGTAGAATTTTGGAAAAGTTTATAGTCTCAGATTTCTTTGTACACCTTACTCCTAACTCATGGAACAATTTAGTCACTTCTTTTTCCTTTGGAAGGACTGAGCAATGGGGAAACTGAGGTGAATCCTATCCTGGACAGAAATGGAAAAACCTCCTCATTTTTTCAATAATCACTGAAATTTTCCTACATAAGAATTTGGGAGATTAAAACAAACTGATTTGATTTATGATCATTTAACAGGAAGTAGTTGTAATTCTAGAGTGGGAAACACTAAGGAGACACAGGACAATTAGAAAACTATTATATAGCAATGAACGTATAAAAGGAAATAAAGGAAACAAAACTACATCAGATTTCTAAAAATAGTTCTCTGTTACATACTTATGTGCAGTAGATCTGATTTTTAAAATCATTACCAGTACACCTAAGTTGAAGATGGCAGGTATTTCGAATTGTGTCTTTTTAAACTTTATTGATTAATTGTGCTAACAAAATTTTGAGGTTTTTTAATCCATAAGTTTCAGCATTTCTAAAATTATTTCCCAATGTGGGCTGTTTTTACCTTTGGGATCACATCTCTATTATAAGGTATTTAGGAGAAAGACAAAGAAAGTTACTGCAATATTAAGTATGCTTTATTTTTCCTTACATACACCAAATTCTATTTATGAGTAAAAGCAAACATGAAATGCACACAAGGAAAGAAAAAAACAAACATGACAACATCATGTGTGGAATGAAGCAATTACAGTATCCTCTGTAGGTGCGTCTCATCATTGTTGGAAAGGTCAACAGTCAGCCATTATCTATTTCTGTCTGAATAGATCTTGAACTTTTTTTTCTACTGTTTCCATTAAGATCAAAAAGGAAAATAAAATTTTCTTTAATCCCCATGGTTACTTTCCCTAGAGATTATCATGTACAGTCTGTGAGGAAGGAATAAACAATAATTCTACCAGTATGAATGTCAAGGTTTGACCGTCTTGTAGCTTAGTAGGATCAAAATGGATGTGTTTCTGTCTGCCCCTACTCCAAGGTTTAACCTTGAAAGACATTGCTTTTTAAGTTAAGAATCATAGAGGAAAATCACTTTAACAATTTAGAAATAGCTTACTTTGTTAATGATACAGGTCTATATTTAGCAAATTTCGTAAGTGCAAATGATGCCTCACTATTTGTCAAAAGCCCAAAGTAATTTTCTTTTATTTAACAGCCAAGTTCTATTTTCAACACAGAATAGGAACATTCTGGTTTACCTATTAATAATAAATACATTGGATTACAACAAACCAGCAGAAAGAGCTTGATAAACACTTAACACAGAAGAAAACCTCTCTCTCTGTCCCAGCAGAAGGCCTATAATAGCAGTAATACATTATTGATTTCCCTACACTGAATGTTGAATGGTAAGTTACAAAAGAACACCGGCATAATTTTTTTTTGTGTATGAATGCCTGTTCTAGAAAGATGATCCAACCATTGGATGTCAAATAACAAGTGAAATAAAGCAAAGAGAACTGAACCTGTAGCCAATCTCTAGATTCCATTTTTTGTTTTCTTTCCATTTTCATATTCTACCATTAAAAATCAAACCCATATCATATACCTGAAATTTTTTACTAAAAAAATTACAAGTAAAAAGGAAACTGAGTTAAGACAGGAGGTCAAATCAGTAATATGCTATAATAGCTTATCATTACATTATTTTTCTTTTATTTAATTCATGTTACTTCTTTCAATAAGTCAATAGAGTCCTGATATGGATCTACTCTTTCCATTCTAGCTTCTACTTATGAATTTTCCATAGCTGAGAACCATGAAATGATTAAAAACATGAATGTTTGTTATATGATGAAATTACTTATAATTCTCTTTCTCTATTTTTATGTGTTCTTTTTAGTTATAGAGTCTATTTTGACTTATTTATATAAAAACATGGAATATATCTTATTCTAATTAAGATCACAGTCTTATGGATATACATAATGTTGAGATTCACTGTTATGTATTCATAGATGTACATAGGAAAGTTATGTCAGATTCACTCCACTGTCTGTCTTATTCTTATCACCACCTCTATTCCCTTAATTTCCCTTGGGTTAGTATTTATGTATCAGAGAACACACTCAATTGTTAGTTTTGCGGAATTGGCTTATTTAACTTAGCATGATAGTCACTACATCCATCTACTTATTGGCAAATATCATAAAGTCATTCTTCTTTATGGCTAACTAACAGTCTATTGTGTATAGAAACCACATTTTATTTATCCATTCATCTGCTGATAAACAACAAGGTTGATTCCATAGCATAGCTTTTGTGAAGAGCTGCTATAAACATTAATTTGGCTATATCATTGTAGTATACTGATTTTATGTCCTTTGGATGTACACCAAGGAGTGTGATAACTAACTCAAATGGTTGTTCATTCCTCGTTCCATTCCAATACTGCTTTCCAGAGTGGTTGCACCAATTTGCAATCCAACCAGCAATGTATGAGTGTACCCTTTTTCCCACATCCTCACCAATATTTATTGTTGTTTGTCAGAATTTCCATTCTGACTCAAGTGTGATGAAATCTCAGTGTAGCTTTAATTTGCATTTCTGTAATTGCTAGAGATGTTTAACATTCTTTTTATGTTTGTTAATTATATTAATTCAGAATATTCTTTTCTAAGTTTAGTATTGTTGTTACACCATTACTATGTTACCCTCTGAAATAAAAACACCACTATATATAAATGCACTTATGCACATATTTTTGTATATGTTGGAATCATATATATTTTGTTGAAGCATAACAAAATTTTTGCCTTAAGTACCTTATTTTAGTTTTAACAGCAGTATAAAGGATTTCTTCAAAAAATCATTGAATTTTAAATACATTAAGCATAAAATAGGTGTGAAATGAAGCATGATGTTCTTTCAGACCTTGTCAAGCAATAATTGATTCTACAACTTGGGATAAGTAACTCCATGATAACTAATGTGGTGAAGCAGAGGTGACAAGAGCTGCTAACTGTAACAAAAATTTCATGTGGCAAGTAGCATATGTATTTCAGAAAATATGTTTGATGACAGATTTACAGGGGTGGGTGTAGGAAGAAGTAGTTCCCAATATTTTCTGGAAAAATATGAATCCCCATGATGCTAATTGCAGCCTGTTTTTGCATTTAGGAAACAGTCATTTAGTCATCTTTCTAAATTGCATTAGACAAAGCAAAGACTTCTACATGGGCTTTTGATGTAACACTTGCCTAGCTCATGGGGGGCCCTGGGTTCAATCCCCAGCCCCCTGCCCCAAATTACATTGTTGACTCACTGTTGAATTAATACTGATTTTTCTTCATACTATATTTGGAGTTCTAAAGTATTTTTCCCCATATATTTACATGTTAATAGCATTCAGTCTATAATGCTTTTGGGGGGGGGGGGCAGAATTGGCAATATAATTTAAGAAATATAATATGAGATTAATTTGTTCTTTTAATATTTTTCTTTGAAAGGCACTTTTTCAGATTTACTGGTAAAATTATTTCTCATTGTTTTTTCTCCAGGATGTGAGTTCTCTATCCAAGGCCAATATCTGGGAGGACTATAAACTTAAAAATGTGAAAACCAATTTTTAACACTGTGAAACAAGAATACAAATTTGACTATAGATCTTTTTGACACAGAAATTTATTTTTGAAATTGTACCTTCAGTGAATTATTATATTTAGGTGAATATTGTACATATATATATTATATATATATATATATATATATATATATATATATATATATATATATATAATGTATATATATATGCCTAAAATATATACAAAATATGTGTTACCTCTATATGTAATCTATATGTGTAATCATATATTGATACAGAACATGTATATGTAATCTATATATATTATATATGTGTGATCTCATATATATGTGTATATTATGTGTAATCTATAATATATATATTTATATAAGCTCCAAGCAATCTAAATTTTTATCAATGATGTATTATTGACATAATAGTGCATTATTTATAAAAAAAATTACTGAGTTTGGAACATAAGTGAACACACAGAATTTAAAACATACAAAGGCTAAAGGACTCAATGATATAAAAATGAGATAGATTGACAAATTGTTTGAATGATGGAATATTTAATTGAAGGGCAGTAAAGTAATACAGGAGTAACAGAGAATTTCATGTTTTATTTGCTACAAAATTTCCTGTGTTTTTAAAAATGAATTGGTACACTTAAACAATTCGGGGACAATTTTTAAAATAATTTTTCATTTTTCTTTTGACAAAAATGGAATAATAGGGGTTGGATTTCCCATACACACTAAACACCAAAAAAAATGCAAATTGCAAGTGAACAATGATGTTTAAAAAACTGGACATTTAGAGGCTGGGGGTTGTGGCTCAGTGGTACAGTGCTTGCCTAGCATGTGTGAGATACTGGGTTCAATTCCCAGCACCACATAAAAATAAAAACAAGTAAAATAAAGGAATTGTGTCCATGTACTACAACAACATCAAAGAACAATCCACTCCATTGTATTACAAAAAAAGGAGGAGGAGGAGGAGGAAGAGGAGGAGGAGGAGGAGGAGGAAGGGGAGGAGGAGGAAGGGGAGGAGGAGGAGAAGAAGAAGAAGAAGAACAACAACAACAACAGAAATCAGCAATTCTTAGAGAAGGGAAAAAATGGAGGTGACCTCCTGAACTTTCACGAGTATCCTCTAGGTTCCTATAGTATTGTGAGTAGAAACCCAGAGAGGTAGAGGTAGACAACAGTGGCTAAAGTTGGCAGGGAGCACTGGAGAGAAGGCGAAGACTGAAATCTGAAGAGGATCCAACTTGGCTACAACACTATGAAGGTAAATTATCTTATGAATTAAAGGGTACACAGTATCAACTAGGAATATTAGTGGAATATTATGAACCTTGAGATAGTTTTGCTGGTTATCATACAGGATGAAAAACTATATAATTTCAAACAAGCAGATATTGTGAACAATGGAGCAAAAATAGGCTTACACTAAGGGCTGCTGAGGAAGCACAAGAAAAAGTTCCAAAAGGGCTGAGCTCTTTCAACCAACTTAACTACATCAGATAAAGCTCAGGAATTTTCATAAAAATGCAAACTTAGACAACAGTAACCATGGTAAAAATCACAATGTCTATAATCGAATAAAATTACATGCATGCAAAAGACAGGAAAGCATGAGTGAAAAGAAAAATCTATGAATTCAAACCAACACAGAGATGACACAGTTGATAGAATTAGCTCAAAATTACATTCAAAAGATGTTTATCTGTGTTCTGTATATATATGTTCATATATGTGTGTAGTATACATATATATGTGATCTTAATAAAACATCTACAGAATAAATGACAATGCATGTACGTTAAAAAATATTCTGGGGCTGTGGTTTTGACTCAGCAGTAGAGTGCTCATCTAGCACGTGCAAGGCTCTGGGTTCAATCCTCAGCACCACATAAAAATAAATAAAATAAAGGTATTGTGTCCAACTACAACTAAAAATAAATATTAAAAAATATAGATATTCTGCATGGATTTAAAATTGATTAAACATTATAGAAATAATTAATGAATTTGAAGATGCTGTGGAATGTGGTATATACAAAATGACAGACACATTCATGAGACCTAATAACATTTATATTCCCTGAAGGAGAAGAAGATGGGTTAAGAAACTGAAGATTCAATGCCTAAAAATTTTCCCAGCTTCACAAAAGATATAAATTCACACATCCAAGAAATTCAATAAAGTTTAAGCAAAAAGGAAATGAAGTCCATTATTGTAAGTCATATTCCAATCAATTGAATTAAAATTACTGAAAAATTAAAAGCAGCATGAGGAACAAAAAATTCCATAAAGGAAGAAACATTATTACAGAGCAAAATATTTACCATACTGTTAGAAAACCAGCAATCTGTAATATTGTACTAATCCAATATGGCACAAAATAAGAGGGAACAAGGAAAAGATGAAACAATCAGAAAAAAAGTGGCAAGATGACAAACTTAACAGTATGAAAAATCACAGGATAAACATTTCATTTAAAAGAAATAATATTAAACTGGGTTATAAAGCAAGACCATCTATCTACAATACAAGTTATATTTTAATTAAAAAACAATAATTAAAAAAGAGGAAGACCACATATTAATATTAGATTGTTGTAAACACACCTAAAGCTATGCTAAAAGAGAAAGTTATATCACTATGATGTATATTTAAGAAAAATGTAAAATTAATATCTCAAATAAATAACCTCATATTGTAAGTAAAAGAAACAGGGACGGGGAAGAAAGCAAGGTATCCACAATATAAACAGAAAAAAATAATGTAATAGTAAGACAAATGCATTGAAACAGAAATAACTGAATGGAGAAAATAGACAAAGTGTGGTAGTTAACTGTTATAAATTTTATAATTTGATTTGACTAATAAAACATACACATTGTTGCCTGGTGCCGAATTTAGTGATGAGATGAAAATATTTCTGCAGAAAGGAGTGTTAAGAATTGATAAAGGTTGATGAGACACCTCACCTGAGTAAATGAACAAGTAACCTTGGTGTCATGGAATAATTTACATGCCTCTTGCAACATTTATTGACTTCTTAATATGCAAATATAGGATACAAATTAGGAAAGATCCACAGACTACTGTTAAGATGTGATCTCCTTATGATTCAGAAATGCTTAATGGTCAAACAATAAGATGGTTCATTATCTAAATATGTTGAGACACTGTCATTGACAACAAATTTTAAAAAGTGGATTACTTTCATTTTAAAAAGGTACAAGTAATTATTTTTAAAATGAACATGTAGGATTTCTATCAAAAAAATTTGTTCATATCAAATGCTAAGGAGAAATGAAGGTATGACTAAACCTAGACCACATGTTTAGAAACTGGCCTAAACCATCAAAGGCAGACACTCATTAAGCATTTGTAGTTACTAATGTGGCAAACCTCTTATTTTCTTTAAAAATAGGAAGGTGCTATCAAGTTGAGACTTTAGAGGAAAAAAATGTTAACACCAATCACTGAAAAGCCAATCCATCATTCTAGTAGAACAGCCAAACTATCTCTATTTTCACTATAAGAACATTTTATTACAATGTGTTATTGGTACTATCATATACATTGCAAATTTTTGGATAATTGCCAAATTTGTGAAGCCCTTATCAAGTTCCAAATATATGTGATATAAAAGTAAAAAAGAAATAAGCATTTGTTTCTCTTTGAGCATTGCAAAGAACCTGGATGCATTTTAAACACTGAGTTTGAACATATTCACATATGAGGACAAAAAGGCAATAAGCATGTCCCATTTCAATAACATAAAAATTCACATTGTATTAGAAATGAACATTCTAGTACAGATAAATTAATCATAGAAAACTGTTAATTTTTCATTTTATTTAAAGGCTTTGTTTTAAATAATATGGGAATTTATTTTTTTTAATATTTATTTTTTAGTTGTAGTTGGACACAATACCTTTTAAATTTATTTTTATGTGGTGCTGAGGCTCAAACCCAGAGCTTCACACTTGCCAGATGAACACTCTACTGCTGAGCCACAACCCCAGTCCCTAATATGGACATTTATAATGATAAAATATATGTATATTGATAAAAATATGAGTATACTGATAGGCATACTTCTATGTATATTGATAATCATATTTTTCAGAGTAAATGTTTTCTTATATAAATTTATAATTTTATAAAAATATTTTATTATATTTATTTATTTTTTATTTTTTAGTTGTATATGGACTCAATGCCTTTATTTGTTTTTATGTGGTGCTAGGATTGAACTCAGTGCCTCACATTTGTGAGGCACGTGCTCTACCACTGAGCTACAACTTCAGCCCTTAAAAAATATTTTTAAGAGTAAAATATTTCTTGTATAAACTAGAATGAATCTCATAAAAATAATGTTTAATAGTAAACAAAATATAAAATTTGAAAACAATCATTTACTTTTTAAATAGGGAGATTTAGTAAATGATTTTTCTACTCAACCTAAAACTAACCAAATTTTAAGCTCTAGTTATAACCTACAGAATAAAATATTCTAGAATAATTCTTGGTTACAAAGTTTAACATGTTCAATTGTATATTAATGCCAATAACTAATAGAATTTTTACCAGAATATATTTTGTGCAGCAATATTACTTTGCAAATTGACATATTTGGAAAGTCCTAAAATAAAAACTAGGTAATACATATATTCATTAATATTCTATGTGTAAAGGATGACATAAAAACATCTAACCAATTATTTTTCTTAAGAGTACAATTTAAAGAAAAATGAAATTATAGGTATTTTACTAGCCACATATTTAAATGGAAAAGGTATTATTTATCTACATCTTCTGTCACTTCTAACTTCCTCTACATATCTACACATCAGCACCCTTCTGTCCTATTCATAGTTATGTAGGTATCAATTACATTCCCATTCTCCTTAAGAAAATTTTTTTCTAAGAATCATTGAAGTTTTTCTTATGTAAATTTATAATTTTATAAATATATTTTATTATATTTATTTATTTTATTGGCATTAAAGTTATACTTTTTTAAAGCTTGAAACAATGAATATAATATTGAAGTATTGGAAAAGTATTATAGTCTGCTAGTTGTTAGTACTTTAACCTTTCCATTGACTTATATATCATTATTTCTTTAGTAATTCTGTAGTGTATGAACATATAAGTGTTCATATTGGAATTATGATGAACTAGTGCAATGTTTCACCAAAATTTTAATTAAGGTAGGTTTAGTGGCTCTTTTTGAAAGTGCATAGCTTTATATTTTTAGGAGAGAAATGTATATTTCCAATTTCTTTCTTAAATCATTTTTACATCCATTTTGATTTAATAAAGAAGAGCAATGGGGAATCATTTGAATCAAAAGTGAGATTCAAATCCCTGACTAACCCTGAAGCTAGATAGACTGCCTGATTTTTTAAGAACCAAATTTGTCACTATTGGGCTATTTAAATACTTAGTGTCCTGATCTTATCATCCCCAGAAAAATATCATAGTAATATCTAGAATTGTAAGACTCTAATAAATAATAGACCTAATTGGCTTAAAAACATTTCAACTAAGGGTTTGTAATCTGTGTTTATTTCTGTGTTTGACTGACATTGTGCAACACATTTGTCTCCAGATGGCTTGAAAATAGATTATATACCTGCAAACATAACTCTTCTGAAAGTACTTACTTAATTAAATTGTTCATGGCATTTGGGTCATATGCTGTGACTTGTCCAACAATGCTACCCTCCTTTACATCCTCATCGACTTCTATCAAGTAGGAGTGTCTACTGAACACAGGAGGCTCATCTGTGTCTTCCACAGATATTTTGATTACAGATGTGTCTTTGAAAGGTCCCAGGTGTAAGAATCAGGGATCTGGATGAGTGTTACTTGCATCCACTCTTAAAGTATATAGCATTTTTTTTCAAAGTCTAAATTCTGAAATTAGATAAAACAAGAAAATATTGGCACAATTTACAAGCCATAACCATAGGTGAAAATTTCTAGATATAAAATCCTGATTTTTTAATGATACAGGCAATTAAGACTAAGTAACTTACCCACACACATATGTATATACTTAATTATATATAATATTGTTAATTATATATAAATATTGTATATATAAACAAATTTATTTTAAATAATGTATAAAATAAATTTGCAGTTTTTTTTCCTTTTGCCCCATACTTACTTTTACAGGTTTAACTAAATATAATGGAATATGCAAATAAGATTGATTCACATTCAGTATTGTACTTCGATATTTTTAGGCACAGATAAATGAGACATTCTTTAATGAATATAATGATTATATATTATTGGCATTAAAGTTATACATAATTAAAACCAGAAGAAAAGTGGACTGATGTAAAATCTTAGAGCAAAATTGTTTATATTTCATTTATTTGACTGTAACATTTGAGTAAAATGTAAAATAATACTGACCTACATTATTCCATGTAAAGTTTCAAAATAGTTCCCTAAAATGCATTAAAAATTAATATAATCAACATAAAACACATATCATTTTTATCTTTTATTTATTTATATAAACCATTACAGCTAAAATTAGAACATTTTAAAAACTGTGTGAAATAACAGTGATAGCTACATGCTTATTTTTTCTCCCATAAGAAGAGATTAAACAGGTACTTTTAGTATTAACTTAGTTAGATGGCTGTCTACTACAAATGCAAGCAATTGAGCTTTCAAACCACTGTATGAGTGTGAATGATAAAGATGCTTTACTTATTTGAAGTGAAATCACAACTATTCCCACTTACGTGAAAGGTAGACAGCATATAAAAGATACAGAAAAATAAATCCAAGACTTTCCTTCTTTTACTGAGAAGCAAGAATAAACTAAAAAGCACTCAAGGGAAAAATGAAGACAGCAAAAAGACACCTGTTTGACAGTTATAATCCCTTCCTGTGTATCCTTGTCAGTGATGACATCGAACATGTCCGCTCCCTCTCCTTCTGCAATGCTGTACTCCACCTCAGCGTTTTCCCCCAAGTCAGGGTCATTGACTTTTATCCTTCTGAGATGGGTTCCAAGAGGTGCAGACTCTGGAGAACTAAACTAATATGTACCTGTAAATTAAATCAGTACTGCTTTGGCATTTCCTTTTTAGAAGATGAAACTGTGTCATTTCTCCTCATTTTTACTTAAATAAATTAATTTTAAATTGGAAGAGATTTCCATATTATTGAATTTTAAGCTGTCAGAATTTATAGATTTATTAAGTTAGGAGAAGAATATATAAAGGCAAACAATTTGTAAGTAAGAAATATAAGTTTTGGGAAGCTACTTACATATGGGAAATGTGATATTAGAATCTAAAATTATTTATTTAAAAGACCATAAAAACCAAATATTTATTGCTTATATGGAGATTCAAAATTATTATCATATATTTTTACATCAATGCAATTGTTTTAAAAATACGTGTTTCTTCTTTTTTTTTTTAAATCAGGAATAGAAAAACAACTCTGCAGAGATCAATGTTAATGCTCCCCTCACTTTTATTTTTTGTTTATTTGTTTCAAATTTAATGTATTTTTAGTAGATTTTGTTTTGTTTGTTTGTTTATCTTTTCTGTAGACCCACCCATTCAATACCTCACATTCTGTCATTCCTGAAAGTGTTTTAGTTTGTAAGTATTCAAGAATCAATAGGAAAGACATCCCAAAAAAATTAATTAAAGTAAAAATAATACTTTTTAAAATATTTTTATGTGTTGAACAGTATAGTCAAATGCTCTCTACAGTAGTTTTTTTCCCTCTAAATAACAATGTAGGTATTATCTTCAGGATCAGGTTCAAGAAAATCATCCTCCAAATTTAGGTAAAGGAAAATGCCAGTTGTCTCTGACTTCATAGTCTATTCTTTTTCCAGTGTTTGATAGTTAAAAATATAAGCTTATAAGTCCACTGTATGAGTTTAATTTGTCCTTCTGTGCAAGGTAATTAAATTTTCTAAACTATGAAAACCATGTTTTCATCTATAAAATGAAAAAGAAAATTCTAGCATTTTAATTACAAGATTGTTGTATTATATAAAATCCTGTCTGTAATTCCTTCAGCTCAAGATCTAGTCCTCAGCATTTTATTAGTACTATCATAGTTTAAAATATTTGTTAAGATTCTAACAGATCTTAGAATTAACAAGTGGCAAGACATTCAATAATTTGGCAATTTACAATTTTAGTTTACAATAAAATTATTAGTAAACACTACTAACATTTAATGCAATGTTTAAGTTTCTGTTACCTGGTCTTATTATTCATGTTCTCAGCAGAATTCACTTTTAAAAATTAATCATATGAATATGTTCACCAAAACTGTTGCATCACATATTTCACATTTTGTCAACCTAAAAAATATTTTATTGTTTGAAATAAATATGAATTTAAATCGAACCTCAACTGAGAATTTTAAGGAAGAATTCTTTATCATTTTACACACTGCAGAGTCAAAAATTTTAATCAGATAATTGAAATGTGTTTTTGTAGGACCTCAAGAGATACAAAATATCCATGTTTTAAAGTGTATCCTAAAATTGTTTCAACCAAAAGGGAATTAAATAATTTAATCTTCATGACTCAACAGCATTGACATTATTCAATTTTAGTATGCCATCACATGTTTAACAATGTCAGTATCAATACATGCCATCACACACAACCTTGGTAAGTCATGACTCTATAATTCACTATAAAAATATTGAATGTGGCCAATTTAACCCATTTTCATAAATCATTTGATTTCAGAGATGTTAAAATTTAAAGTTTTGCTTAGGATCAATTATCAAAGGCTTATAATGCTTATGCACACACATGACAACAGAGACCAGTGTGAGACATAGAATTTGAATTTAGTCAGGGGCTGGGCACGTGGGCACCTGCCTGTAATCCCAGTGGCTGGGTAGGCTGAGCCATAAGGATCACAAGTTCAAAGCCTGTCTCAGCAATGGTGAAGCACTAAGCAACTCAGTGAGACCCTGTCTCTAAAGATAATACAAAATAGGGCTGGGATTGTGGCTCAGAGTGCCTCTGAGTTCAATTCCCACTAAATGAATGAATGAATGAATGAATGAATGAATGAATGAATAAATAAATAAATAAATAAATAGGATCCAATCAGACCAACTGCACAGACCACTTTCCAATCAGGAAGATCATACAGAATTTAGCATGGGACGTTTTCCAACACTTCAAAAAGTAGAAAAGAATAGTAAAAAGCCCAAACTACAAAAGAACCTCATGTCCTTGTTTTGACCCTTTGCCTACCCAATGAAGAAAATGATACCCATCACTCTCAGTTTGAAAGAAATTGTGCTTCTGTGTGTGTGTGAGTAGAGGGATGGGTTTTGGATTTAATAGTTTGCATAAATTAATAGTGAACTGATAATGCAAACATTAGATTTAAATAATTGTACGTTTGACAAGTTTTTCAACAAGAGATCACTAAACCTTCCTTACTCTGTTGAAATCGAGGAGGATTGTTGTTTACATCTGTCAGAGTGATGTTCACTGTTGTGGTTCCAGAAAGGCCTCGCATCTGGCCACCCATATCTTTGGCCTGTATAACCACCTGGTACTGCTCTCGATTTTCTCTGCTCATGTCTGGTAATGCAGTTTTTATTATGCCTTTTGAAAAAAAAAGACAATTAAACCACTGGCTTTTAAAATTAAGTTATTTAAGATTCACTTTATATAAGTTAATCATAGCAAATAGATAAAACAGCAGTGTGATTAAGCATATCCTTCAATGCACAATTAATTCAACATAATTCATAAAACCGAAAGATTTTTCCCATGGGTTTTTCTCCATGAAATCAGTACATCCAGATGTATATAATGAGAAATATACCATGTCATAAGTGTTTTACCTGACTCTGGGTCCACTGAAAAATATGGCTGTCCTTGCAATAAACTGTAGACCACTTTGGCACTATTTCCATAGTTGGCATCGTCTGCATCTGTTGCAGTTACTTGTATAACAGATGTACCTACAAAAAGCTCCCAAATACAAACACGTAAATACTTCCAAATTGGAAAAATGTACTTGTGTACTTGTACTATGCAAAAATTTTTAAAAATGCAGTTATTAGTATTTACTGATAAAGACTAAAATAAAAATTTTAGTAAAATTCTCTAAAAAATGTATACTGATATCTATTTAATTTTATATTACAAACATTTCTTTATTTTTGGTTAGTAAGAAATCCCAATCCTTTAAAAACTAGAAGTGCTTTAAAAATTAGTTTTAGGAGATAAACAAATGGAATATATAAATTGTTTCACACACATACACGTGTGTGTATATATATATATATATATATATATATATATATATATATATACATTTTAATGTATATATACATAAAAATATGTACATATTTTTAACTCAATTGCTATAAAGATTAAAGAATAATTTTGAAATCTTAACTGAAACCTACTATGGATTCCCCTGAGTGAAATGATTTTGTAGAACATTTTAAGTACATTATACACAACTTTTCAAGTTTAATTATATTACTCAGATATTAATATGTTTGAGGACTGAGTGAATTCCTCATTGGTTCTGTCATCTATCCTAATACACCATATATATTATTCACTCATAAACTTCTCTAAGTAAATTGCAGTGAATATCTCTCAATTTTGAATGCATATACTTATGCAAATTTCATTAAATAAATATGATGTCCATTGAGATTAACACTAACAACTCATTTCCCATCAAATCATTTCAATAGTACCCCATTAATTCAGGAACAGTCGTTTATGTTTTCTTAAATTGATTCACATACAATGATAACTTGAATTCACCCACTAAAACCTCTCCTCATCTGTAATGGAATTGATATATCCTGTGACAGGAAACACTACATAGTCACTAGATCCATGTCAATTATAAGATTTATCATTGAAAAGTTATCCAACCTCACCCAAAAGTTTAAACTAGTTTTCTCCTCAGTAATTTTTGAAAGTTCATCTAAGTTGTTTTCTAATTTATATTTAAATTTTTGTTTAATCATATGTGAGTACAAGTGAGTTAAAATAAGAATTGTTTTCACATTTGGATATCATTGAACTATAAATTACTAAGATTTGCTTATATGTTGAAAATTCCATTAGTTATTTCATCAAGTTTTGGACATTTCCTGTGCTACTTGTCCCTTTTGTTTTTTGTAAGTAAACATTTTCATGTTTCACTATGGGTACAGGTAAAAAAAATCTTCTGTACATTTTCACTATTTTATATATATATACATATGTCATAATTGGAGACAATAACTTTATTTTATTTATTTAGTTTTTTAATGTGGTTCTGAGGATCAACCCAGTGCCTCACACATGCTAGGCAAGCACTCTACAACTGAGTCACAACCCCAGTCCCACATTTTCACACTTTTTAAATAATATTTTCATGGTGAAAAAGTTTTGCTTGTTCTATTTTATGGGTGTGTGATCTTTAAACTTGTGAAAAAATGCTTGGCCTTAAGAAAAAAGAAAGTTTAGAGAATACAAATCACCCCCATCATGTGACTGAAAGACTAGAACACCCCTATAATATTCACATTCCATCCCTCAGATTCTTGGTAATAGTTAAGTATGCTTTTGAAACTGGTAAACGCTAATGACATGCCTCTAATATTTTATTTATACCAACAAGTTAAGAAAAAAAAATACCAATTGTTTTGGTGTACAAGGGATGGATAGTTTTTTCTTTTTCCACAAAAATGTAATGATTCTTAACAGTGAACATTATTTAGTAATAAAGTAAAATGATGCACAGTTAAACTAATTTTGCATGTATTTATGAAGACAGGTTAATGTAAAATACACTTTGGCTATTATATCTCTTTTTCAAAATTTCATTTTTCAAAATTTTCTTCATTTTTTTTGCATTAAGAATATAAAACATGGGAAAATATAACAAGGACTAGGTGACAATTAAATATCACATTTCTTATTTCAAAAAATTGAGCATGATTTTGATGTTGCTATTTTTGGAAAACTCTTAGAAGAATTTCGTATACAATATCTTTCTTTAAACAGAAAATATGTTATGGAATCAAAAATGTTTATTGCATCCCTTAGCTAATTCCTCTCTTTAATATAAAGCTAATGTTTAATATCTAAGAAAATTCAACACACAAAAGCTAAACTCATAATAGAAAATCACATAAAAATATTAAAAATTAATCAAATAATAATTTTTATATTAAGTGTTTGGAAAAGCAAAATCATTTATTTGGCGGTAAAAGAAATATTCATTAGCATTACCTTTATGGATGAAATATAAAAGTAAAAAGGTTTATATCACACAATGTAACCCCAAAATGCTAGTTGTTCTCCTCTATGCTTATGAACTAAATTAGGGGAAGTTAAACAAATTCAGGCTATCTCACTTTATAGAATACATTCTGTCCATAAAACAAAAGGGAACTTTCTGTTTCTATGCCTTATAGGCAGAAATAAAATTATATTTGCAATATACAGTTTTGAACATGATTTGAATTTCAAAATACAATTCCAACTAACTCAGCTAGTTCACTCAATAGAAAATGAAACTCTTTATTTTTCAAATGCAAATGAACCAAAGAGTATAGATTTCATATCTAAATATCTATCAATGTATTATGCAGTATGTATGTACCTATCTATGTATCTAACCAGCTACCTATCAATCCAAGTACAGCTATGAATAAACTAAAATAGAGAAAAATAGTTGTGCACAAGCTTACTCAGCTATTATCAAAATTACTAGTTTAAAATAATTTTCAACTGCTAAACACAAACAGTATTGGGAAAGGAATATACTACTCTACTGCTTTTAGTCTTCTTTAATAAACACGGTAATATTGAAAAAATATATATGGCCTATTATATTGTATAAAACATTTAAGAAATTATTTTTCCCTTTATGTATATTGCACTTATATATTACATAATGCATATTATATATTTTTTACATACAAGTTTGTATGTATGTGTGTATACACTCACAAATATGCATGTACATAAACTCACCTACAATTTATATATATATATATATATATATATATATATGAGAGATATTAAAAAATTTGTGAGATCAAATAAAGGAAAAAAGAACAGAACTGATCCATGAACTGGAGGAACCAAAGGAAAATAAGACAGGTAGCATGGTTTTTGTCCTTTTCTGTCCCAAGACATTCCTCTTAACTCCTGTATAAAACATATTGAATTTATCTCAGCCCTATGAGACAATTAGGTGATGAAGATTAAAGAAAAAAAGAAGGAAATAACTATTCACTCTTCCATGGATGTTCTTATAGTACTGGCCAAGTTAACTCTCTGCCTATGCCTTCAGCTAAGACAGTCATTGACTTGGGGACCTACGGGGAGAGCCCCTTGCATAAATATTCATGGCATGGGGGAACCAGCAAAAATAGGGATGATATTTCTAGACAGTACAATGGCACCTGTTTAAAACAACCCATGAATTCAATACATAAACATTAAAACCGTTTTTTGTTCAATATAAATTTCAAACCTGGGAATTACAAGACTGGAATTAGCCGTAACTAGTCTATTCTAAATATTTCTAAATATTTTATCAAATGTTCTGTGTAGTGTTATGGATATTATTGGATATGTTATTGAATCCAGAGCAAGTAGACCTCAAAAAAAAAGGACTGAAATAGGACCTGAAGAAGTTGTTGATTGTGTTATTTCTATCAAAAACTATAGAGGAATTACTGGTTGGAAAATTACCCAGTGTGAGGAGGAGGACTGGCTAAATCTTTTAGTGTGCATTTAGGGAAATATCCAGGCTTTGAGAAAATTTGCATGCCAAACTACCAAATTTATACAAGAGCAACCTGACCACAAGAAATGGAAAAAGGAAAATGTAAGGACTTACACTAACATTTTAATAGGAGTACATCCCATTTTCTGTAATTGCATATATTTGTGTATTATCAAGTTTAAAGGCTTAATCAGAAGATGGTAATGCAGAGGCTGAGGTTGTGGCTCAGTGGTAGAGCACTCACCTCGCACATATGCATCCCTGGGTTAGATCCTCAGCACCACATAAAAATAAATAAGTAAAATGAAGGTATTGTGCCCAACTACAACTAAAATATATATATATTTAAAAAAAGATGTTAATGCATTTCAAATTTTATGAGCTCATTAGAATCATGCACATTTAAGTAAATGGGGTATGTTAATTATACAGCTAAAATGGAATATGATATGTGGTTTTGAAAGAAAGAGAGGGAAAATTTAAGGACAATGATTGGTGAGGGAGAAAGGAAGTGACAAATATTTTCAGAAGAAAAGCAAATGTAAAGGAGATGCACTGAAGGAAATCCTTGGAGGGTGAGAGATTTTATTTTATTCTATTAAACTTCATTTCCTCTTCAGCTATTTGTAGTTTGTCAACCCACTGATTAAATAAAAATCACTAATATAATGCAAATAAAAGTGGAGGTCAGTTTTTGTGCATTATTTCATATATATATATATATATATATATATATATATATATATATATATATATATATAAAATTAAATTACACATGTACTTAAACTCTTAATATGGGTAATACATAGTCTGAGAAGTTCCTAGATATCACCCCTTAATTTTTCTTCATAAAATTATTTACTTGTACAAATAAAAACAAAGAATATGTTCACTTGCAATAATTATGATGAGTTCATCTTTTATTTTATTTTATTTTCATAAAAATCGTATGTGGAATACAATGGAATATTACTAAGGCATAAAGAAGAATGAAATTTGGCAATTGTTGGTAAATGGATGGAACAGGATAATATCATGCTAAGCAAAATTAGCCAGTCCCCAAAAAAACAAAGGCCTAATATTCTCTCTGATAGGCAGATGCTGACTCACAAGAGGCAGGATGGAGGGAGGAGTGGAGCTTCGCTGAACTGCACAAGGAGGAATGGAAAAAGGGAGGGGAATGGGAATGGGAACAACAGTATAATGAATCAGACATAATTTTCCAATGTTCATATACATATGCATGACCAGTGTAACTCCACATTATGAACATCCACAAGAATGGGAAGTTACACTCCATGTAGGTATGAGATGTCAAAATACATTTTACTGAGATGTATAACTAAAAAGATCAAATAAAAAAAGGTATGAGAGTTGCAACAAAGAACAACATAAATTCAGGTCATAAATACATCTACATTTTACTTAGATATTGTGTGTATGAGTGTGTATAATAGTACCTAAAATTATATTGAAAAACACAGTGTTTCTCCCCTTTACTCTTATTTGGATTTAATTTGAGAGGGGCATTTGATTTAATATAGTATATTTAAAAATGCTATTTAGGGGTGCTTACTCAGGTTCTAATAAAATAGAAGATTTTCAAATTACATTTTAGACAAGTATAACTAACAGTGCAAGAAAATAGACAGTGAGATTGTTCAGCTACTTCTGAATCTATTAAACTATGTTTTCATTATCAGTCTAGGCTAGCAATGAGCTGACTCTGTACTTTGGGCAAGGCACCTTAATTCTTTTGGACTCATGTGTACATATTTATTAAAGAAAGTATGTAGGGCTGGGGATGTGGCTCACGCGGAAGCACGCTCGCCTGGCATGCGTGCAGCCCAGGGTTCGATCCTCAGCACCACATACAAACAAAGATGTTGTGCCTGCCTAACAACTAAAAAATAAATGTTAAAAATTCTCTCTCTCTCTCTCTCTCTCTCTCCCTCTCTCTCTCTCTCTCTCTCTCTCTCTCTCTCTCTCTCTCTCTCTCCACTCTCTCTTTAAAAAAATAAAGTATGTAAACCAAAATTATAGTGCCTTTGACATACTATATTTTATATAATAAGATAATTAAAAAATAGAAACACAAAGTCAATTAGTGGACCATAGAAGCAATACATTCACCAATGTCAGTAATAAAGAAAAATAACTATACCCTACAAAAATAATCAGGATTTATCTGTATAATTTTTTTCATGTGCATTTTAAAATTTTTATTAATTAGCTTCAATTAGAGTCATATAACTTCTTGTTGTGTAACGTTTTTGTGGATTCCTATCATGGAGTGCAATTGGCAATGGTAAAAAAATTCTCATTTTTACAGCCTGATCAGAGGTTGCCCTGCTTACAACTTAATCTTCTGTAAATGAAATACAGGAATTGTTTTAGAATGAGACAATCTACAAGCCTCCATTCACACATAAAGTTTACATTTTGTATTATGAAGAACTGAGTCATTGAAGACTTTATATATATATATATATATATATATATATATATATATATATATATATATATATATACACACACACACACATACATACAAAATGCTTAGTTCAATCTTGATGCCTTTATGTACTTAATATAATCTAGATTAGAATACTTGTATAAGGAAGAATCTGATTAGGCAGACAGATGGTAGGAATGTATAGAGTGAGAGATGAAATATCACTATAGAATTCAGGAGAAAATACAGGCTTTTTAAAATTTAAATATCAATAGTCTCATGATATTCTGTTTTAAAATGTGAAGTAATGCTTTGGAAATTTTTAAAGTATATTTATATTTTAATCAACTATAGTCAAATTTTCTCATATTACAATATTTATGTTATCTTTTGTGTGCTTTTGAATTTCCTATACATGTCAAATATTTCTGAAGAAAGAAAAATATATGTTTTGGTATTGTAAAATGTAAAAATATCTGTTAAAATATCACGCATATAAAATGTTTTACAAATTTTAAAGAGTATTATCAAAAACCACATCACTTGAAAACAATTCAATAGTAAATTAAATACTAAAGAGGAATATAATTTAAAATGTACTCTCATATGAAATATAAAAAGACCACGATGTGTACCTAAATTACCCTTGTGATGGAACACTATAGACCAATACAAGGAACTGTACCAGGCTAACAGATATAAGAATAATATTAAAGAAAACATATCCACTCATGTTTTATTCCAGTCTTTATGATTTCACAGGACTCCTTTTTATATTATTGGAGAAAATACCCCCCAAAACAATAGAACAGCACTTTTTTCAAATAAATGAGATCTTATTTGCCATTAGAGGAAATTACTTTTTATTATCTCTTGGTTCTTCTTGCCAGATACTCATATTTAACAAGTATTTTACATAAAATCCTCAGTAAAAATGTGTACAAGTATTTTTTTTACCTACATAGAAGTTATTTTAGATTGAAAGTTATGCTAGCTATAATAAAATCAAATATGTACTTTAGACTATAAATCCTCATATGCAGCTTGTATATTTTTTATACTATAAGTTTTATCATTTTTAAGAAATATTTTATACTTAAGCGTCTACTCTTATTAACAAATATAAACCTTCTACATGAATAGTGTTAAATGTAGTTACTCAGATACAATATTTGAATATTAATGAGTTAAATTTAAAATCTTATGCAGATGTAGTAGGAGAAAAAGTTATTTTCATTTTCATTTATAAACCTTTGTTCAGTAGTGGAACATGAACAAAAATAAACTAAAAAACAAGAAAAAAAAAGCCTGGAATCCTGCCCATGAAGCTACCAGTTTATTTGATACTAATCCAGTTGCTAAATCTTTGTGAATTCTGAATTGTTAATTAACAGAATGGGGATTTAAAGTTTTATTTCCCATGCTTCTTAAAAAAAAAAAAAAAGCTTTTTGAAAGATCAAATGAGATAATGCTTCAGAAGAAATCTGTCAAATGCAAGCATTAGGTTTTGTAATTCAAAATAATGCAAGCAAAATTGTCCAATACTGCCTGAACTATTATTCCTTTCCCTTCTCATAGAAAAGTCTTCTACTTGCTCTCATTTGAGTGACAATTGAATAGAGCTGAAGGTATCCATGACAATGCAATGAAATAATTGTTCTCAGTAACTTGTTATGTAATAAGAGACTCTAAGGTACAAGTAATTGAAACTAAATAGGAAGTTTACACTAAATAGCAGTTTTATGTTACAGCTCTTATCATGAAAGAGGTCACATGTAATAACCACATCCTCATATAATTTAGCAAACAAACATACTGATTAGTTGACTAGGAAATACCTACCCACTCCAGACATTTCAGGAACACTGGCAGTATATAAGTCTTTTGTAAATATTGGCTCATTGTCATTGATATCATGAATTTTAATGATAAAATCTGATTCTGGTTCCACCTGCCAACAAGTCTTTTGGTCTATAGCCTTGGCTGGAAGAATGTAGAGGGATTTTTCTGCTCTGTCTAATTTCTTTGCAGCATGAATGTCTCCTGTATTTTCATCTATGATGAACAGACTGCCAGCCCCATCTCCTGTTAAAATGTATTTTAAATTTCCATCTCCTTTATCTTGGTCAATATGAAGCTTCAAAGAGGTAAAAAAGAAGAGTTCTGTAAACACATGCATTATTACAGTAAAAATAACTTTGGCATATCAACTAGACAATATCACTACAAATATGCTATCTTATTTTCATTGAGTGGAAACTAAACATTTCAGGTTTTGTTTTGCTAAATATTTTTAACAATTTCATTTATACATCATACAAAGCTAGATTGAAATAAAAATGAAAATAAATGTATCTCTTTCAATGCATACTATTTGAAAGATATTTTTAAGTAGAACACTACAAAGAAATCTTTGTTACCTCTAGAGATAAAAAAATCCATTAACTCAGATCTTGAGTTTTAAATATCAAGTAATCATTGTAAAATTTAAAATAATGAAACTCAAAGTTATGGTATAAGGAATTTCTGAACTTGATATAATGCTAAGTTTAAGATGAATAACTTAATTTTTAATTGATTTTATCACAATCCAATATAACATTGTCAAACTGCAAACTCTGTATACAGGGAGGCCAGTCAGAGAGAATTTCAAACTCATATTTTCTGTATCACTTTTGAAGAGTACCTTTTCAATTACAATGTTCTCACTTGGAGGAAATTATTTTGTAGATATTTTAAATTTAAAGTGAAACAAAACATGACTTTCCTCTTTGTCCATATAGTTTAGGTCTTAATAGAAATAAATATTTATTCACAAATTATTTTCTTTCACAAACTACCCTTCTATAAAATAACTTTTTAATGTAGAAAGCTCACCAATGAAAATTTAAAACAGTTTTATAATCAAAGAAACTTTGATTTGTAAAAGTTTTAAAAGTTTTGGCAATTCTTTAAAAATCAAATTGAGAAATAATAATTGTGTATGTTACAAAATTGTGGGTTATGATATGATGTTTTGATGTATGTGTATATTGAAGAATGAGTAAATAATTGTAGATTAATTAAACCGGGCTAATTAACCAATCCATCATCTCAGGCTTATCATTTTTCTTGTGTGATAAAGTCATTTACAAAAAAATCAATGGAGAAAGTGTGGTGTTATTTAAATGGTACAACACTTCACCTATTCAGGAATAATAATAATAATAATAATAATAATAATAATAATAATAATAATACTCTTTATTTCAAAATTGCTAAAACTGTAGATTTTAGTAAGACTGGAATCCTAACTAGTCTCCCCTTCTGGGGCAGTCTTACACCACATTCATCACAATTCTTATTGTTCTGAACTTACATATTCATCATGACCAAATCCATCTTTGAATTGTTTGTTAATATAAATGCTACTTTTTATGTTAGTCGAAGTTTGAAACTTGTTTCCTTTTTTATCCTTCTTTGTTTTAAACCTATTAAAATAATCATCATATGTAATCTGTCATTCTTTGAAATACTTTCTTCCTCTGTCTTCCCTCCTTGGCTAATACTCTGTCTTTTCCTCCAACATACTTCACCAGATCACTGCAGTAGTCTCCTGATCATGCTACCTCTATTCGTGCTCTATTTCAAAAAAATTTCACTTTTCTACATCACAAATATAGACATTTTACTAGAAATTAAAAATATCCAACAAGGCATAGTGTTTATGACCATGAACTTAAAGTCCTACAAATTAGGATTAGTTTCATGCAAATTTAAGTATTATATTGGGAACATCCTTTTGCTTTCTTATTTATTTAATAATTTTAGCCTTCTCCATTGAAAAGGGTTAATGTCAATATTTTAAAATAGTGTCTACATTATTGTCATTATAATTTGCTGATGTCTATTACCTCATTCAAACATCCATAATGTGGCCCTTCATCCTGGAGGCTCTGCCACTTTGCCCCTTTATGCCTCCCATACATACCAATTGTTTTGTTTTCCATTGTTTGTTTAATTTCATTTTCAGGAAGCCTTTACCTGTTTTCACAGCTGGTGTTTACATATGTATCTTTAACCTTTAGACACATTCCACTCTTTTTTGTTTTCCCCTAAATAAATAATTGGCATATCTCATTTTGACATTTTCTTTTCAGGGCAACTTCTAATGTAACTCTTTACTCCCCACCCTGACGTTCATCAAGTTAAGTATAATTTTGAACCATGCTACTAAAAGGTAAAATAAATTAGGAAAACATAGATATCCATTTTAAATAACTCAATATATATTTCTTCTCTCACACACACACAAACACACACACATATATTTATACATGTATATTCACAAGAAAACCAAATGATTATTCTCTTTTTATTTTTTTATTTTTATTTTTTTTTAATATTTATTTATTTATTTTAGTTCTCGGCGGACACAACATCTTTGTTTGTATGTGGTGCTGAGGATCGAACCCGGGCCGCACGCATGCCAGGCAAGCGAGCTACCGCTTGAGCCACATCCCCAGCCCTGATTATTCTCTTTTTAAATAGCAAAATTTATTTATCTTCTCAAATAAATAAAAGGATTTGTCTATCATTGATTAATAGAAAAAATCAGAACAGAAATAAATTAAATTGCATATTAGAAATCTCTAAAGTCCATAATATTTTATTGAACAGTGATTATTATTCCTCAAAATATTTATAAAAGTGTTTTGTATATTTATCTTTGTATCACCTGTTCTTTTACTTTAAGAGGAGAAGAAAATGAAAAAAATTATTGAAAAAAGATGACGGAGATGGATGGGTAAATAGAGAATAATGTAATTATGAAAGTCTGTCAATTTGGCAAAAATTGTAGAATTAACTGAAAAGTTCACTTTATTGAGTTGGCTAGGCTAATTAATGTACAAGAAAATCACCTGGAGCCATCAAAATTCTGGTCTACATAAATGTTGAATGTAAATCTTTGATTAAGCAACATACTTTTAGGTAGGATATTAATGGTGCAATACAGTTTATCTTTTCATGGTTTTATGTCATTATTTTTCATAAAAATAAACAACTACACATAATATTTATTAAATTTTTAATTTATCTTTAATTTTTAAGCTATACATACTTTATGCATATTAGGAATAAATTTGTATTGATTTCTTGAAACAGGAAAACAAAAAAAAAAGAGTCAGAAACCACATATAAATGAATTATAAAAGTACCTCTTCACAGTTATATTCTACTGTTCTCTGCTTCATGCTTATTATACCTACAGGAAAAGAAATGTAATCCTGTATAATTTTAGAGTGTAAGTATGGAAGTGTCACTGTGATGCTGCAATTTGCTTAAAGTCATGAAATACTAAGTACTGTGAACAAAGAATAGATAATTTTTTCAGTGAAATCTATTTAATTCTTATAGAAATTATTGATAAGCAACTTAGCTACATAGCAGAAAGTCTAAATGATTGTAATAAACTCTATAAAAATTTTTGAATACATATGAATGTAAAATAAAAAAAAATAATTGTACTTTTTTTCTATGTCATTTCCTGTTATTTTCCAATGTGTTTAACATAATGGTATTATTTTAAGCAAGTATTTTCTTGCCTTTTATGATTTAAGTAATGTTCAACACTTTATTGTGTTGTATTGATCTCTTCATGAAATTGAACTTGTAATTCTCAAACAAAATTAGATATGATTCTATATCCTGTTTAGATTAATGTTTAAATACTCATGGAAATACCTTCACTTTCAGTTATTTTATCCTCATTCAAAATACATAACAGTCTGGAAAATGTTTACATTAACACAATAGCTTTCATAATCACTCCTATTTGAATGGTTTTATAATCAGCGTTACAATGTCAAAGAAATGGAGCATTACACATATTCTTTACACAGAAGATGTTGATCAAGACAAATTGAAACATTCATGAAATTATAGGATATTATAAAGAAGTATATTGATTGAATATAATTTAATTTATAAATAAAAGATTTGCAAAAAATGGTAAAATCATTTTATTCATTTTACTATTGAGATTGTAATAATGGTGATTTTATTTTTTTTATATCCACCTGATCTAATTTCTTCCAAAATATTTTATATATATATACTTTTTACCTTTTTATTAAAATATTATTTCAGGAATTTTTATGTAATACCATACATACATATTAAAAGGTCATTTTTAGCTATTATTTTTAGTATATTTTTAAAATTTATTTTTAACTGATACATAAAAATCATACATATAAACACAATATTAGTTAATAGTTAATACACATCTACATTGTGTTTGTTTAAATCAATTTAAACATACTTATATCCTTGATTATTTATTATTTCTTTATGGTGAATACTTTAAAAATTTGTCTTTATACCTATTTGTAAACTTACTTTATTTTATTTATAATCAACCCAGAGTCCAATACCATACCAGAGCTTTTTTTAATGTTTTACTGTCACTTAGTACCTATTGATCAATCTTTCTGCATTGTTTCCCACATGTCTACTCTAAAAGGTTGAGATATTTTGTAAATGAAAAGAAAATACTGAATGGTAGTGAAAAATGGTTGTAAAGGTCAGGTATGACCATGCGACCACTTGGAGAAACAAGGACATACTTTTTGTGACTCTTTTTCCTTATTTTGTTGAATGTATTTGTGAGTATTTGTCAAATATTTCAAATAAACTTGTTTTATTCTCTCCATTATCATGTAATATTAAAGATGGTGACCTGAAATCTTACAATTTAATTATTGCTAATTATATATCATGGCATTTATGTTATAGCATATTATTGAGAAAATAAACAGAACTCAAGGGTGGAGGTAACCTCTGGGGAAGGAGTTAGTATTTTATTGTAAGCAGGGTTGCTGTGTCATGGTAGGTGGGATTATGACCTTGTTTCTGTTTTATTTGAAGACAATGTGTTGTGTAAAGAGATGTCGCCTGTGAATGTCAATTTGGCAAGGATTGGAATTTTGATGGTAATTTCATGTGTCAACTTGACTGGCTTGTCCAGATATCTGGCAACAAATTATTTTGAATGTCTGGGTGAGGATGTTAGTCCATAGACTAAGCAAAGGGTATTGCCCACCACCACCACATGTGATGGTCTTCCTTCAACGCCTTGAAGTCTTGTGTACTAAAATATCTTGAGAAAAGAGGAATCATCCTTTGGACTCAGATCCAGGATAGGACTTATTCCATTCATTGAGTTATTTTAGTCTCAGTTGAAAATAATATTATGGGTTCTCACCAGCTGCAGCCTCCCATATCTATACTTCTCAAACTCTACAATAATGTAAGTTAATTTCTTGCAATAAATTGACATATATTTGCTGTTTCTCTGGAAATCTCATATAATCTAAATTCAATTTTTAAAAAAATATAAATTGTGAAATCAAAACAAATTCAATAACAAATCATTTTCAAAATAAGGAGTGAGGATTTTTGGTTGTTTGTTTAACCTTTTAAAAATGACTTTAAGACATAAATTGTATTCAATAAGAAGTGTACATTTAATTTATAAATATTATAATTTTGACATGTATATATCTGTCATTGATATGTTTTTTAGTTGATTACCCTGTCTGACTATGAGTTGACACAGTATAAAGCATCATAATCGCTTTATACTTTGCTTAAAATGCTGGAAGTCCAAAATATAACAAACTCCATATATATAATATCAATAGTCCTTGTATGTTCTTAAATATATCTCCTTATTTTATATTATCTTATTTGGTTTGTAATGAGGAAAGGCATAGATAATAGCTAAAATAACTAGTACAGTACAGTATTTTTGATGATTTCATGTCCAAATACATTTCCAAAACATTTTCAAAAATGAAATATTTTATTTCAGTACAAAATTTACATGTTTTTCTAGTTCCCACTTGTAATCTCAGAGTTTTGAGAGGTCAAGGCAATAGGATCACAAGTTCAAAGGCAGCCTCAGCAAAAGCTAGGTGCTAAGCAACTCAATGAGACCTTTCTAAATAAAATATACAAAATAAAGCTGAGGATGTGGTTCAGTGGCTGAGTGCTCCTGAGTTCAATCCCCAGTACCTTAAATAAATAAATAAATAAATAAATAAATAAATAAATAAATAAGCAAGCAAACAAATAAATAAATTAATTAAATTTTTCTCATTTATTTCGGTAAGTCAATTTATATATTTAAATCAACTCATATTAAATATTGCTTCATGACTACTATATTAGAGCTTGAATGTGTAGTAAATGCAAACTCAATATAATATTATTACTATTTGATATCTTTACACCATAAGGATTTTGTGCTTGTGACTGGGCATGGTGGTATACACCTGTAATCATAAAGAGGCAGGAGGCTGAAGCAAGAGGATTGCAAATTTGAGGCTAGCCTCAGCAATTTAACAAAACACTGTCTCAAAATTAAAATTAAATAAAATTAAGGGTGATGGATGTAGCTTGTGGTAGAGAACCCATGGATTGAATTTCTAGTACCTGGAGGGCAGCAGGGGGTATTCCTGCTTGGTTTAAGATACAATTGACTGAACTTGAGTTTTCTGGGAAGAATTTTATGGCACAGAAGTGGCACATGCACAGAATTGCAATCCTGCCAGATACAGAATTCAAGGATGTAATTGTGACATCAATATCCTAGACAGTATACAAAGGTAAAAAAGTCACAGGGAAGAGAACAACCTTTGGGAGCCCTGTGTTAACTGGGCAATGTTTAGGTCATTAAGGCAAGGACGCCCCACTCTGTAGTTCTGAGAACTTCTGGGAGAAATTCCCTGGTTACAAAAAGTCCCGATAATGCTGGACCCCTGACCTAGAGCACAATTCCAAGTTCGAACATAGCCTCTGGACATGGGCATTACCTACCAAGCCCAAAACACTTGTTTATTTCCCCTCTCATCCTATCCACCATAAAGGAAATCAGGCTGTTCTGATATATATATATATATATATATATATATATATATATATATATATATATATAACGCAGGATTTTTCTTTATTTGAGGTCAGACCCAAGTGGTCTGCTCAATCCACCATTTACTATATATATATATGAATTTTAATAAAGTAAAAATAAAATAAACATATTCAAACTCATCTTAAAATCAAGGCTTGACAGCACATTGTATTACCTACAATGTCCAGAATATGATAATATGAAAAAGCTACAAAAATATGAGATACTATTATACTATTATATTATCTACATATAATTCACATATTTTGAAATAGGTGTACACAGTGAATTATTATCATATCCACCCATTATTAAGGCAGGTAATTGCAATAAGTATAATATTAACAGATGTGTACATATATTACTGCACACATGTAATATCATTGTGTTTTATACTTTTGATTTATGGAGAAATTTCTAAAACAGTAGATTAGTTCAAGTATATCTCATATCTAGTTTCTCCTTTATTAACATATCACATTAATATAATATGTTTTTTATAATTAATGAGCCAATACAGACTCATTATCGTTAACCAAAGTCTATATTGTATTCCCACTCCCTTAGTTTCTTCTTAATGTCTTTTAAATGACACTTATTTCATTCACTATTCTTGTCCCTTTAGTATTTTGTGTACAGTGAAAATTACTCATTTTTTTCATTTTTTCAATCACCTTGACAATTTCAACTATATGTCATGTATTTCAGATTATGTGTTCTGAGGAGATACATCAAAGTAGTAAATGTTCATTTCCACCTCATCCTATCAAGGATACTATAAATATGTCATGTAATTATTTATATTAATCTTGATTTATCACCTAGTTTAGACTAGTTTTTAATTAGTATTTCCTACATGAAATTACTCTATTTATCCTCTTTTTTCTCATCATATTCTTTGGTAAAAGAACACTCATTATTTGCTGCCAACACATAGATTAAAGATTTGTATTACACCTGTTTATTGGGGTTAAGTATTAAATGTGGGGGAATTGCTCAGCATGGAAGATTTGTTTTTTTCCCCAATTTATTTAGTCAATCTTCTATTTATATTACTTTGGATTCATGGATTCATATTTCATGTTTTGAGTTACAATCCTAAATTATATCTTTGTTGTTGTTGTTGTTCTGCAGTTTCTCCATCTTAGTTCAATGAGAGCTCTTTCAATGGGTTCTATTTTCCCTTTGGCATACACCATTATCATGGTTTCTTTTTCTCTGTATGTTCACCTCATACTTTATGGTACTACAAGATGCTTCCTTGTATATTTGTATATATCTTGTATATATCTTGTATATTTCTTGCTCTAATCAGAAAATCATCCATTTCTTTGATAAGCCCCGGTTCCTGAGAAAATGGCAGTAGAAAAAAAGATATGGTTGCTAGGTGTATTGTTGCTGCTGGGGTGTTATTATGTACCTTCATAGCTTCCCAGCAAAATCATATATATATATGAACACACACACACACACACTGTATAAAATTCAGAAATAAACCCACAGGCACGCCATGACTTACATTTAGAAAAAAATGCACCAATACAATATAATTGCAGAAGAAATCAGAGTAATTTTACCTTAGCAACAGTATATCAGTAACTTTAAAAATGAAGACACTTCACCCATAACTCACATTGTTTACAAATATAAATTATATACATAATATATGTATCATAAATTAAACAATAAATTTCCAATGAAAATATTTATAAAACAGGTACACGAACTCGTGACATATAGGTGGGAAAACATTTCATGAAACACCCATTGTCACTAAAAAAAACATAAACACAATATTTGCTATTTTACTAAAATAAAAATCAGTTCATCAGAAAACATGTGTTTTGTCTTCTGTTATTGTATATATGCCTATTTAGGAATTTCTCTTCTAAGAGATCTGATCTTTTTGTGATTATATATTATTTCTTATCTCTCATAATTTAATTTGATGTTGGCTGTATATTAATGAAGCTACTTCAGCTTTCTTTTGATTGTCATTAACTGAGTAACTTTTTCATTAGTATATTATAGTTATACATAATATTGGTGCTAATTCTAACATAATTATATAAGCATAGAATATAATTTGCTCCAGTTTAGTTCCTAGTATTTTTCTTTCTCTCCTCTCTTATCTCCTTTCCTCTACTCTACTATTCTTCCTTCTATTTATTCATAGTTTTTTTTAATTGGTGCTTTATAGATATACATTAAGTTGAGATTTACTGGGTTATATCCATTTAACTAAATAGGAAAGTTGTTCAATTTCATTCCAAACTTCCTCCCATTTCCCACCCTTGCTACCTTCCCCTCTTTCTTTCCTCTATTCCACTGATCTTCTATTTTCATGATGCTACCCCTGGCACAAACACACCTCCCCCTCCCCCTTATTTTAGTCTATCTTCTGGGTACAAGAAAAAACATTTGGTTCTTGATTTTAAGAGTCAGGCTTATTACATTTACCATGATGTTCTCTAGTTCCATTCATTTTCCAGCAAAGGTCAAAATTTCATTCTTCTTTACGGTTAAATAGAATTTTCATTGTGTATGTATACCACATTTTCTTTACCAGTCTATTAATAAACCCCTAGCTGGTTCAATAACTTGATGATTTTGAATTACCCTGCTATAAACACTGATGTGCCTGTACCAATATAAAACAACAATTTTGGTTCTTTTGGATAAATATCAAAGAATGAGATAGATGCATATTGATTCCATTGCTAGTTTTTTGGGGGAATCTTCATGATGCTTTCCAGATTGGTTGTACTAATTCACGGTTCCATCAATAATATATGAGTGTACATCCCCCTCCCCATTTTCACCATTATATTGTTATTTTAATTCTTTTTTAAAATATATTTTTAGTTGTCAAAGGACCTTTAGTTTATTTACTTATATGAGGTATTGAAAATCGGACCCAGTGCCTTACACATTCTATCACAGAATTACGACTCCAGCCCTTGATTTGAATTCTGAATAATTCAAATTTTAACTGCAGTGAGATAAGATCTCAGTGTAATTTTTATTTGTATTTCCTTGATTACTAAAGATGTTGAACTTTTTATTTATTTGTGATTTCTATTTCTTCTTTTGAGAAGTGTCTGTTCAGTTCTTTTGCTCATTTTTTAATTGGGTTCTTTGTTGGTTCTTGGTATTTTTTTAGTTCTTTAGATAGTCTACTTATTAATCCCCTGTCTGAGGAACAATGCCAAAGACCTTCTCCCATTCTGTAGCCTCTATCTTTATGATCTTAGATTTTTTTTCCTTTCCAGTGAGGGAACTTTTTAATTTGATGACATCCCACCTATTGATTCTTGATTGTAATTCTTGTTAAAGAAGTTGGTGCTTGTGTCAATATTTTGGATTTCTGAACCCACATTTTCTTTTAGCCATTAAAAAGTTTCTGATCTAATTCCAATGTTTTTGATTCACTTTAAGGTGACTTTTTATTCATCATAAAGATAGGAATCTAGTTTCATTCAGTTTTTTCAACACCGCTTGAAACACAGAGAAAACATAGAGTAGACTAATATCAAACAATGAAACTGAAGGAGCAATTAAAAATGTCCCAACTAAGAAAGCCAAAGATCAGGTGGATTCTTATCCTAGTTATACAACATCTTTAAAGAAGAACTAGAGGCAATCCTCCTCAAATTATTCCATGAAATAGAAAAAGAGGAAATAGAGCCAAATTCATTCTATAAAACCACAATCAAAACTAGTCAAAGACACATCAAAGAATAAATATATCCTTCATGAACAAAGATGCAAAAATCCTTAAAAATATATTGGCAAACCACATTCAAAAGCACATTAAGAAAAGAGTATACCATGATCATGTGGGATTCATCCCAGTTATGCAAGGACAGTTCAACATATGCAAATCAAAATAAATGCAACTCACCACATAAATAGAGTTAAAGACAAGAATCACATAATTATCTTAATAGATGAAGAGAAAGCATCTGACAAACTTAAGAATACTATTTATGTCTCTTTTTAATCTTCATTTTAAAGTTAATTTACTGTACACAACATATACTTGCCCTGTATTTTTTATCCACTCTCTCATTAGTGTGTTTAGAAATTCAGTTTTTAAAGTATAATTTATAAAATTTCATAAGTAATTATTATATCTGTAACATGGCTTGTCCATTGCCAATCCTTCTCTCTCTCTCTCTCTCTCTCTCTCTCACGCGCACGCGCTTTATTACCATATATCTAAATAAGTGCAGAGAGAGTGAGAGAAGGCTTCATGTATATAATAGAAAGGAATAAAGTTCTAAAATAAATCATAAGTTCTCCCTTAGAAAACAGAAAATTAAATTTCACAATCTGAAATCAATTCCTTAAAAGTCACCATCTATCAAAAATACAAATAGATTAAAATTTTAAAACAAAACAACAACAACAACAACATCACGAGAAGAAATACTTTAAACAGGACACTAACAATTAGGGGAAAAAATCAATAAGTAATTCCATTACAAAACAGAAAGAACTGGGCTAAAATGGTTTCACTGTTGAATTCTATCAAACATTTAAAAAAGTTTGTTACAAAATTTTAAAAACTTGTTCCTGAAAATAAAAGCAAAATAATAAATACTAACTCATTCTGTCAGACCAAAATTACCCTTAAACCAATTGCAATAAGCAATTGAAATTTGCAATTAATAACATAACTAACTTGTTAGATTAATAAAAATGTTTACATATATTTAATAAATATGTATAAGATGTACACAGTTCTCATAAAAGAAAAAAAAATAAATGAAGAGGTATTACATTGTCATTAGTAGAAAAATTCGATATTCTATAGATGTCAGTTCTTCCCCACTTGATCTAATAATTAACAAATTTAAATGAAGTTATATGTAGATATAGACATACTAACTGTAAAATTTATGTGGGGAGGCCAAAGACTCAAAATTATCATCAAAACATTCGGGGGGAAAAAGCTGGAAAACTGACAATAACAAATTTGAAGTTTTTCTACAAAATGTAATAATCAGGACAATGTGATGTTCTTGAAAGAACAAACAAATTAATAGAAGAAAATTAAAAACTCAGAAATGGATCCAAGTTAATATATTCAATTGTTCTTTTGTAAAAAGAGAAAGAATAACTTTTTTATTAGTAATGCTGCAAACATGAATATCAGCATTGAAAAATGAATCTAGATACAGTTTACACATTTCACACACAAACACACCTCAAAATAGTCATACCCTTGTTTTCCCCAGTTTGTTCATTTCTATGACCCAATGCTCTTGTGAGAACAACAAAAAGGAGAAAAAATATATTTAGGGCTCACAGTTTCATTGGTCTGAGTCCACTGATGACAGACTCCATTGCTCTGTGTCCAAAGTGTGGCAGAACATCACAATGGAAGGTCTTGGTGGAAGAAAGCAGCTCATGTCACAGAAACAGGAACCAGAAAGAATTCTGCTCATCGGGGATATATAAAAATAAACCCAAAAGCCATGTATGTCCCCAGTGACCCACCTCCTCCAGGAACTCCCTACCTGCCTATAGTTACCCAGTTAATCCATATCTGTGGATTAACGCACTGATTAGGTTAAGGCTCTTATGAGTCTGTCATTTCACCCTTAACTTTCTTGCATTGTCTTACATATGAATTTTTTCGGGGAACACCTCGTATCTAAACCATAACAGCCTTAAATGTTAAGGCAAACCTATAGATGTATAGAAGACAATGAGAAAAATCTAAATCATCTTATAATTGGCAATGTACTTTAGGTACAAATGTATGATCCATAAAAAAATCACAAACTGAATTTCATAAAAATTACAAATATGTTCTCTGTAAAAATTATTATCATCAGAATGAAAAAGACACAGTCCAGGTTGCAAACTACTTATCTGGCAGAAAACTAAATATATATATATATATAAAGAAATTGTCAGAGAACAAACAACCCAACTAAAGAAAAGAAAAAAAAAAAACTTAAGATCTGAGGAGTCACCTCACCAAAAAAGACAAACAAATAAAATGAGCATATGAAAATGTACAACATTGAATTTCCTTAGGGAACTAAAAACTAAATGAGATACCACTTCATTCATATTAAAATGACCTAAATATCAAAGTCCTGGGAGCACTAAATGTTGATAAGGATGTCGACCATAGGAATACTTGTTCATTGCTGGTATGAATACAAAATATTGAATCCACTTTGTAATGCAGTTAGGAAATGTCTCACAAAGCTTAATAGTCTTACCATATTAGCTAACCAGGTAATTATCTGAATATGTCGAAATACCCGTACACAAATGTTTATACAACTTTAGACATAATTCCCAATTACTGGAAGCAGCCAGGATGTCCCTTGGTAGCTGAATTGATAACTGATTATACATCCCTAAAAAAATATTATTCAGTAGTAAAAAGAAATTAGCTACCAAACTAAATAATACATAAAGGAACATTAAATTCAGATTACTACATGATAGGCACTAGTCTGCAAAATATTTTATAGACTACATGATTCTAATTTCATTACATTATCAGGATGGCAAGAGTGTAGAGAATAGAAAGATAGCCATTCTAAGACTAAATGAATGTTAGGAATGAATAGATCTAGCAAAGGGAAACTTTATGCATTGAGACTACTCTATAAGATGCTGTAATGGGGGATAAAAGGAACATGCATTTGTTGAAACTCAGATCTGTACAAGACAGAAACTGAATTCTAACGTGAACTATATGGACCATAGAAACAGTAATGTTACAATAATGATTCCAAACTAACACAAGATGCTTATAAGAGAGACAACTGTGTGTGTGTGTGTGTGTGTGTGTGTGTGTGTGTGTGTGTGTGTAGGCATAGGAAAACTCATTACTTTATGCTATCTTCTATAAAACAAAAATTACTCTAAGAAATAAAGTTTATTGATAACTGAAGTTAAAAGTTAAATTGAAAAGAAAGATAGGTGTGTGAAATATTGAAAAACTTCTGTTCAGACATTAAAATGGAGCAGAGAAATTTTCTACATGGATTTTAACTCATGAGTGATCTGAAATAAGGCAAATTACATGGTACAGTGGAGTTAATTTTGAAATTCAAGTACAAGTAAAATGGTGAGAATAATAAATCAAGAAATATTATTGGAGAAAATGAATTTGTATTAATATACTGGGAACACCTCACTTGATTTGTAAAGTTAATTCAGGAATTAGCAAGAAAAGTCCTGTTTTCTATCTTCCATAGTATACTTTTGAAAATAAGCTTGAGTTTATCCAGGTTGAGCCTGGTGTAATAAGCATTGTTTCAGAAAACTGAAATTGTGCTTAGAATATTCCGTTAGCAAATAATCACTGAATTAAAAAAGTGCATGAACATCTTCTGTTCAACCAACATACATAAACAAAGTTTCTTATACTCCTCACTTCCTCATGTTAAACGGCTCAAGATAATGCAGTTTTAAACAAGGATCAATGCCATATTAATGCATTTCAAGAAGCACTCATACTGGATACAAACAATGATGAAAGGATCAGCCCACTTGGTTCTGAGAAAACTTTTCTGTTTCCATAAGTTAAACACAAATTGACTTTGACATTTTTCATTTTGTTAAACTTTGTTACATTATAAAGAGCCCTTGCTCAGCTACAGGTAACTTTCCATAGAGAAAATGTTCATACTCATTCAATTCACACAGAGACTTCTTCCATTTTTCTATGCATTTTCAGAATGGCAATATCTTGCTGTCCACAGCTCAGGAACTCTCTATCCTTAGAATGCCATGTAGACTTCTCCACTTAACTGCTCCCTGTCATTGTGGCATAGAGAATAAGAACCAACCCACTGCCTATCAGAGTTAAGGAAGGAATCTAGGAGGGTACCCTTCCCTCCCCAAACACAATGTTTTCTAGTGGTTTAGTATACACAATCAAAGTTGAGTGAAGAACCCTGCAACACGAACTGTTACTTGTCCTCAGATTTTTCACAGAGCTATTAATCTTATGTATTTGTGTAATAGCCCATGGATATGGGAAAAGAAAACTAGTTTTAAATGATTACACACTCTAGGGATAATTTCACTGCTATACACTGTGTATGGGAGTTACTTTAGACCTGCACTGTGACAATTCTATTCTTTTCTCAGGATGCATCAAAGTCTGGTATTTATTTTTCATTGGAAGAGAATATGCTGGGTAAACTGGTAGTTTAAAATACCTGTTTACAGTTCCAAACTACTTCTGGGTATGATGAGGCAGTCCTGTAATCCCAGCCACATGGGAGACTGAGTCAGGAGGATCACAAGATTGGTGCCAGTCTCAACAAATTAAGGAAGCACACAGCAGCTTAGTGAGACACTGTCTTGAATTATAAATAGATAGATAGATAGATAGATAGATAGATAGATAGATAGATAGATAGATAGATAGAACTGGGGATGTAGTTCATTGGTAAACTCCTCTGTTTTCAATCCCCTGTACCAAAACAACCCAAAAACAAATGAACAAAAAAAAATCTATGGTAATATCCTGGGTCAATGTGTTTATAATATTTAGGATCCTATAGATTGACAGCTTGGTTTAATCAGTTGCATGTCTAAATTGCGTACAAACCTAGGGGGGATATAAATATTCTCTCTGATATCTTCTGCCAAAGCTACTCTGATACCAAAAATTTTTATTCTCACTTGGTGTTTCACAACTTGACCAAGATTTTAACTTGCTTTTTCCCCCTATTTTGATTTCAGCAACCTTAAATAAAAGGACAATTTCCTCATATCTAGTATGGATTGTGATGAAAAAAAATACAAATTTGGAGTCCAAATTAATTAGTCACTCTATTATCAAAGATCAAACAAGTGGATGAATTTAACTTTCTGCCAATAGTAACACCATATTTTTCTGAGAGACTCTCATAATACAAATAGGCAAAAACAAAACCTCAAGCAAACAAACATACAAAAATCTTAATCCTTCAACTCTCCTTAAATACACTGCTGATTAATTTCTTCTTAATTATCTAGCCATACACAGCTATCAACTATCACTAGGGGATACATGTGACTAGTAGGCATTTTAAAAGGATAAAGAGGGCAAAATGACCTACTGTAGTTAGACTCAGTTTTAGAAGTGAATTATACTGCACAAAAGTTCCAAGGGGCTGAGACAGCTGCATGATGAAGACTACAATGGAGTTTGTCAGCTTAGTGGTTGTGGCAGCAACTGTTGTTGAAGCTGGGTGAACTATGAGTGTCTGCAGAACAATGAGTCAGAAGATGACAGATTGCTGCATAGCACACAAACTGTGCTCTCAAAATATTTACTCCCAAGGGAGAATTAAGTCCTGTTCAAGTAACAATTATGTTATATTCATTACTTTGCTCTGTTATTTAGGGTTTAATGAGATAATGTTGGTAAAAACTTATCTTAGTTCCTAACATATAACATGCCCTCAATAAATTAGAATTTGATTAAGACTGCTCTTTTGTTACTATTGTTCTGTAGTTTAGTTTAAGGTCTGGTTAGTGATGCCAGCTGCTTCACTCTTAATGCTAAGGATTGCTTTAGCTATTCTGGGTCTCTTATTTTTCCAGATGAATTTAATGATTGCTTTTCCTATTTCTGTGAGGAACACTATTGGGATTTTGATTTGAAATGTATTAAATCTGTACAGTGCTTTTGGAAGTACGGTCATTTTGATAATATTAATTCTGCCTATCTAAGAGCAAGGTAGATTTTTCCATCTTCTAAGGTCTTCTGTGATTTCTTTCTTTAGGGTTCTGTAGTTTTCATTGTATAGATCTTTCATCTCTTTTGTTGATTCCCAAGTATTTTATTATTTTTTTTGAGGTTATTATAAATGGGGTTGTTTTCCTCATTTCCCTCTCAGAGGATTTGTCACTGATATACAGAAATGGCTTTGATTTATGGGTATTAATTTTATAACCTGCTACTTTGCTGAATTCCTTTACTAGTTCTAAGAGTTTTCTGGTTTAGCTTTTTGGGTCTTCTAGGAATAGAATCATATTGTCAGCAAATACTTAGCAAATAGTGCTAATTTAAGTTCTTCATTTCCTATACATATCCCTTTAATTTCTTTCATCTGTCTAATTGCTCTGACCACTCTTTCAAGGACTATGTTAAATGGAAGTGGTGAAAGAGGCATCCCTGTCTTGTTCCAGTTTTTAGAGGGAATGCCTTCAATTTTTCTCCATTTAGAATGATGTTGGCCTGGGGCTTAGCCTTTATGATGTTGAGATATGTTCCTGTTTTCCCTAGTTTGTCTAGAGTTTCAAACATGAAGGGGTGCTGTATTTTCTCAAATGCTTTTTCTGTGTCTATTGAGATGATTATATGATTCTTAACTTTGAGTCTATGGATGTGACAACTTACATTTATTGATTTCCTAATGTTGAACCAACCTTGCATACCTGAGATGAATCCCACTTGATCATGGTGCACAGTCTTTTAGATATGTTTTTGTATTCGATTTGCCAGAATTATATACAGAATCTTTGCACCTATGTTCATTAGAAATATTGGTCTAAAGTTTTCTTTCTTTGGTGTGTCTTTGCCTGGTTTTGGAATCAGGGTGATATTGGCCTCATCGAATGAGTTTGGAAGTGCTGCCTCTTTTTCTATTTCCTAAAATAAATTAAAGAGTATTGGTACTAGCTCTTCTTTAAAGATCTTGTAGAACACGGCTATATAACCATCCAGTCCTGGGCTTTTCTTGATTGGTAGGCTTCTGATGGCGTCTTCTATCTCATCACTTCATATTGGTCTGTTTCAATTGTGTATATCTTCCTGATTCAGTCTGGGCAAGTCATATGACTTAACAGACTGGTTGACCAATGGTACAGAATAAAGGACACATAGACTAACCCACAAAATTACAACTATCATATACTAGACAAAGGCGCCAAAAACATGTATTAGAGAAAAGATATCCTCTTCAACAAATGGTGCTGGGAAAACTGGAAGTCCATATGCAACAAAATGAAATTAAACCCCTATCTCTCACCATGCACATAACTCAACACAAAATGGATCAAGGACTTAGGAATACAACCAGAGACCCTGTGTCTAATAGAAAAAAAAGTAGGCCCTAATCTCCATCATGTGGGATTAGGCCTCAACTTCCTTAATAAGACTCCTATAGCACAAGAATTAAAACCAAGAATCAGTAAATGGGATGGACTCAAACTAAAAAGTTTCTTCTCAGCAAAAGAAACAATCAATGACCTGAATAGAGAGCCTACATCTTGGGAGCAAATTTTTACCTCTCACACATCAGATAGAGCACTAATCTCTACAGTATAAAAAGAACTCAAAAAGATAAACACCAAAAAAACAAATAACCCATCAATAAATGGGTCAAGGATCTGAACAGACACTTCTCAGAAGACAATATTCAATCAATCGACAAATATAAGAAAAAATGTTCATCATCTCTAGCAATTAGAGAAATGCAAATCAAAACTACTCTAAGATACCATCTCACTCCAGTCAAAATGGCAGCTATTATGAAGGCAAACAATAATAATTGTTGGCGAGGATATGGGGGGAAAGGCACACTCATACACTGCTGGTAGGATTGCAAATTGGTGTAGCCAATATGGAAAGCAGTATGGAGATCCCTTAGAAATCTGGGAATGGAACCAATATTTGACCCACCTATCCCTGTCCTTGGACTGTATCCAAAGGACTTAAAAACAGCATATTAGAGGGACACAGCCACATCAATTTTTATAGCAGCACAATTCACAATAGCTAAACTCTGGAGCCAACCTAGCTGCCTTTCAGTGGATGAATGGATTAAAAATGTGGCATGTATACACAGTGGAATTTTACTCAGCAATAAAAGATAATAAAATCATGGCATTTGCAATGGATGGTGTTTTAGAATATAATGCTAAGGGAAGTTAGCCAAACCGAGAAAACAAATGCTGAATGTTTTCTCTGATACAAGTGGCTGACTCATAGTAGGGTAGTGAGGGGGAGCATGAATAGATGAACTCTAAATAGGGAAGAGGGGTGAGAGAGAAAGGGAGGGGGCAGGGGATTAGTAAGGATGGTGGAATATGATAGACATCATTATCCAATTTACATGTATGAAGGAATGAATTGGTATTAACATACTTTATATACAAACTCACTCCAGTAAGATTGGCAGCCATTATGAAGTCAAACAACAGCAAGTGCTGGAGAGGATGTGGGGAAAAGGGTACACTGGTACATTGCTGGTGGGACTGCAAACTGGTATGGCCAATCTGAAAAGCAGTATGGAGATTCCTGGGAAAGCTGGGAATGGAACCACCATTTCACCCAGCTATTGCCCTTCTGGGACTATTCCCTGAAGACCTTAAAAGAGCGTACTACAGGGATACTGCTACATAGATGTTCATAGCAGCACAATTCACAATTGCTAGACTGTGGAACCAACCTAGTTGCCCTTCAATAGATGAATGGATAAAAAAAAAGTGGCATTTATACACCATGGAGTATTACGCAGCACGAAAAAATGACAAAACCATGGAATTTGCAGGGAAATGGATGGCACTAGAACAGTTTATGCTTAGTGAAGCTAGCCAATCCCTAAAAAACAAATACCAAATGTCTTCTTTGATATAATGAGAACAACTAAGATCAGAGCAGGGAGGAAGAGCAGGAAGAAAAGATTAACACTAAACAGATATATGAGGTGGGAGGGAAAGGGAGAAAAAAGGAATTTGCATGGTAATGGAGGGAGACCCTCATTGTTATACAAAATTACATATAAGAGGATGTGAGGGGAATGGGAAAATTAACAAGGAGAGAAATGAATTACAGTAGATGGGGCAGAGAGAGAAGATGGGAGGGGAGGGGAGGGGAGGGGGGATAGTAGAGGATAGGAAAGGTAGCAGAATACAACAATTACTAATAGGGCATTATGTAAAAATGTGGATGTGTAACCTATGTGATTCTGTAATCTGTATTTGGGGTAAAATTGGGAGTTCATAACCATCTTGAATCTAATGTATGAAATATGATATGTCAAGAGCTTTATAATGTTTTGAACAACCATTAAAAAAATTAAAAAAAAAAAACGTTGAGTCTCAAATTAGGATTGCTAAATAGAGCCAGGAACTTGTAACCTCAGATTTTTTATCCAAATTGGAAGAAATGCCTGATCACTGGGTCTTTAAGACTGATTATTTCATGTGCAGTATATACAAGATCGATTCTATGACTTCAGATAACAGCTTAAAAAAATTACAAAACCTAACCTAAGCTACAATGGTCCATTTAGCCTTGAAAAGTTTCTGCTCAGTATCTGATTTCATAATTATAATATTTTATTTTGCACCTGATCTTACAATAACATTTTTATGTGTTTTATTTTGTAATTATTTATGAAAAATATTCTTTGAAGTTTAGCAGTAAAGCTGTATAAACTATGGCTATACAATTGAGATGACTGAAATTCATCACAAGCATATAATTATAGAATATTGTCCATGTATTTCAATCTCTTCCATAACCGATGTTTTTTGAAGTGATTATAATGAGAACAAATTTCACTGATTTGAATTTGTCTCTCTTCCCTAATAAGTTTTAAGGAGTATGTGTTAATAAACATTTCTTTAAATGAATTTTCCTTCTTTTTTTATATTGTTATTCCATGTTGTATTTTTTTATATGAAGAAATTTAAAGGTTCAAATAGTAAAGCATTTTTGCATTTTAAAATGCATTAAAACTTCAACAAAAGAACATGTAATCTTTATATTGTTTGATATTGCTCAGTTTTAATTAAATATCTTGTATTCACACTAGGAAGACTACACCTAGTAAGTAAAAGAATGGTTTTCTAGTTATTAACATAAATAAATAAATGCACATGTCATGTGTCCCAGTTCACATTTGCAAAGCTCCAGCAAAGCAGTTCAATCAGTTTGGAAGATTTTTCACCTGTTTATTTTTAGCTGTGATATCTCTGCTTAATCAGTGCAGTGATTAAAATAGGAATAAACAACATTGAAGTCTTGCTTTTAAAAGTCAGGATTAAAAATCAACATTGAATTAAGTGCTAAGTTACAGGCTCTGAGCTGGGTGTGTGGAGTGCTGCATTTCAGGAATCAACCAGTCTGAATAGATATGATAGGAGCATTTGAAGAGGATTAAATGGGAGGGGGAACTGGTGATATGTTATTTTATTTTTTTCCAACTTTATTCAGCTATAAATAATAATAAAAAATTGCAAGTATTAATGTATACAACATGATGTTTGGATACATATGTATTGGAAAATGATTGTATATTTTTTCACATATTTATAATTGTGCATGTATGTTTGCTGAGAATGCTTAAGATCTAACTTCAAAGCAATTTTCAAGTACAAAATATGTCATTATTAACTATACTTATCTTGCAGGGCATTTGATCTCTTAAACTGAAAGTTTGTGTCCTTTGCACAACATATCTTCATTTCTTTTATCCACCTGGGCCCATGTCTGTTATATGAAGAAGAGTGGAAGAGTAGAAAGTTCAAAAGAAAAAAGGCTGATGAGTAGCTTGATGAGTGCTTTCACTTTTCAAAGACTCCTGGGTGGAATGAGTAGCCTTGGAAGGAAGAGAAGCCCATCACTGATGTCACAAGCACCTGAGATGTTAACAGGAAGAGCAATGTTCAGATTCCAAAATAGACTTTCCAGGTACATACAAAAGGGACAAAGAAAATGTTCTGTAAGGGTTTTCATATTTCTTAACATAATAGAATGTCTCAAAATATCAAAGCTCAGAGTCTTATTTAAGAGGGACAAGTATGGATTAATTCCATAATATATGATAAAAAATCTGAATTTTTTCCTAATATAATAGATCATAAATCAGAACTAAATAAAGAAAGATATGGGTGGGGAAGAGACTATTTGGGCTAAGTATATATGAGATAATTTTGTGTATTACAATATCAGAAGCCTTAGTTTAGGATAAATACTGCAGAATACACAGAGATTTTATGAGAAGGAAGAAGAAATTAATTCAATCCTTGTCAAATTACTGTGCATTTTCTAGTAGAAGAAAGGAGGTGATAAATTCTGTAGAACTCAGGAGGTGATTAGTCCATGTAGTAATGAACTACTTGAAAAATGGCTACCATTAGCTATAATCTACTTGGAGAGAGTGATAAAACATCATAAAAATATTGATAACTGGTGAATCTAGCTGAAGGATGAATAGAAGTTCTTTGCATAATCTGAGTGACACTGCAGCTGAAAGTTTGCAATTATTTCAAAATACATTTCCCCAATATATTCAGGGATATTAATTGAGTTTACATTTAATGGTTAGGTAATATTTTAGTCTTCTAATTTCTAGACATATCTCATTTCTCCTTTTATGATTCTCCTTTAATGTTTGCAGCATGTGCAGTTCCACCTGAATCTATGAGAATTTGAATTTGTTCATATCATGACCTCCCCTGGGGATTTTCTTTCTTCTTATTCTAAGTCATTCTAGTGTTTGAGTGGGTTAAATCTCTATTATATAAATAAATTGAACTGCTTAACAAATGCTTACTGACATTATCTTTGTGAAGTATATATTACACTTTGCTCATTTTATTGTTTCCCCTTCATCTTTTAAAATTGATTTATAAACTTATACCTGCATATTTTGTCATATTTATTATGACATATATTATGTGAATTAGAATTATTTTCCTCTTAAAGACCTAGTCATGTTCATACCCCTAAAATGAACATTTCAGCATCAGTTCTCTAAGAAAATCATCTAATATAATAATAGTGCTATTAACTTAGATATTTAATAATACAATTACATTTAACATTCAATTAAATAGTCTAAAATATGCCAATTGTTCATATAATGTCATATAGTTTTTCCTCATGCATACCCAGAATTGCATTTTCTCAAATAGGTAGGCCATTTTACTTTCTTTAGTGTTAAACAGTTTCTAAAAATTGTAGAAACTGACAAGTTAATTCTAAAAGTTTTATGAAAGTATAAAGAATCTTGAAAACCAGTTATTTTGAAAAAGAGAACCCTGGCTGGAGGTTGGAGGTGGAGTTTATATAATCAGATTGTGAAGGAAAAAAACATAATACTTCAATAAATAAAGTAGATTAGAATCGTCTTTTTTTTCCCCTCCTTTGTTCTTCACCAAATGAAGAAAAAAAAAAGAAATTCTAAAATTCAATGAACAAAAGACCCACAAAAGCCAAAGCCATCCTGAGCAGAAGCAGCAAAGCTTAGGCATCACAAAACCTGATTTTAAATTATATCATAGAGCCATAATAAATAAAGTAGCATGCAGCTGGCATAAACAAAATATCTAGATGAACCAGACGTCATAGAAACTACAGAGACAAATTTATACATCTACAGTCATGTGATTCTTGACAAAGGTACCAAAAGCATAAATTGGAGAAAAGACAGCATTTTTAACAAGCAGTCCTGAGAAGACTGGATAAACATATGTTGAAAAAAGAAACTAGATCCTTATCTCTCCCTTTGAAAGTAAAATCAAAAGGGACCAAAGACTTAACACTAAATCCTGAGACTTAGCAACTTTTAAAGGAAAAATAGGACAATTGCTTCAACACACAGGCACAGACAAAGACTTCCTGAATAAGACACATATGTCTCAGGAAATAAGGGATCAATGAATGGAATGGTATCAAATTGAAAAGCTTCTGCACAGCCAGTGAAACAACAGCGTTGAGAGACAACTAATGCATTGGGAGAAAACATTTGCTAGCTACAACTTCAAAAGAAGGATGATCCAATAACAAGTTCCACATAAAACTAAATCTTCCATCAGAAAATTAACTGAATGCACACTTTGGAAAAGAAGAAGTATAAATGATAGACAATTATATGAAATAAATTTTAATAATTCTAACCATCAGGAAAATGTAAATTAAAACTACACTGAGGTTCCATCTCAACCCAATTAGAATGGGTGACATCAGGAAAAAATTAATAAATGCTGGTGAGAATGTGGGGAAAAAAATCCTTAACAACCATTGGTGGGAATGTAAATTGGTATAGCCACTATGGAAATCAGTATGAAGATTCCTCAGAAGCCTAAAAATAGAACTACCATATACTTCACTATTTCACTCATAGTATTTCTCCAAAAGAGTTAAATTTACCTTATTTTAGATATACTATCCTACTCATGTTTATAGTAGCAAAGATTCTAAGAACCAAATTATGAAATTAGCCTGTTTGTTCATAAAGAGATGACTGGATGAAGAAATGTGGAATATATGTACAATGAAGTTTTATTCAGTCATAAAGAAGAACCAAATTATGTTATTTTCAGGAACATGGATGAAACCAGAGATCATAGTATCAAGCAAAATGAGACAGACTCAAAGAAAAAAATTATGGTTTATTTTCTCCTCCCTGTAGAAAATAGAAGGAAAAATAAGTAACAACAAAAAAGGTAAGCTCTATAAAATTAGAAGACAGACTAGTATGATAGGTGAAGGGAAAGGTGGGGTAAAGATTGGAGAGTAAAATTGATCCAGTTATATTTTATGCCTAAAAAATAGTACATAGCTATAAAAATATAAAATGTTGTTGATCTATATAATTAACTTTTTATATGTTAGTTTATATAAGTTTATCTTTAAAGAGTCAAAATTGACAACACACCCAAAAACTGATAACCATTGATCCAGATTTATTTATATTCACAGTGATTGTTCATTATTTAATAAAATTATTCATGATTGTATTTTCTATTTGATGTAATATTGCATAATAATTAAAAACTCTTTCCTAGAAAATCATCTTGAAAATTACCACAATCTTAGGTACAAAAGGCAGTATACAGTTTTTATCTGCCTTATGATTAATTGATTCAAATTTTATGGCAACAAAGAAGAGCAGAATCAATTTATCACCTCATAGTCATAGTTATCAATGAGTTGTCAGTGTATGTATTTCATACTTTTTAAAATATTATTGTTCACTTCCCTAACTCTCCACTACTCAAATACATTTAACATCTCCTTGTATGCCAGAAGAGAAAGCATTTATATTTTTAACAAAGGACATCATTTTATCATTGATAATCTATGGTTTAAAACTACTCAAAATCTTCTAGTTGTATTTTTATTCTCTAATCACAAGTCTTCACATTTTCTATCACTGCATTTGACTTAAACTTCAAGAAAACAGCAAAGGATGTAGTGATAATGGCTGACCAATCAATCAGGACATAGAAATAAATCTAGTGAGAAAAAAAAATTACAGGGAATGTGTGACACCATTTTCCTGTCCTTTCTAAAAGTTCTGTTAGAATTAATTGAGTGTGTGCCTTGTCTGGATTTCATTCAATTTCCCTAAACCTCCTAATGAATTGTCAGTGAATAACCTCTATAAAGTTAATTCAAAGATGGTTGTGCACCCTCATAATCTGTTGTCTTTAATTTAAGGGCACTCTTAACACAGTGTCTTTAGATTGATAATAGACCTTGCTATGTAATTTTTGCCTATGGTGCATAATCAGACAATTATTTATTATTTAATAAAAGTATTTGAGATATAGTGTATTCATAAGAAATATTTAAAATTGCTTTTTATTATAGTGGCCTTTCATTTTATTGTTTTTAAGTGTTTCCCTGACTCTATAGTGTAAAAAAAAAAACTTCAATATTATTTTGCTTAAATTAATTTTGAGGTATAATGGGTTTATTCAGTTATGAGAAAAAGAGTTTTTGTTAATTTTGAATCATTTTTTAAATTTATTTTTTAAGATTAGAATATTTTATGACAAACCTTAGACTAAATGAAATATGATTTAGATTATATTTGTCATACATGACAAAAAAAATCATAATATATATACAATCAATTTTAAAGTTCTATCATTAGATTAAGCCATTTTGATTATTTTATTACATACACAAAAACCCCTTCACTTACTTAGAAATCCAACTTTTCATGATTTTTTGTTATGTTTACTGGATTGAGCATAAAAATGGAAGTGAAATTTCTTTCAGAAATTTATAAATTAAAATCATTTTCAGTAAGTAATATTTCACTACTTTAAAGGTGTCTAATTTTGCATTTCTTATTAATAGATATGAAAAATATAAAGAAATAAAGTGGAGTGGAGTTAATTTTTTAAGTAGGAACATTTAAAATTTGTATTTCCACAAAAGATATCCACATAACTACTTTTGAATATTGGTCATTACTCAAATACCAACGAGATATACTGGTGAAACATATATATATATTTCTCTCCCCACCCCCCCAAAAATAGGCCTTTTACTCACTAAAACTAGTGACTGTGGCATGTAGATATGCTTCAATGTTTGAACTGCCAAAAGGTAAAGATTAATAAGGAAAAACTGCATATTTGTTTTGATTCCAGCCATGTAGCATGGGTTTGGTAACACTAACTCTTGATATTGGTAATAATAAATCTTCACAGACTTTCTCTCTCTCTTTCTCTCTCTCTCTCTCTCTCTCTCTCTCTCACACACACACACACACACACACACACACACACAGCCACACACACACACATGATTTATCAGGAAAAATGGTGTAGAAACCAAGAAAGTGAGAAAGGGGGACTTTACTGGGATTTAATTCTGGACATTCAAAGAAGATCAGGGACCCAGGAGGCTGGATATAGCAAAATAAAAAAGAAAACCCCAGTGCCATTGCTGGTCTGACTGTGTGATCCACACCTGACTCCCTCTTACCTCCACTCCAAGCAAAAATATTGGAGGGATAAGCCAATTAAAGAAAGTTGAATTTAAAGGAGGCTTGAGGCATGTCTGCATACAGTGAGAACGGAGATCAAAGACACTTCCTGACTAACCTCAAATGCGTGCTTTAAATTACCAGAAGGAAAATAATAACAGACAAAAAAAAAAAAAACAGGAAAGAATATAAGCAAATAAGGGAAAGAAGTAAGTTTTACATTAACACTATTTCTTGTGTTATGCAGAAGACATATGTCTTAGGTGAGGAATCACAGTCAGGATTAAAGACCCTCATAGAGGCAAAAATTGAAAAGAGAAAATCCAGGAATGGAAGAAGTCACAGAAGAGGTGGTACTTACACGTACAGTGTAACATGCAGCTAATGCCTAAACTAAACATGCAGAGAACAGGGAATGTTGTGGGGTAAGAAAAAAGAATCAGAGATATAGAATAGCCTGAAGACTGATACCTGAGCAGAGATTTTAGCCACTCCAGGTCCTAGGAGAGAAGACTAAAGTTCTACTTAGATGAGGATGGTAAAAATTTTGGAATTTGCAGTGAAACACTAGGAGTGTGATAATTTGTGAGTAAGAATGATAAACTTGGCATAAAGGTTAGATATATATCACAAGACTAAACACATAAACAAAATAATAAGCTGCCTTTAAATCTTTAATACAAAACTTACATAACATCAAAGAAGCCTACAGTAATTATACTGCCTACTGAATCAAAACTCTACATTCTTCATAGGAAGATAACAGAATATAGAATCCCCACAATATATAATTTATAAAGGTCAGTATGTAAAGAGAAAATATTCAACATAAATAGAAACAAAGAGGACCCTAATGTTGGATTTAAACAGAAAAAAATTTTATAATAACTCACATAAATATATAAAGAATATAATAAGGCATAATAAAAGAAATGATAAATATATGAGGAATGTCATAAAATATGTGAAAAGTCAAAGAGATGAAATACTAAAACTAGAAGCAAAAAATTTAAAAAATCTGAAATAAAAATACGAAACAGTAGATTGGATATAAAACATATAAAAACATAAATCTGAAGACAATGTAATTAAATTATCCCAATTTGAGCCCAGAGACAAACTGATATTTTGATAAATCTACCCAGTCTTGAACTATGGAATAATATCTCTTGTCTCAAATCACATGTATTTGAAATTTCCAAAATGAAGAACAAACAGTCGCAAAAATAATAATTTTTAAATGTTTATGTAATTTTAAAATTTGATGAAAAACAATTTACAGAACTAAGAAGGCCAACAAATTCCTAGAAGAATAAACATGACTGTATCTGGGTATTAGAGAAAAACAGCTGAAAACCACAATTATGAACAGAAACATAAAAGCACCTAGAGAAGCATGTACATTATATATAGGGCAACAAACATAAGAATAATGATTGAGTCTTAAGACACTGTGGCACAACTGTGGAGGCTAAAGCAGGATCCAGAGTTCAAAGCCAGCTTCAGCTACTAAGTGAGTTCCTAACAAACTCAGTGAAACCCTGTCTCTAAATAATATATAAAAATGGGCTGTGGTTTTAGCTCAGTGGGTAAGCACCAGTGGGTTTAATTCCTGGTACCAGCCCCCCACCCCAAGAAAAATATAATGATGGACTTATTATTTAAAAATAATAGAATCCACAACACAAGCAACAATATAAAATGCTATAAGGAAACTAAAATGGTCAGGTTAACATGTTTCTATAGTCATTAAAATATCTTTCAAAAAATGAAAGTTAAATAGAATATTTTCAGATATACAAAAGCTAAGAAAATTTGTGCATATATGAATAAACTGCCAGTTATATATCAAAGATTGCCAAACTTCACAAAAATGTATAAACCAACCATAAACTTTTGCATTTCAATAAATCATGGTAGCTGTTTTTCAAAGACAATTATACAGAAAAATGTTGAGAGCTAAAGGATGACAAAAGATAAAGGATACAAACACATGCCTCAGGTGAAATGAAATCAATTTAGTAGTGTTATTACAGGTAAAGGGCAGAATTTCATAATGATGAAAGACCATTTAATCACAAACTCAAGAAAGATAATTGGATATACACCTAATTGTTGCATAAAAATAATTTTAAAAATAGACAAAAGTAGAAAGAAATTTAACAATGTACGTTTTAAATTTCTACTCCCAGTAAGAATTGAACAAGGAGATAAAAAATTACAAGGATAGATAATTTAATATTAGCATCGTATTTTCCTAAGACTAAGAATATTAATAATAAACTATGACCAATAGAATAAACCCTGTAAAATGATTATAATTTTTCATTATAAAACATTTGTTTTTACAAAAAATTAAGAGTATCATTTTTTTCAAAAATTGCTTAAACAGAAATACTGTATATCTTTTTTTGGGTGGGGGTACTAGGGACTGAATTCAGTGGTACTCAATCACTGAGCCACATTCCCAGCTCTATTTCTTATTTTATTTAGAGACAAAATCTCACTGAGTTGCTTAGCTCCTCACCTTTACTGAGGCTGGCATTGAACATGAGATCTTCCTGCCTTAGCCTCCCGAGCCTCAAACCTGTGATCACAGGTGTGTACCACAACACCCGGCTACAATGAATATCTTTTTATCATACATTTGCAGAGTCACTATTTGCCTACTAATCTTGAACTCATCTTTGTCCCTTTGTTTTTAATGTTTGTTTCTCAATATGATAATTTATTATAATCACATTCCTAGAAAACTCTGAATTTGAAATAAGAGTATTTACTGTATGAATTAAGCTAAGTATATATTCAATTGCATTTTATAAAAATATTTATTTTTTAGTTTTTTTTAGGTGGACAAAATATCTTTATTTTATTTTATACGGTGCTAAGAATCGCACCCAGTGCCTCACGCATGCCAGGCGGGTGTGCTACCACTTCAGCCAAATTCCCAAGCTTCAATTGCATATTGAGAGTGACTTCAAATACCTCATATACTTAGTGTAAAACTTTGACAGTTTTAGAGTACCTTCTTCACACCATTTCCATAAATACCAACAGTTCAGTTCTGTGGTCCTTAATTGTTTAAGATTTGCTCAGGACAAACTTCAAAAGGTTTGTGTGAGTATAGTTGAAACATTTTTATCTGGAACAAAAGTCTTTGTTCTTTGGGAACAGAAAACATAATAATTCCTAAACAAAAGCAGCAAGCTTGCATACATTATTAATTGAGAATAATTCTAGTGTCAAGTTAGGCACCATAGAATTTATTAGTGATTTAATCTTAGTCAGGAGCAGTCGTGTACACCTGTAATCCCCACTACTTGGAAGGCTGAGGCAGTAGGATTACAAGATTATGGACAGCCTTGGCAACTTAGCAGACCCTTCTCAAAATGATAATTGTTTAAAAACAGGAACTGGGGATCTTGCTCATAGGAAGAATCTCCTGGTTTTAATTTCAAGTAATTAACACACACACACACACACACACACACAGACACACACACACACACACATGCACACACACACTCTAAAACAAAACAAAAGAATTCAGTGTATTAGATAATAAATTAAAATATGTCTATTTTACTCTGAACAGAAGTTTCATGTTTGGTAGGCCTTTCCCATATTTGGCCAGAATAATAGTATTTTGTTTATTTTACACAGGAAAAAGTTGTTTAAGAAGTGGTGAGGTTTTCTTATTCCTCCTTCTACGGTTTCACATTTCAGGTTTTCCATTTTCACACTCATTAATAATACTACACAGGAATACAATGAACATTAAAATGAAGTCGGAAACTTATAATTAATATGCAAAACATTAATGTGCTATGTTAGTGCATTGATTAAATGCTAGTGGTATAGAAGAGTTATAAATTTTCTGAGGTACAAATAGCTAATATATTCAAAGTCTTAAAATTCTTATTTTAACTTTAAGAATTTCCATTTCATTAATTTAGATTTATATACAGTAATTTATAATATACAAATATTTTTTTAGTACAGAACCTTCACAGATATGTTTGTGCACACATGTATGTGTATATGTGTGTAAAATTGGAAAGAAACAAAACAAAAATTTTAACATATATCATAGCTTATTGCAACATTTTAACAATATGCAAAAATGTAGCATTATCTGAGAAAGGCAGGAAAAAAGTATAAGAAACAGAAAACTCACAATTTTAAAGAATATATTCAGTAAATAGAATTAATATTTAAATATTTTAATGTTTTGTGGTATGATTGTAGTTATCTTAATATTTTCATCCTTTTTAAAAATTCACTGCACATGGTTTTTCATAGGTAATATATATTGTTTTATAGTGATATATTTTATAGTTATAAAATAATAATGACAAAAATAATATCTGATGTTCTTGTGTGTAAATGTTTTCCCCATTATTCCCTCTAAACACTTCTAGAGGCAGTACTACTTCTGCTATTTCAATTCCCTTTCTTCCTTTCTTCCCTCCTTCCTTCCTTCTTCCTTCCTAATGAGTAATAGTGGATCTGACCCTTTCCAATTTGAAGGAGAAGAGAATATTGTAATATTAGAAATAGTTCAATACTACTGAAACCAGTGACGCTGTGATGAAAATTTACACATATAATTTGGTAGTCATACTAATAATATTCTGCCACTTAATATTTTTAAAATAGTTTCACAGTAATTTATATTCTAACAATAAATAAAACAAAAAAATGTTCATTTAATTTTTAGAATCAGGTGTATGTAGGAGTACTGCAAATCCTAATTCAGACCAAATTGGCTTTGTCTTATTTTTAAATTCTACATACTACTTTAAAATAATTTCTATTAGGAATAGTGATTATTCTTAGTAGAAATCATTTTAAAGTATGTGATATTTGAGACAATATGGGAAAATGACAGGGTGTGAATGCATTTAGGGAACCTAGAAAGTATTGAGAATAAGGAGGGAAAATTACAAGAACAGCAAAAACAAACATCATTTGCTGAGAATGTCTGAATTTGCTGTTGCATATAATGGGGAAAGTGAATGTATTTATGGTTAATGTTATCTAATTTTTTTGTTTTGTTTTCCATAGTATTATCTCTCAGAATACTGACTAATAAATACCCACCACCCCAAAAAAGTTTTGAAATACCAACTAAATATTATTTTTGAGAAAACAAATGATGTTAAACATTTGAGGAAAGGAAAAAAAAACCATTTGGGTCTAAAGCAGATATTTCTAGAAGAAAATAATGAAAGATAGAACACAGTAATGGGAATATTCCATGACTATAATTTTTATAATCTTACCATTCTGTGGGAAAATACTAGCTAGGAAGAATGAGGATGGGTTTTCTTTAGTGATACCCCAAGGAAGAGATTCTGGAAAAGGGATCAGTTATTCAAGATTTGGTGCTATATCAGTTATGTCTGGAAAACTAGCATCTTTTCATACAATAAATATGATCTGTGGACATGATGAAGAAATAGATAGGTGCATGGAAGAAGAAATATTTCATGCTAAATAGAACCAAGGATTAGGGATACATAGAACATAGGTGGGAACATGTGAGACCATTGAACACTTAATTCTATTTAAGTAACTTTAGATTGATTTTCTATAAAATTACAAGAGATAGGAATTATTAAAAAACTGTTTTATAATTATAAACTGTGTATTTAAAGTAGTTAGACAAGAGGTGTTTTAGTGCTTCATTGTGAAGAAATAATATCTGAGAGGAAAATATGCAAATCACAATGATTTTTACCCATGATACAATATAAATAAATGGCAAAACATTACACTATATGCCATAAATTAGGACACTTATTATGTCATTTAAAAAAAAAAGAAAGAAAAAGTGGGTAATATGTTTTTGAGAATTTAAAATTAAAATATTAGTTTAGTGTGCTGAAATGCAGTGGTTGGTCTGGTAAAATGGTAATGCAGTACTGTCAATAAGAGTAATGGTAGTAAATATTAGAAGACTGGTTCAACTTTAATTGCGGATTTTTAAAAAAATGAATGCATATTATTTATTCAATTAATATGTCAGAAGTAATGGTAAATTATTTACTTATGCTGGTCTTTTTTATTTTTGCATTACAATTCCTACACCATTGTACTATAATTTATCATATCTCTGATTACAGTTTCTCTTCAGATCGTATAAATCTTTCGCCTTTTACACGCAGATTTTTTTTAATAGAACTCAGTGTGAAACAAATCTTTGTAGACTACACTTTTTTTGTTCTGAGTAATTGGGAATTGAACTCAGGGGCACATGACGACTGAGCCACATCCCCAGGCCTATTATGTATTTATTTAGGAAGAAGGTATCACTGAGTTGCTTAGCACCTTGCTTTTGCTGAGGCTGACATTGAACTCATAATCCTCCTGCCTAAACGTCTGGAGCTGCTAGGATTACAGGCTGCACCACCGGACCCAGCCTTTATAGACTATCTTGGGAGTCTGGATATAAAGGGTTATAATGTTTAGTATTTTCGTCATGTGTTTTGAGTTTTAACCAATTAACATATAAAGAAAATTTTGAAATATGATGCATTCACAAATAAAAAGTTGCTGCTACATGTACTGCACCATAAATAATGACATTCTAAAACCTTCATAAAAATATTTTATTTAGATTCTAAAAAGTAACATAATATACCATTAAAATCATCAGTTTTCCCTTAGTAAATTTGAGGCTTTATTTCAGTCTTTGATTTCTCCTCTGCCTGATACTTATACACATCAAAGTGCCATATCTTAAAAGCCTAAGACAAAATTCCCAGTCATTCCAATATATTATATATGCTTTAGGGATATATTAGTATTTACTGCATGTATCATCATGAGAGAGCATGAAAGAATGATGTGAATTTTGATACCCAATCAAATACAAACAAGACTGTACCCTTTCTCCCATTTCATATCTGTTACCTGTGTTTCACATTGTTTTCAGTGACAACAAAATCTATTATAACCAAATATACGGCACTTGATCAATGAAAAACACCCCTTTTATATTTTCTGACTATAGTCATAATTATTTCAGTTATGGAATAATGGAAGTTTCTGAAGTAAATCTATGAGGACTTCAGAACTCACTCTGTAACAGAGATCCTATTATATTCTTATGGTGGACACTGTATGCAGGTCATTGACCACCACACTCCCTGTCCTGAACAAAACTAGTTCTAAATACATATGTTCAAATTAAAATGTAACAGTCAATTAAATTGATATAAAAAATTTAAGGAATATTAACATTTTCTTTCAAGATTTAGTGCTATATCAGTTATGTCTGGAAAGCTAGCATCTCTTCATACAATAAATGAGATTTAGCAAGCATATATTTAAATCAGAATGAAATTCTGCCCAATTCTTAATACTGGACATATAACTTGATTGTTGATCCATAATAAAGAAAAGTTCTTTAGGATCTTGTTCTAATGTAACAAATAATATCATGCAGACTGGGTATGTAGGTCAGATGTAGAGCACTTACTTAGCTTATGCTAGGCCCTGGATTTTAATGCAAGCATGCATGCACACCTGTATGCGCATGCACACACACATACACACAAAAAGTACATGTAAAGATTCTTCAACAAAAGAGTAAAATCACTTGCCAAACTTCTTGCTAAATTTTATTCATTTCTGTCTTGTTCAATATTATTATTCTGCATAAAAATTTCAATGAAATGTCTTTGTTCAAATAGAAGAGGAACTAGATGGCAGTTGTGACTTTGAAATTGTTTTGAGTAAGAAATAAAGGATTCTCTTGTTACATAAAAGATTATTAGTAAATCTATGATACATTAGATTAGGCATTTTTCCTCTGCTTTTTATCCCACCTTCTTAAATTTGTTTACATGAACATTTTTACTGAATCCTCCTGCCCACATCAGCAGATTCTTACAAAAGCCTAGAAAATAGCAGAATCTTAGAATAAAAGAAATTTTAATGGCAATTGATTTAATATAACAAAAATATGAGGGTTAGAAAACTAAATCACATAAATTCTATACCATTTCAAATGCCACAATCAGGATAAAATCTTGTAAGTTGCATATTTGTGGGTGTTCATACATGTAAAGGTTAAATTTGCTGTTGTCATTTTGCTTATTCTTTAATTGCTTCTTTTATACTTATGATGAAACTGTAGTTTCTATTCAGACTATTTGTTATTCCAACTTTACATAATTTTATATCACCTGTGAATAAATGTTTTGTTTTTAATTTTCTGTGTTACCTAGTATGTACAAAAAACAGAAACCAAACTATAAAATTATACAAAATATAATATAAGAAATATAATTTTTTTCATTAGAAGCTTCCTGTCTCTTTCCAGTCCTGGTGCGTGGTGAATTTGGCAGGTGTAACTTCACAAGGCATAATGCCTCCAGTGCAGTAGATTCTGAAGGATAAATGTTTAGTTTACCAGGACAACCAGCAGCAATATGGTCACAGACACTGTCTTTGTGGTGTTCGAGAGGTTCAGTCTTTACTAGAATTCTTGTGTTTCTCTACGGTCTGGGTCAAGGTCTCTGTTAGCTTCTGTATAGGCATGGAACTAATGAAGTTAAAAGTAATGAACACAGGGTAGGCTAGGGTGAATAAGCTCCTAATAACAAAGGCTCCGAAGTGGTTAGTATCCCACTTCTACAGTGAACTACATATGTAGTAAGGGCAGATGTACCTGGTTCTACACCAAAACTGAGAAAGAATTGGGTGTCTTATTTTGTTGAAGACTTTTTTCATATATGTAGATTTTACATGGAAAAAATAAAAAGTGAACATATATGTTTGGCTTGATTATTCTCATTAAATGAAAATTCTCATAATCATAATGAGTTTTCTATTTTTGGCTTATTTTCTGTTTGTTGAGGTTAAAAAGACAAACAAATTACACATCTTAAATTTGTTCATGGGTTTAAAAAATGTCACTTGGCTAAAACAAATGATAAAACATTTTATGAAAAGTACTAAAACAGATTTGTCACCTACTTTTAGTAATCATTTGTAAGAGATAATACAATTTATTAAAAATAAGGAAAGTAGTACCTAAAGATTTAAAAAAATATTGTGTATTTTAAGTTGTTCATGTAGCAATGTGGTCAACATACAAATTAATCAACTCATTGTTCAGAAGGAAGCATTTTTGTTTTCAACTAAAATCAAATGCTTGTAGTAATGCCTTAACAGTCTTGAGATTATGAGTATTTCTTTTTATCAGTGGCTATTTTTCTGTATCTGTGAGTCTCCAAGGATGAAACTATTTCTGTAGTAAGGCCCTGTGATCTGAATGTGTCCTTTATACACTGCCTTAGAAAAAGAATCTTAAGGCAATTTCAAGTCCTTAGACACAAATGTCTGCTTGTTGAACTGGAAACGTCTTCACGTTAGTTAATAACTATGGTGTGAAGAGTGATGTTAAATGAGGGACGCTGGAGGATGCCATATGACTAACCTGAGGAGAAATAACAGAGAAAAAAGCAGCCAGTGAACTGAAGGGTCAAGTGAGATGACCTATGGGACCAGAGGAGATATATCAAAAGAAGTGGAAAAATGGGCTTCTGGAAAGGGAGGCTGCATTTGAAAAGCATATTGTTCACACACAAATAAAGAAGTAGACCATCATTTAAGCAATTTCACAGAATAAATGCATTTCTGGTTTAATATAGAAAGCTATAACTTTGTGCTATAAGTACTCTTTTATTATTTTTATTTTGGGATTATTCTAATGTATTCACCTGGTGTCAGTGAGTCTATAGTCCAATTATTAGAATTCCATCTAGGATTTTTGTTCAAGAATCAAGAAAAATAAATATATGGTCTGTGTATAATGTTAGTATTTATGCTTACTTACATGCTTATTCTCAGATTTGGGTAAAGCCTCAGCACTGGGAATAAATCAAATATAATCAGGTGAAAAAATGAATTGTCCTGAGTATAGAATAGAATTAATAAAATTGATAAGATATGAAAGATAGGTTGTGCCACTAAAGAAAAAATAAATAAATAAGAATGAATTGAAAAAATAGGTAATACATGAAAGAAAGAGAAAGATCTTTTTAAACACAAAAGGAAGACATGAGGAAGTGAGTTATACATTTTCAATTACCATTTGTTATTGGTTGCTGATGAGAAACCATTCGTGTTGCTGCTATTAACATAAAGGTATACTTCCCTAAAGATAGTGTCTTCTTTCACCTTCTTTTGTCTTTTCTTCTTCCTTCTGCCTTTAAACTTTTAGTCTGGATTATAGTCAGGAAGTAGTTTAGTCTGATATTAAGATATGGAAGCATCTAGAGATAATTTATTTCTCACACAGAACATACTATTCTTATGATGAACTAGTCATCTATAGATACCACTATATTTTAATAATGTTATGATATACTAAAATTGTGATTTGTTTTTCTTATATAGCAGACAGTTATCATAATTTTAAATAACATTTCAAGGAAAGTGTTCTTTAAAATGAATTGAATCAATTCATATGTCATGATTAACACTGAACCAAGGCCACACATGAGTTATATTATTTTGATTCTTTTTTCAGATAGTGATATAAAATAGGCATGTGAATACATCACATTCCACATACTACCTTTCTGAAATAATCTGCAAGAGCATGCTTTTCAAACATCATATTTAAGAAAATTTTTTTTCTGAATAATTATTAGTTGTGTGGAAAATAAATAAACAGCTATCACTTTCAAGTTTTGGAATTCTCATATCAAAGTCCTTACCTTGCCTACATATTGTGTGTCTGTACCTGTGTACTCTTCCAACAAGAAGAACTGATTCCACATCCAGCCACACTTGGTGCGATGAAGCATTTTACCATCATCTTTTGTCAAGCTCACTATCCTCTCACTGGGTAAGTAACTGCTACCGTTTTCTTGTAATGGGATGGTGTCAACTGTGTGCAAGATGTAGGTCCAGATGAATAATGGTAGATAATGGTAACTCCTCATTATCTGCTACTTCAGAAGGATGTCAAATTCAATGTATTGTCTGTATCTCCTGAAGAGGAGGGGAGAAAATGGTTTTACTAAGCTGTGTTACACTTTCACACAACCTGTAGACTAAAAATCTATTCTGATTGCTATTTAAGTTTATATAAAATTTTTCTATTATAAAGCAGTGAGCCACCATTAAAAACTCATTTAACACATAGATAATTAGGGAGATATGGACATCTTCTGATATATACATATATCAGAATGAATTCAGAGATATGGGCCCAGCACAGCAGAAAAGAGAATGGAGACTGGCAAGTATTGTTATAGATGTTTGCTACAGTGCAAAACTATCAGCTCTGTCCATCATACCTATGTCACTTAATTCCCAAATCTATTACTTTTAAAAAGGTATGATTTATAATAAAACATATACATGATTGCAAAAACACTCCCCAGTAAAAGAAATCCTAAACCTCATCATTTTCTGAATCTGAAATATCAGTGGATAATAACTGTCATTCATCAGGGATATTATAGCTAATAATAATCTTGAGAGCTATGGGGTAACTGGCAAATTTACCCACAATCAAGTTAAAATTCTTTAATAAATATCCAAATTAACAACTAGTACTTAGAAAATATCTTGTGGGAGGAAAAAATATCTAATCACCACTACTGCAGAACATACCCAGTAGTGGGTAGTTTGGCCATGGTGAAATGAAAAATTAGCAGCAAGAGAATTTCAAGGAAGCTGATGCTTCACTTATACAAAACACAACAAATTCCTTAGTTAATTACACTGGTTACCCTTATTTCTTCCCATAGGAAGAAATGATTTTTTCCATTGACCTTGATAACCACATTTGCAGGAGACATTGAATATCACTCTAAATGATCTGTGGTATATTTTAACTTAGATGCACCCTTCATGCAGACTGTATGCCTTTGAACAAAAAGTCTATCTGTATTAACTGGATCCAGACATTCAGGCAGGGGTCAAGTTCCCATAGGCCTTGCCAAGCTAGAGTAAGAAATTCACATTCATTTCCAGTGAAATGAAAAGCTGTTGAAAGATTTTTACATAATATATTTAGAAAAGATCAATCTGGCGGTTAAATAGGAAATAGCCTAAAAATTAGGAAAGGGATTTGGTTAAGGGAGAGATCAATTGGAGTCTGTTGTTCTAGTTCAGAAAGAAATGAGCACAGCGTACAAAGAAGTGTTTTGATGTGAAAGCTGATTCTCTACTATAAATCCCTTTGATCTTTTAATATGGCCACACACATACTACAATTTTGGAATTCTTTAGTTTCTCATAGCCTTTACCTGCAACTGTCTTTGAACCATGTCCTCTGGTGACTGGAGTCACTTTACCCTCATGCAAAAGGAGACTGAAATTCTACAACTTTGTAAGCATCTCCCATGGATTTCCTTAGCCAGTACTTATTAGATGCAAAAGTGGGAATACCCACACATTATTTATTTGCAAGAATCCCCTGCAAAATCATGCTGAATCTGGAAATCTGACACCTGTCTTTGGCTTCTTTTTCTTTGTTGTTCTGCTTTCTATCAATTCCTGCTTCCCTATTTCTTCCTTTTGGATTGAGATGGTCTATCTTGTGCTTTCTCCATCACTGTAGTGAGAAAGGATATAACTTGCTTGATTTTTTATGTTCACAGTTAGAGAAATTTTACTTTTGAATATATCATACTGTAATCTCATTCATTTCTGATTTATATGATAATTGATGAGTTTTGTGACTTGACTACAGAGTTACTAATGAAATGTCTTAAGATACTTGGGACTTTGGGGATAAAATGTACATACTATACATGTGGAAGTCATGGAGGAGGGGCTGTAGTGGAAATATAGACTGAATGTTTGCATCACATCAAAGTCCATATGTTGAAATCCTATCACCCCAGATAATATTATTAGAAGGTAAGAATTTCAGGAAGTGATTAGATTTATATCAGGCCTTAAAGATGCAACCCTCATAATGAGTTTAGTGCCTCTACAAAGACATCAAAGAGCCCAAATTCTTTTGTGACTGTCAGCTGGGTAAGGGCACTATAAGAAAACTGCAAAATGCAAACCAAGAGAGTCCTCATAATACCCCAGATCTGCTGGCACCTTGACCTTGACTCCTCATTCTCTGAAGCTGTCACAAATAAATGTTTGCTATTTAAACTATTCATTCTATGACAAGTTGTAATAGCAGCCAGAATCAACTATGACACAGTGATATTACTCTATATGCACTAACCTGAAGTTTCCTTTATGTGCGTTAAAACTTGCCTTTATGCCAGGTATGGATGCCAACAACTGTAATTCCAGTGGTTCTGGAGGCTGAGTGAGAAGGACTGAAAGTTCAAAGCCAGCCTCAGTAAAAACAGCACTTGTCTTTAGACACTCATCTAAGTATCTCCTTCTCATTTCCCTGTTCCTTCATAATGTTCTCCTTTTTTTGAAAAGTCTCTAAAAAAAATCTTTCAAAAGATAGTTTACCACATTATAGTTTCTTTTACTTTTCTTCTACCCTGTATGTTCTTCACATTGTTTGTGACAACTTTTAATATCATTTTTATTTAGTGTATATATGCTTATTTCTCTTAGCTGCAATGTAACTTATGTGATATGAGATATTTTGTATACATCTGTGTCTTGCATAAAATAGTTGACAGATATGTTTTAAATTAATTGGTTAATAGATTAATGCTAATATAGATACCCCCATTTTGAGTCCAGTATTCCATTTGAGATTGACTTTGTATTCTGTTGCATGAACAAGGTAATAAATAAATGGGAAGAATTTACCTAGGAGAAAATATCTTTTCTGAAAGAATGGGGCATGTTTTTGCTTCCTATAAAAATGAAAAAAAATCTTCAGTGATATGATTAATATTCAGAAGAATTTGCATCAAATGTGATTAAGTATGAACTTCACTAGTGATTGGTATAAATTATAGAGTGTTTATATGAACTTTACATCCCCTTCATTAAATACCTTTATTTTTCTCATAACTCTTCACATATTTGTTTCACATTTAGGGAACATTAGTACAGCTCTCTTGTGGCTAATTTAATACCTGTACATTCCTTGGCTCCTAGATAAAAGTGCACATTTTAAAAGGTTTCCTGCTGCTTTTGATTTTAAAGTTAGCATGCTCTTATCCCATGAGCTTTATTAAAAATTCCTCATAGTCTTTATTCACTCAATAGCAACAAGCTGACTACCAAAATTTCTATGCTTAATTATCTCTATCAGCCTTAAATACTTTGCATTTTAATCACATATCTGTTGATAAATAAATACTATCAGATGCATGATGAAGTACAATATTTTAAATTTGGATTAACTTTGATTTTATAATCAGGGAATTCACTGCAATCTTGTTAATTTTAAAAACTGAAAATTGTTTTATTATTATTCCCTTGTTCCCTTAATTATATTAAATTCCATTTAAAAGAAATGTTTTTTTGGTTATTTTTAAATCAAGAAAAAAAATATTCATTTTTGTAATTAAGTAGATTGTTTAGCATATAAACAGCACATCTAAAATTAAATTGCATTCTTTCATATTCTTTTCCTTGTAAATGCACATTTGTATGCTTTTTATTCAGATAAGGTATTTTATTCCTATTTTTAGGCAAATTTTCTCAGATGAAAGGTGCACATAAAGCAAGTGTGTGTGATTAATTTTGCTGTCTTATCATTTTGCTGTTTGTAATCAACAATGAATTTTCACATATATTAAAGTAGTGATCTTCAAGAAAAGCTTTGATAAAGAATCATAAGACATATTACATCCCTGAGTTTTTTTTTTATATTTTAATATGACATATCTCAGTTTTGCAGAGTTGAAGCAAAACCATTTCTTTACCTGTAATTTTGTGTCTTGGAAAAGTTTTGCATACATTTTCAGATTATTTGATTCCTGTAATCTTCCCAACTCTCTTTTCTTTATCTCTTGGATCATTTGTAGAAAAACGTCTCACAACTTAAATAAATGATAAATATATAAAGAACATATTCAGCCAATATGTGTGACACCAAAATTATGGATCTTTTAAAATAAATAATCTTTTTATAGGAAATATGTTTTTAGAAAAATCTTTTTTATGGTAATTGATAATTCTGATATTTATCATGTAAATATATATACGTTTGTGTAAATATATATACGTTTGTGTAAATATATATATATATATATATATATATATATATATATATATACATATTTCACTATTAGTTTATGTTTATTTAATATATACATATTTAAGTTTCTTACAATCAGTTATAGATTTTTTTTCAAGAATGTTATGCCTAACACTATTGTTCTATAATTTATTATCTCATTTTTATCTAAATAAAGAGCACAAAATTAGTTCAAGGAAAACAATATTATATTGCAGAAACATAAGCTTCCAGCATCATGTGAACAGTCTTTATTTGGTACATCAATGAACTTCTTGATTTAAAAATTTAGTTTTTTAACCTTCCCTAGAAAATTGACAGCATAAACTAGTATGATAAGAACAGTTGGGAAATAAGGTTTTAGTAATAACTTATCAAAATAACAATAATGGCATATATGTCATAGAATATAAAGAGATAAATGGAAGGATAGACTCTAAAAAATGTACCAACAACCATTGCCAAATTCTGAGAAAAAAAAATCATTATCTATGATAGTGGAACTAGATTAAAAAATTAATGATCTATGACTTTCTATAGCACATGGAAACACACATCCACTTTCAATTCAAAGGACATAGGCCAACAATTTTTCTTTAATACTAACCCCACTGCCTGAATAAGTATCAAGGAATCAAAATTTACCTTTGTTCCTACCACAAAAATGTGCTTTTTTAAGGTCACAAAGTTTCTATTACATCAGTTAAACTAATGCAACACAAGACTGTAACAATCCAGGTGAAAAAGAAGAAAGCTGAAAGGGGTATTATATCATATACATTTTAATTTGGATGTATACTGTGTTAATGGTTTTAGCTAGTGTCAGAGATGGAAAGACAACTGTTAGGACAGCAACAAGTATAGATTCGTGGCCTGCTTAAGAAATTTGGTTAACAAAACAGAATTAGCTTGGGGGAAAGTAGAATTTGGTATCATCTCAAGTAAATCTGATATTTTTTGTAAATATGTTCTTAAACAATGGAAACTAGAAAAAATATTTTTTCAAGTTGGTGACCCCAAAAATATAACATGCATTAAGAAATCAGGCTAAATAAAGCCAAGTGTAATCCACATCCAACTGGGCAAAGGTAATTCAATGAGGAAAGGATAGTCTTCTCAACAGAAGGTGTGAGAACAATCAGGTAACCATGTGCAAGAAATAGACAATTAAAAGCTTATCCAGAAAATTAAAAGAAAAAAAAATTCTTTAAAAGTTAATCTCCATAAAACCCTTAAGCCTTTCACATCAGTTAAGTCAAAATAGATCCCAGATAACAAATTTAATATTATGAAGTATAAAATTTCTGAAATAAAATACAGGACAATCAATACCTCAGTGACCTTGTTTTTGGTAGAGTTTTAGATATAGCATCAATAATATACTTTGGTGAACACTACAATTGATAAGATGGACTTCATTAAATTAAAAAAATCTTCTATTTTAAGAGAATAAAATTATAGGCACAGTTTTAAATAAAATATACATGATACAGGTCAATTATGCAAATATATTTAAAAAAATCCCTGAAATTCAACAGAAAGACCCAAAAGAATTAAAATGTGAACCAAAGGTCTAAAAATTATCTGAAAAGATACATCAGAAAAATGGAAATACAATTGGAAAATAAGCATGCAAACATTCTCAAAATCATTGGCAGTTAGATAATTGTATTAAAAGTGCTATAATATACATATAGGAGTGTCTAAAATACAAATGTCAAATGCTGGCAAGGACGTAGGAATTATCCTTTATTGCTGGAGATAATGCAAAATGGACCAGGCAATTTAGAAAACTGGCTTTCAATTCACTATCCTCCTGCCTCAGCCTCCAAAGTTGCTGGAATTTCAGGTCACTGTGCCTGGCCAAAATTTTGATTTTTAACAGTGAAGAGCCATGTGTTCCATTTAACACCTACATCAAGGTAATCAAGTATTTATTTGACATGCAAGTACATATCATCACTCAAATATGTTTTTGAAAAGTCAAGCCTGGAAATTATAGTTGTTTGGAGTAGAATAATACTAGTGTAGTCCATCAGTATATTCCACAGTTGTTGAAATTATCAAAATGATTCGAAGTATACAATAAAAACAGTAATAAAATTTTATTTGCAATGAAGTTGAGAAAATACACATGGTAAAATGAAAGTTTGATTTTATGAGATTCGATATTAGCAAGATACTCCAGATAAAATATCCACCAAATATTTTATCTAAATGCCTCAACAAAAAACAAATAAGTATAGTATTCAAATAAATAATAATAATAACTATGTTAAATATAGTTATTAAAGATGAAATAGGACAGGCATAGCTAGATGAAATAGGAAAGGCATAGCTCTTTGTATAAAGAGGGAAACTAAAATAATTATTTGAATATTATAAGTGGAAAGGAAAAATAACTTGAGGGTTTTTTTTTCAATGTAATTTAACAATATATACCAAAAAAAGATCTTTAAATTGTTTACAATGTTTAACCAAGTAACTTAAGTTTTAGAAAGTCTACTAAGACATTAGTCATTTGAGAGATATATTTATGTAGAAGCCTGTTTATTATATCACATTTTATTATTAGATTTGCTAGAAGTTTTTCCCCTTCAGATCAACTCCAAGCTCTTCTTTACTTTCCTCAGTGTTATAGGAAATAAACCTCCAAGAATTGAATTTGTTGGCCCAGGACTCCTAAGTTGGTTTTCCAGAGCCAGAAGTGCAGGCAGGATATCTAGGGAGATGATAGGGGGTATCTTTTCCTTCATGTTGCATATCTATGATTTGATTGCTTTTCTATGATGTGAGCCACAGCTTTTTGCAGATGACACTGTGCTAAAATAACAAGGTACCGTTTCTGGGATAATGTCAGCACCAATCCTGTGACTTTCATGCCCAAGATGGGTAAGAAGGATTTTTGCCATTAAGAATTCTTGTTGGCAGCATCCCAAGTGTTCCTTCCCTCAAGGATGCCTGCATATTCCACTAAACCCTTCCCCTGTATGTCATTTGAGTACATCACCAGTTTTCTTAAAGCTCTCTGTTGAAAATGTCAGGGGAAGGATGAAAATGAAGTAAATGTCTAAGAACAGAAAGGTAAACAAATCATGCCAATTTTATGAAATATATAAAATCATTCAGAAATTTAAATAGTTATTCCTTCACCAAATATATCTGAAATGCCTACTTGTTTTCTAGGCATTTTTCTAGGTGAACACAATGGCTGACTTCTAGAAGAGTTTATATTGTAGGAAAATAATCCATATAAATAACAAGGGAGTGTTTATAACATATCTCTGAATAAAGCACGGCCATTAGAATCATTTACTGAATAATATTTAATCTCCTGAGAAAATGAAAGAAAACCTTGAATTTATATGCCAAACTTTTAATCAGTGGAGAAAGCTATAAATGAATTTTCAGCCTGTGGATTCATGTCAACTTTTAGCTCAGAAATGAACATCAGATGCTGGCAGATGCAAGTTAATTAGTATCTTATATGAGTCAGCCTACACTAAGTACTTCACACATAAGAAAAGACTCAGTGTTAAAAAAAATGTTCATATTTAAAACTGTATTGGATTTGACAGTGTTTCTTTTATCAGTCAGTTTTGGAAATCCATAGTTTAGGGAGGGGAAAATTGGAATGGTGGAGAGGTAGGTGGCCAAGTTTTGTGGCAATATTAAGTAGAGCAAGGGGAACTGAATAACTATAGAAAGATACATTGTAAAATAAACATGCAATAACTTATGATATTTTTCTCAATAGACATGTAAATTATAAGCACTATATTAATTTAATATTCAATATAGATTTTTCCTGTTGTTTTAATGGTGCTTTGTCAGTCTGATGACAGAGTAATGTATTCAAAGCACAAAAAAAGAAATAAGTCTTATGCTATTATATATAAAAAAATTTTAACATAGAACTACAAAAGTATTTTTAGAAAATAGTTGTGATAAAAAAATATATGTGCTTCCTAATTAATGTAGTAAATAATAAGCTCCAGTAGAATAACTAATCATTGCCATCATTTCAGAGAAGGACTGTATACACAAGGCACTTAGCAGGATATGTAAATTCTACTGATGAGAAAGTCTTATTAGACACTTCTAATACAGATGTGGATACTCATAATTATAACTGAGGTATACGCTAAATGTTACTTTAAAAGATTGGTAGAAATATTGGTGGAATTTTTGTTTTTTTAGTTTAAATTTTGAGCCCTAAAAATCCTTATATTAACTCTATAATACAGAAAAAAGCTTACATTTTGAAAACTATGGAATTTTATATAGTCATAGACATGCAGAATGAAGAGGGGAATAAAGAGTAAACCTGTAGTAAGTAAATACAAATCAACATTTGGAGCTTGCTACTACACTCCTCATGGGTTTGTGTGAATTTATTAACTGGCTTTTTCCCCATTTTATCTAAACTGGGAGTCATAACCTTATCTTATAAAATGATTAAATAAAACATTTGAATAGAATGAATTTTAAATACAGTTAATTTAAATACAGTTACCCAGGGAACTACAAATGAAATTGAAGCTGGTCATTATAAATTATTACATTAATCATTTTAAAGGCATAAGCACATTTATAGTAGATAGTAAAATGTAGTAGATGATGTTTTGTTCCATTCAGATCCTACTTATGAAGTCAATCCAAAAACCTAAAGACCTAGATCACCAAAGCTCATCATGTCTAATACAATTACAAGTATCATGTTTTTCAACTTTGCTAAGGTAGGAAACAAATGTCTTGCAATTTGGACTAAGTTTTATAATAACTCCACCCAGAATAGGTACACATCAAATTAAAAAAAAAAATGATCAGATCATTTTTCTTGGTCTAACTTCCAAGATGTGTGAAGTATCTTCCCATCATGCCCTCAGATATAGAAATAGTTGGTAAATAGCACAGATGATCCTGGCACTGAATTCCTGGTTAGCAAATATGAGGCTGACTCTTCATCTTAGAGAAAATATTTTAAAATGTCATCTGAGCCACATTCAGGTTTGTTCTGAAGTGCAAGTTGAAGGGTTTGATAGTTTGTATATTGATTCAATGTGTTTGGAGTGGGAGGGCGAGTTGCAGGAATATGTAAGAGGCAATAATTTTTGCATCAGGTTCAGAGAAAGATCCTGACCAAGAGATTTATGAACCAAATGACAGTGTACCTGCTTTCCCCCACAAGCAATAAACAGTGGTGACAGAAGGGCACTGTAAGCACCATAAATACCTTTCTTCTGAAAGGAGAAGAGAAACACAGGGTGATTCATAGCAATTTGTACACTGAATTTATTGAAGTGACATTGTAAAAACATATAAATAAATGTATTGACCAGATAGTATGTGATATTCAGCATATATATTTACTGTGCAATGTTAAAATCAGTTTAAACATAATTTATCCTCTCAAACTGCATCATTACTTTGTGGTAAAAACATTAAAAATCTTTTCTTTAGATTTTAAAAACAAAATATAATATACATTATCATGATCTACCATTATGCACACCATTCATCTACAACAGTACACCAGAACTTCTCACTCCTATCTAACTATAGCTTTGTCCCCACTGATCAACCTCCCTCCTCCTCAACTCCTCTCATTGCCACAGCCATTTTGAACACCTGTTACATGCCCTTGTAACCCAGGAGTGAAGAATGAAGCTTTGAGCTGAGTTCAGTCTTCAGTTCTGCTAACTGAGAAGGGCTCCCCTGTCTAGGGCTCTCTGTCTTCCTTCACCTTTTGGAATTGTTTCAGTAGCCTCATTGGCCACAGCTGTGGAAGGCCACAGACATTATGCACACACTAGCTATGAAAGTTGATGGACCTCACAGCATTTTAAGCTCAATGAGATCAGACATTTTTTGTTTGTTTGATGGTTTATTCAGCAAGACAACTCTCTAAAACCACGGGCTTCTTCTCTATTTGATTCTAATTTCATAATATCAAGAGACACACCACAGAGACAGTGTCTTTTTAAGCATATTTCTTAGGTTTTCTATATTTATTTATTTATTTTTTACTACCACTCCTCAGCTTTATTGGACCAGTAACAACCTTAACATGAGAAATTTTCTACAATGAAAAGGTTTTACTGGGGACTGAACCATTAGCAGTGCCCTTCATTTTGTTTATGTAATACATTTAGAAGTTTAAAATTAGATGCAATCGCTGTTCTCTTGAATTGCTCTGTGCTACAAGATTTCAAATAACCCATTTTAACACAAAGGTATTCATTTTACTTTATTGTGATATTAAAAAAAAACACCCACACATAACATGAGATCTATCTCAACATTTTTTTTGTTAATTGTACAGTACATTCTTATTAACTATAGGCATGATGTCATCCAGAAGATCTTCAGAGTATCTTCATCTTGCATAACGAAAAAGTAACTTCACTGAAGAGCATTTATACTTATTTTTCAATGCCCTTGCCCCCTGGAAACTTCTACTCTCCTTTCTGCTTTTATGAGTTTGACTACTTGTAATCCTGCATAGAAGCAGAATCATTCAATATTTGCCCTTATGCTAAATGATATAGCCAGTTATGCACAAAATGTATCCTTATGTGTTTTAGAAAAAGTATAAGAAAGAGTAGCCCTATTTCCTTTTCCCTATAGTTTCCCATGTGTTCTTCATCTTCATCCCCTTACCTTCTGGCCAGCAATCTAGCAAAAGCATTTCTGAATACATCCCTTTATTATATAATACTTCAAAGATATTGCTATAGTTGCAAGTGCAAATTAATAATATTCTCCTTTCAATATTCTCCTAGTGCAAGTTTACAGAATCCAGAATCTTCCTCCAAAGTTATCGCAAGTTATAATTTTACAAAATATTATCCTTATTCCTGAAGTGGATTTCCATCTTTTGAGACCCTGAAAAAATTGTCTTTGTCTTAAGCTAATGCTATATTTTTTTCTTTAAGAAAGCCTATGACTTTTGGTAGATAGTTATGTACTGGTTGCAGTGAGATTGGTTATGCTGTAATAACAGATAGCTCTCAAAATTACAGTGGCTTTCAAAGCAAATATTTATTCTTGCTCAGTCTGTACGCACACTGTGGTTTTGCTAAGAAACCCTGACAAAATTCACTATCATGAATTTTGAATAGGAAGTTCCATCACATTCTCCTGTGATCTCCAAGAGAAAAGAGGGAATGTGTCTGTCCCACAGCTCTTAAGCTTTACTCAGAGAAGAGACAACTTCATTTGTGCTCACCTTTCAATAGGCTAGAAGAATCCCAGGGTAAGGATTAAATTTCAGAGATCTCAGTCCATAAACAACCTTCTACATTTCTCGGGCTTCCAGGTGAGGCAGAAAGTCATGGGAGAAGAATGTGGCAGAGGAAGCAAGACATCATGGCATCAGGAAGCAGAGAGAAAGCTCTCTTTACCATGATGAAATTGAATCCCAAAGGCATCTATTAGTTAGTGAGCCACCTCCTTCAGCCACACCATACCTGCTCTCAGTTACCACTCAGTTAATCCCTATGAGGGGATTAAGTCACTGATTGAACTAAAGTGGCTTAGCCCAATCATTTCACCTCCAAACCTTCTTAAACTGTCTCACAAATGAGTTTATAGGGGATAACACAAATCAAAACCACAACAGGTTGCTTCTTTGTTTGTTTTTTCAGTGCTAGGGATCAAACCTCTGTCCTCATACATACTACATATGCATTTCTCTCTTACCTACACCCCAACTTTTTATGACACATTTAATTCCAGAAATATGGTCAAAAGCTCTGAAGATTACTTCAAAAGCATGTGAAAACTCTTGTTTTGGGTTGAATCATGAACCCCCAAGGGATATGTTAAAATACCATCTCTTGGAACCTGCAAATTTGATCTTATTCAGAAATAGTATCTTCAAAGATATAACTCTGTTACGGTGAGGTCATCCTGAATTAAAGTGGACCCCAATTTAATTTACTGATGTTCTTAAAAGAAGAGAAAAATACACAGGCATAGAGGGAAAATAGACCTGTGAAGGAGGAAGAAATTATGCCACAAGCCAAATTAGTAAACACTAGAAGAGACAAAGAAAGATGCTTCACTGAAAACTTTAGAGAAAGTGTGGCCAACACCCTTAATTCACTTCTAGTGTGTGATACTGCAAGAGAATGCATTTCTGTTCCTTGAAACTACACAGTTTGGCCGACTTTGTTATGTTAGCCTCAGGATACCAATACAGTGCTAATCAATCATTAATAATTATTATCCATTTGTAATACTTTCTTCACTTTACCAAGAGAGGTCAAGAGATGTTGTCTATGCTGCAGCATCCCTGAGTTCTGAATACTACAAAGAATTCACATGAAAAGTTTTTTTTATGATTTAATACTTGGAACTGTTCCAGATAGCTCTTCAATTTACTGGTTGTGCATTAATCTGTTTCACTGCTCAGTTTCTTAATTTTTTTTTTTTATGTGTAAAATGCGATTTAACTGAAGGGGACTTCAGGATATTAGAAAAAAGAACAGTAGGACAGAAGGCATTGAGGGACACAGAAAAGAGGGTAGGGAATATAAAAGAGAGTGAAACTAAACAAATTATGTTTTTAAACACATGAACAAATTTGCCACAACAAAACCCACCATTCTGTATAATTAATACGTCTCAATAAAAAATTCATGGGTTCACTGCTAATTCTCTTTGAAGGTTTATAAATGTACTCAGTTTAGGTTAGCTTTTTAAAATACTTAATTCTCTCTCTTTGTAACACAATGGTTTAAAAGCAGAAAAGGATTTTTTCAAATTCATATATTACATCATCTCACAGAACAAAATCTCAAAATTATATATTAAAGGGCAATTAAAGATCAAAAAGACTCAATGCTTAACATATACTTGGTGTTTAATAACTGCTTTTAAGATTAACCCTGAAAATATAATATATAAAAGAACTATATGAGGTAAGTCTGATGTTTAAAAATAGCACACTATCCTAATTATGAATATCTAGTTTTTAAGATTGATCTAAATAGTACTTGTAGATGTATATATAAATTACACTTTTTCTCACTTTACATAAATGAAAACTCTAGCAAAATTCCATTTGTATTTTTTATCTGTACAGTGAAATAACCTGTATGAGATCAATAGTAAAGAATTTTTGGTACTGATGCCAATTTAAATGTTACTATATGATCACCATGGTAATGCTTTCAATAGTGTGACACAGTTTCTGGTATAATGTGAGTCTAGTGTACCATTTGGCAACTTTATAATGGATCTATAGATAATTTAATTGTACCAGAAAATAAAGTCTAAATGGACAAAACAAAAATCATACTAGAGAAAAACCATGAAATTTTCCCTAGGATTTAAACTTTAAAAATACTGTAATAAACTTTGAGGATATTTTAATATAAAAATACATTAGTATGCTTCCCTTTGCAAATCCCCCATCAGAACACAATATACTTACAGAGAGTATATTCTTAATATCTCGATGGCAAACACTGATATTTAAATTCCAGGTTTTATTTCAACCGGAAAGACTATCTAAGGATGAACAAACACAATTACATATGATGTATGAATCATTATTATTAAAAGCTGCAGGAGGGCAAGAGAAAAAGGGAAATAATAATAATAATATAATACTCATTTATTATTGCTATAATTAGTATTTATGAAGAACATGCCAGGCACTATCCTAAGTGTTGCACAGTTTGTGGTAGCTATTTGTTTGCTAAACTAATTAATTATGGAGCCATTATATTTAGGTGGCTCATGCACCCTGGATCCCCATGTGAGCAAAATGAAACTCAGCTCAATGTGTGTGGCCATATCCTAGGAAAATGAAGTAGGTTAAACCAGTCAGAGACTGCCAACAAGTCTTTAACTCAGAAATTTAAGGCTCACATTTTCTTTTAATCAATAAATTTTTTTCTCTTACTTTCACAAAAACTTTAGATGTTCCCACATATCCTCTGGTGGAGTCAAACTGCTTATGGTCTGGTGGTACCTCATCCATGAATCATTGCCTGCTTCACTCAACTCTATAAATTTAGTATAACTATGTTCATCTTTTTGTAAATTATTTTAGAATTTTTCAGTTAAAATTAACTTAAAATATTCACTTAAAATTAATTTTAACTGAAACTGAAAAAAATTATTGTACATTGATGTACATTTCCATGTAATATTTTGATGCATGTAAAAATTGTGTGATGTCCTAATCTGTTTAAATATATATGTATCCTCACACATTTATCATCTCTTTCTATTCATTATATGTATCCACTCTTGCCAGTATATAGGATTGGGATTCATTAGCATCTTGATATTGTATATGCTATCATAGTTATTTTTCTTGTTTTAGTAAACTACTTGAGTTTCAGTCTTTTCAAACAAACATGGTTTATTTAGCTCACAGTTTTGGAAGCTTAAATTCCAAAATAAGATGGCCTCATCTATTTGGCTTATATCAAATCCTCATGGTAATAGCATCAAAATTACAGGATCAAGTATTGAAGAAATAACAGGGCAATAAGGGAAAACAGATTCAGGGACCAGCATAATTCTTTTTGTAGCAATCCATTTTTATGGGAACTAAGATGGGTCCTATGAGAATTTTACTCATCTTCTTTGAGGATGATACTTCCAATGACCAAATTAACTACCCATAGTTCCATCTCTCAAAGATTCTGCCACTTTCCATTACTGCAATGCTGAGATAAAGCTTCCCATACATAAATCCATGGGGGACACACTCAAACCATGATACTTCACTTAGAATGTAGCCATTCATCAATGGCACATCTTAAATCATATGATATTCTCAAAATCCACTTGATCCAAATGGTGTTATCTCCCATTCACACACACAAAGTAAAAGTTCAGAGCAATTAAACACATTGCCCAAGGTAACACATTTACTAGGTAGTGATATATATATATATATATATATAAAAGATTGAGAATCAATATCTGGTACTGACTGACCCTGGTGATTAAGTTTAAGACTATGATTTCCCTTAGTGAACATAATGTTTTTAACAGAATATCCTAATTGATGAACTCTCTCAATAGCTGTGATTGAACCAGACAATTAAGGGCACTGAGAACCTCAGAATGGGACCAGATTTCTTCTTCTAATTATTGCTACTTTTCCAATAATATATTCAAACTTTGTTTATCCAGAAATTAATATACATCTACGAAATTTTCATTCATTTCCTGACAATCAGGTATTTACCCCCTTTTTAAAAAGAACACCTTAGAGTCTCTTGCATTTTCCTAAACTCTACATTAATTTTATCCACCCCTGAACCAAACTCTCATATTTCCCTTTCATGGGTAAGAATTAAATATTCCCTTGCTATAAGATATAATATATACATAACATATTTGATTTCCTGACACTATGGGTGTATTAAGTCTTTTGTCAGCGGTAGCTGTGATTTATCATCAGAGAGTATATTTCTGGTGCCCACAAAGTAACTGATAAGCTGCAATCTAAATATGAATGTTGAGAGTTAATAAGATGGTTAGAACAGGTTATTTCCAACTTTTTCTATAATAAATTGATTTGGCTGAGTCAAACAAGGAATCTAATTAAAATATCATGTAACAGATAGTTTGGTAAAATTTGCATTGATATGATTTATTGGGGACTGCATGTGATACCCAATATATAGGCCTCATATAAATATAAAATATCAATACAGATGTAGATAAAGTCTTGGATAGACATAGAGACATCTATGTTGATATAGATTAATAAGAACCCACAAATCTAAAATGTTTTACAATAAAAATTAACTATCCTTTTCACATCCCAAGAGGTTAATGTAGAATTATGATCTGGTTTGTAGGAGGAATACTGCACCAAACCTTGAAGAGATTCCATGTGTCATCTGTGCTCTATATATTGGGGACACAATGGAACATACAATTTTGGTGGATTATTTCCCCACTTCAGATATGTTTTCTTTAACTTTGCACTTATTTCATATAATTGGAATTCATTTCTAAAACGCTTTAAAGTTTAAAATATCTAAGTTTAAGAGAGCATTACTACAAAACTAAGGAGATTAATAGAGGACTGCAATATTTCTTTTAGGACAGAGACACTTCTAAAGGTAAGTAATTTATTATTTTTCTCTCAAATGATCATGTTCTCACTATTAATCTTGACCAGAACACATCTTTTCTTTCATAAGAAAAATCTAATTAGACAAAAAATCATCAGTGCTCATCTTCTAAAATCAGACATTATTTAAATTCCTTATATCTCTTGCTATGTATAGAGTCTTCTGTGTGGGAGACTCATTTAACTGCCACATAATAAAATCAGTTTACTAGATTTTTTATGTATTTACCAAAGCAACATTTATCTGTTACTTAAGTAGCACATTGGGCATTAGAGATATGAAATACTAAAATGAAATATATTTATCAAAGCTAAAATAACTTCAAATGCTTGCCTCTTAGACAGTTGTCCATTACTAAAAATAAAATCTAAAATATAAGTTTTCATTCTTTAAACATCAATATAGATTCCCAGCATTATTTAATTCATGTTTCTGATGCATAATATCCTAACCATGTACTCTGTCAAACAGTTGACAAAAAGGCTTTCACAAATGAAAGTCACTACTTTTACAGCTGTCTTTCTAATAAGATTCTGCTTATTAAGCATTTGAGGGTCATCTGTGTCAACAGCGGCACTCAGAAAACTCACCATGCCATTATCTCCTGATAATAATACAGTGCAACACTATTTTTAGTTAATGATTTTTTCATTCCGATCTAATAGACATCATCATCAAGAGAACTGATGAAGGTAAATAGGAAGAGGGACTGTGCAGATTGAGGCATATTCAAATGTGTGATGGTATCTTATATAATTATTAGCAAAATAACCTATTCTTTAATATTTGGTGCATGTTCTAATATGAATAACCACTATTTTTGAAAAGCCTATTCACTTCTTAATTAAAAAGCACTCTTAGAGATGAAAACTATAATTTCTTAATAAATCTCTGATAGTACTGGAATTCTAGTGCTTTCTATTAATAAACTTTATCCATGAGTGTTTTCCAGAAACTTGTCAGAAGTATGGATTTTGGACATATTCACAATTCAGTTTTATAGCATAATAAGATAATCAATATACTCTATTATGGGTAGGGTAAAAAATGAACATGAGAGAGATTATCATTCAATAAAAAGATGTTACCATTACAGAATTTCATAATATGAACACAATTGAGATTTCTGTAAAATGTTTCCTTACCTTATACATTATATTCTGCCCTCAATTCAGAAGGTAAGCCCATTTTGCCATTGTACTTAAAAATCTCTTATTTTATTCATGACATAAGAAGATACAGTTAATGTTTGGGTGCTGAAGTCCTGCATTAAAAAATCTGAGGATTTGGTTCTATTCATTTATGGAGAAATTTCATCATGGATGGTACATAATTTTCTCCTACAATCGTAGCTTTAAATAAAAAATAATATGAAAATATTGTAGATATTATTACATAAAATTACCTTCAACAAGTAGAAATGCTATTAAGAGTCAAAAACATTTAATATGTTTTTTTTATTAATGTGATTTTTTTGAGACTGATAAAAATTAAAGAAGCAGACAAAAAGTTTCAAAGAATATTGTTTTTTGTTTGAAAGCAAGGAAAGGTATTTTTTTTCTCTTCATTTCGTATTAATCTTTGGCAGTTTTCTAAATGATTTCATTAATATCAAGGGAAATTATGGAAGCCAGTGTTATCAAATTCTGTTTTTGTGGATTTTTTAACATCCTTTGTAAGTTAGGTTTTCATCATTGTGACCAAAATACCTGGCAAAAACAACTTAGAGAAGGAAAAGTTATTTTGACTTATCAAAATTCCATTTACCTCATTGTTTCAGGGGTTCACTTCAGGGTGGGCTGACTACAATGCTCTGGGTCCAAGGGGTGACAGACCATGAGAGCAGAAGGATATGGAGGAGGAAAGGTGCTCTCTTCATGAATTCCAGGAAGCAGAAAGAGGGTGGGGAAGAGTCTGAAAGGAAGATATACCCTTCCAGGGCATATCTCCCAGGCCCCACCTCTAGCCACATCCCATCTGCTTACAGTTACTACTCAATCATTCATATTATTAATCCAATAAATGAATTAATTAGATGATTAGGTTAAGTCTCTTTGAACATTCCTGCATTAGTGTAGGAGCTTTCAGGGAACACCTCATATCCAAACCATAATACTATTCTTCTCCTACAGTATGAACATTAACTTTAGTAACAATAGGAACTCCTCACCTCAAAACTCTTCATGTCATCTTTCTAGTTTTACTCAGTCTCACTTTTGTCAGTTTCTGTCATGCAAATGTCAAAGTACTTTTTCAAAAATACTATTTCTGTCCTGTATTTCCATTTTCATAGGAAATACATGCTTCTCATGTACATTTCATTAAGGATGGCAGATGAACATCATCTATAAGGAAAACTATTATGAGTCCTTTGTACAGGGAAAAAAGAATTGAGACTCAGAAAGATCAACTTGGTCTTCCAAATTCTGGCCCACTAAATCCTAGTACATATCTTCATTCCAGTGAGAGAGAGAATAAATGAGAGGAGAGAGAGAAAGAGAGAGAGAGAGAGAGAGAGAGAGAGAGAGAGAGAGAGAAAGAGAGAGAGAGAGAGAATGTGTATATGTGTATATGAAAGACACAGATGCAGAGAGAATTTAGATAATTGAGACTCGTTGTCATTATTTCTGGCATTATTGTTTTCCTAACACCAAAGTTACTCTTGTGTTTTCCATTCATATTTACATCAGAAAGTCACCCAGGTTGTCTTTGAGAAATTTGCTCAAAGTGAATCTTTCTCTATTTTGGTTTACAAAATTTTGAGGGCAGGGATCAGGGATGCCAAGTACTCTGCATGGTTCAGGGAAACTCCAAACATTGAAGCATTTTCTTGTGTCCCATATTCATGCAGGTGAAATGTCTGTAGATATCTTTTACTTTTTGATTCTAGGACCTAACTCGGTATTCATTATTTCACTTAAATTTTTAACACTCTATTAGATCTATTTTGTAACAATTTTAGAATAGAATACGTAAATTTCCAACTACATTGTAAGTCAAAGAAAGATTGACATTCATTTTGCTTAGAAATTCATTAATAGCAAAGCATTTTAGAAAGACACATTTAAAAGGCAAAACCAGTGAGGGGTAATTAAACCCCAATCCAGCACTCCTGATAATATCTGCACTGATGTCTGTCTGATTCATATACAGGAGCTTTAATGTATGTTCTATTGTAGTTGTGCATGTGTTTTGTATTCTTTCTCTTTTCATTGATATTACAATTTGGGAAGCACATTGGTAATTTTTATGAAATTTATGTATGTGAAGGTAATCTTACCTTTCAGAATAGTAAAAATAGGCATTGTTACTGATAAGACTGAAAGATACAAATAATATTATTTATTATTTTCTATAAGCAACTTGTTTCTCACATATTATGTATAGAATATTCCTCAGATATATACACATATGTGTGTGTATATATACATACATACATATGTGTGTGTGTGTATATATATATATATATATATATATATATATATATATACTCACATGTATGTTTAGTCCTGATTTAACAACAAAATATTTATAAATTAAACATACTTATAATTAATAATAAATATTAACAATAATAGTATTTGTTTTAATAGCTAAACTGCTCATGTTACATTTTATAATAGAGAAATCCAAATGTTCATGTATCATACCAAGATATAAAGAATTCTGTTAAACAGTGTATTTTTTTTAATGCTGGCATCTCTGGACTAATAGAATTACAGTGTATTATTTTATGTTTAAAAATCATTTTCTACAATCTGAGGATTAAGGCTTCTGGACTTTCAAATTAAAATTCCTGCCACATAATACTTGTTCGGAGAGATATAGCCCAGCTACTTGCAGCCAAGTCCGGAATCCATGCCAGAAATTATAATTGAGATTTAGCAATGATGTTTTGGATTTTAGTATTCTCTTTCCTGGGAACCTGTGTCCTCTACATAATCTTTATCTGTCACCCCACCTTTAAATTGTAATACTTAAGTATGTATATACATATACACTTAAATATGTTCATATATATGTATATAAATTTACTAGTAGATCTTAGTAATACTGAGGGAAAGAATAAGGGCTAATTGGGTTTGAGTATCAAAATCAACTATGAAGGTTTGTCAGTAATCCTAACTGGAAACAGGTGAAATATAGAGTTTTAGAAGCACTCTTATTTTAAGGACATAAATTCTGGGATTGACTCACTTTTCTAGGTGGAATTAGGATTAGGTATTTGGTTAAGAAAGAAAAAGACAATTATAGGAGATTGGAAAGCTTAGGTATATACATTCTGTTACATGTGGCAAAAAAGACTGGAAGATGCAGATATTGGTAATAATGGAGCATCAGACATCTGTGATACAAATGCTTTTAGTCTGACCCTAAGTAATTAAATGTTTGATTTTTAAAATTTTGGATTTTTCCAAAATATTGGACTCATCTTCTAATTTTTATATGACATAGAAATATATGATTTTTTTTGTGGTCCTGGAGATTGAATCTAGGACCTCACATATTAAGCCTTATTACTAGATACCCAAATAATATTTAACACATTTTTATAACCTAAAATTAATCCCAGTATTCTATTATATTTTATTTTGCCATTTTTCTTTCATGAGACAACATTAGCAAATGCCATAATTATATATTTTTATGATATGATGTTATTTTGTGAAGTTTATTGCAATGTAATAGCCATATTATCATTTGCATATGGTAAAATGAAGCTTATGGTAAAACTTTTGTATATCTGTACATTCATTTCTTCTTCCACAGAACACATAAGGCAGAAAAATTGGTATGAAGAGGGAGAAAACAACTTAGATTCAATTGAGAAAAAAATAACCAATTAATAATGGGTAAATAGTGTGTAAATAAAAACAATTGAGATCAATTTTATAAATCCTTTGAAATAATATTATATTTAAAAGAGAGAGAAGATAAAACCAAATAAGATAATTATTTCCTGTATGAAAATATTACTAGTATTAATCTACTGCTTATAGAATGGAAATTTATTTTATATTTTCAAATTCTTAAAACATGTTTAAAATCTAAATTATTGTAAAATTTAAAACTCAAGGAGAGGTATTATAATATTGGAAGGCTGGGTTTATGATGTGAACATCTGGGGAATGTATAAAATAAAATTGTATTTCATTTGGTTATTGGGTGATTGATAGTTTCATTATAATTATTTTATATACTTGATAATAACATGTGCACTTCAAAATATAAGTGTAAAATATTTTGAGAAATGGAAAGACAATTGTCTGAATTTCATGTGGAAATTTAATTGTCTTAATTGTTTACTTACATTACTTTAAATATACTAATGACAATCACAACTTAAACATCATTTAGTAATTTTAAGTTGTTGTTTTTTCCAAAATAATGACTAAGCAAAGAAATTTCAATTGGAAGTAAATAAAAATAAACATACACCATGCATTTATACAGTTAGATAATTAAAATAACAGCTTAGGGCTGGGGCTGTAGCTCAGTACTTGCCTTGTATGTGTGAGGCACTGGATTTGATCCTCAGCACCACTTCAAAATAAACAAAAATAAAATAAAGGCATTCTATCCATTTGCAACAACAATAAATAAATAAATATGTAAATAAATAAAATAACAGTCTTTCTCTTTTCTGGAATGCAACTATTCCATCAATTACTGTATTTTAAAGTGCAAATTATGTTTGTTGTTATTAAATTTTAAAAAGAAAGTAATATATATAGTTCACTCAAAAAATTAAAAGCTTAAAACCAAATGTGATATTTGATTTTTATCAATTTGTATTGCTTTACTTTCAGCACTAAATTATGTCATGATGCTATAATAGAAAAAGAAATATATTTAGGACTTTGTTATATGTGTGTGTACATATGTATATATATTGCATGAAGTTCCTGTTTTACACATATTGATATATTGTTTTGTGTGCCATTATTGAAATGATTGAGGAAAATAGTAAAAATATTTAAAATAATAATTTGTGAAATATGTAACATCTGGGAACATCTCAAAGTCTTTCTTGGTGTTTGAATTGTTTTATGGAAAATTGCTACTTAATTTATGGGTTATCTGAGCTCAAATATATTATTTGGAGTAACATTTTTTCTAAGTCCTTACAAAACTGAGTATCTATTAATTCATTTCAAATAGCATTTTTTAAAACACTTCCATCAAAAATTTATTATTTAAAATAGCATTAAAATAAAATGCTCAATGAGCATTCAACTTGTAAAATTACTTAAAGATATAAATTTGGCTATGTGAATACTGATGAAAATGATGACAGAGTTTAATAATGAAGTAAATATTGCATCATATATTATTCCATGTCTGTGGAAATGTGCTAGGGCATTTTCACCTATTTGCATATTGTAATCTGGGCCATCCAAAAGAGGGAGCTAAAGCATTGTGCTAAGTAGCATAGTTTTATGAATGTAAGATTTTCAAGCTGTTTCAAATATGAATTGAACAATGTTTTAGATGCAAATTTAACTGGGTCAGATGCCCACTTATTTTATTGACATATTAATGGACAGTAATTAACTTATGTTCTAAAATTTTGTATTCTACCAAAAGAAAACATTTTCAGTCATAAAAAATAAAAGCAAATTATGAAAGTTTGATGGAATATTAAGTAAAAATTTCTTTATAAAATTAAGTCTTACAAAGGAAGGAGTGGAATCATACAGGCCTCCGGGAACTTGAAATACATGATTTTCTCTAAACTTATATATAAGAACAACAATACTGAAGCTGCATCCATGTATATAAACACCCTTTATAGTAGAATAAAATATGATGCATATATAAAATACAACCCAGGAATATATATATGATTTTATATGACTTCAGCAAAATCATTGGCAAAGAGATTATATGAACTGATATTATGTGTGAATATCCAATGTAGGTACAAACATTTTCCCTATAGACCTTAGCAAGATATCATTATTGAATAAGCTTTCTTTGCCAAAGTAAAATAAAATTGAAAGTACTTTCCTGCAAAAATGATATTATATAATGCAATTAATTTAATAAATGAATAGATTTTTTTCCCTTTGGAACATCAAACAGAAATCTTTCACTCCAGTAGGAAATCACAAGAGATAATTTACCTATAAATAATTTATTTTCATGTAAATAGGCTGTGAAAGTGAAATGCTTAGTTGACTATCAGATACTCCTATTGTTATGTTTCCCAAGAAACCACATTAAAGCAGAGGACATTGCTCTTTTATGATTTAGGGGAGCTTCTCTTCCACAGTTAAGTTGTTGCTATTTCCAGAATGCCACTGATGAACTGGTTAAGAATAGCAATTTCTTCTAGGTTTGCTTGGTGGTTCTATTATCTGACCACTCTAAAAGAGGCTTTTTGTCAAGACATAAACTGATGAAATAATAACCAAGAATACAGATTTATGTAAAGATGACAATAAATGACCTCTCAAATAATTAAATGATCTTTTAGTTCTTTTTTTAAAAAAATCTAGTATTCCCAAATTGAGTACAGATTTATTAGAAATTAGAATTATTTACTTTTCAAATGATCTCAATATTTATCATTAAAATAGTCAAACTGACTTACCTATTTTTATTAGAAATGATTGGTCAGTTGTATTAACTAAATTATCTATATTATGTAATTTCTCAATACAGTGAAATATTAGTTTGTATAAGCAGCGTAAAAAATATAGCATGATTTTATAGTAGCAGAAACACATATATTGAGTTTAAACAAATGGGTTTATTATACAATGTGAAGTAACTGGTGCACACACACAAAATGATTTAAAGACTACTATCTATTATAAGTACTTTGATGAATGTTTTAACACAATTATTGACAAACCTGAGAATTAGAATTATCTACATTTCTACGTGAGAAAACTGAGATTTAGGAAGATAAAATGCTTTGAAACCACAGAAAAAGAAAGAAATAAAGCAAACATTTCTGACTCAGAACCTGAGCTCTTACCCACTATAGTTAATACTTAAGTAAACTTGAGATGTTGCCTACTGTGTAGCTCAAAACAAGGGTGAAAGTGTGTGGGGTATAAAAAGAGAAATAGAAAGTTAGAGGTGTAGTTTGCCTCAGACCAAAGTCATAAATACCCTATCATTTCCAAAAGGGCATATGAATCATTTTGACAACTTAGCAATGATGAACTTTCCTAAGGATTAACTTAGAACTACACAATTCACACCCCCAACACAACATTGTATTCCCTCTTGGAAAATAGCTATTGAACTTTTATTAAAAATTTAAATTGGGCCTTATTTTCATTTCATAACATTTTAGTCAAAATGTGTAGCTTATCAGCTATGAGAAAAAACATGTTTATCTCCACGTCAGTTTCAGAAAGAACAGTGTCATTATAATTGCTTCTTTTGCACAAGTGGTATAAACCTTTCAATATGTGCCCTGGACTATCATTAAAGAATTTCTAGCTAGTTCCTTCAAGAGCTTAAAAAGTTGGACTGAGACCTTTAAAACTGTGAGTTCAAATACACGTTTCCTCCTAGAAGTTGTTCTTATTGGGTGATTTGGTCACAGCAAGGAAAAAGCTCACCAAAACATAAATTCATAATAAGTAATACATAACATTGTGGTTAAATTAATTAAAACTATTTATAAAATAAGCAAATTCTGTTAACATACTTCTACACTTACACCCAATATTTCTGCCACCTAAAATGTTGTTCTCCATTCTTTGCTCCTCTCCATTTAATGTTACTTTGTCAAAGAAAACTCCTCCAGCACCTCCAGGAAGTTCCACCAAATCCAACAGTACCTTTCCATCACTCCATCTATTTCCACAAGTCATTAATACCTATAATTGTCTTATTTAATTTTGCACAGAAAAGTTTGAGCTTGTGGATATTAAATATTTATATAATTGTCTGGAAAGTACCTCAGAATACCTTAAAAACTCCTTATATAACATTCATTTCTATAACTTCAGTACCCAGAAAAATATTTATCTATAGTGAAGGTTGAGTAAAATTATTTGTAACTAATATATGATTATAGGGCAAATATATTCAATAATATAATTTAAGATTTTATATATTTTATAAATAGCAATAGCTGATTTATAGAGCATAAAGGCAACTATCAAATTATTACTATTAACCACAAATATAACAGTTAAGCTACTTTTAGTAAACATTGCTCACACATATGCAATTATTACCTGTTTTGTTTAAACCACAGTAAAATTCTTCCACACATAAACCATCTTTATATGCACTGTTCATTTTAAGGTAAAAATGTCATTTACTTTGCAGTCATTATTAATATAATTCAAAAGAATAAAAATGATAGAAAAGGAAAGTTAAATATCTGGCATTAAAATATGTGATGATATGAAATAGTATAAAATTTTATTACCATTGGTCTAAAAGACTGCAATAATTCATTCACATTTCTAAGATCTGTGAATAATATGATCATTTAAACTTTAAGCAGTAAAGTTGGTAATATTCTGTGATAGTAAATATTCTATATTAATTTCAATATGGTATAAACTTGAAGGACAAAATTATTCAAAATTTGAATACTTCCACTGTATGATACATACATTTAAGGAACCATATTTTGTCAGAATATTTGTATTCATAATATAAAACTTACTTCTAAATTCTCCTAATTTCAATTTTCTCCTACTATCAAAACAATCAATTTTATTCATTAAATAAAACAAAGTGTCATTCCAACTTATACAAATAGAGGATTCCAATAACCTTTCCATGGTCAGGTTCAGATATCATGAACCCAAGGAACACATTCTAAGATAATAATAACAGTAGAATCCATTTTGTATCTCTTCATCTTGTCCTGAATTATAAATACCACCAGTACCTGAATTTTGCACAGAAAAGTTTGAGCTTGTGGATATTAAATTTATTTTCTTGAATTTACATTTGAGGCCTGTAGGAGAATGGAGTTTTACAAGTAAGATATTTTACCACAGGAAGCTGTCTTTTCTAACCACAAAACATTGTTTATCTAAAGTTTGTGCTTATTATAATTTGCACCCAGAAGTGAAGATAACCTACAAATAAAACAGAATAAGTAACTGTGGAAATCTGAAAGAGATCATGGGTCTATTCACTTCATAAACCTTGTGTACTTTCTTTTATATTCCAATAAAATTGTGTCTTAAGTGAAAATGAAGTTTGATATGTTAATTGTAAGTAATTCATACCTTTTTTGAGTATGAAAGCTATGGACTTTCTCCCAAGTAACTTGTATTTAATCATAGACATTATATTTTTAAAAGTTCTACAACCAGTTCTGACCATTTGAGACCTACATTTTAAGGCAATGACTCTCAGATAAATTGTGAACAAGCTTTCTAGTATTCTTTGGTAAAAATAAGATTTCAGAGTCTACTTCCTAAATTTAGAATATATTGATAGGGACTAATATACTATATAATAACTGGTAGCCACTGTTACAATGGAATGGTAGAGGAAATGATATTTGAATAACAGAATAATGTGAAAAAAAGAATCTGAGACAGGGTGGGTAAGTTGCCCCCCACCCATAAAGTATAATGTGTATAATATTTATACCAATGAAGCATAATATCTGGTTTGACTGAAGTGATTTTTACTAGATTTTGATTAGAGCAATTTTGAAGTCATGCATGGACATTATTCAATTCTTCAAATATTTCTTGACAAAATTTGGTGTTTCAAGTATATATCTGTGTGCCAACATATAGATATAATTTGAGACATTATGTTTTTAAGACTTAGAAATGGCAGGAAAAACCACAAATATAAGATAAAGTAAATTGCAGGAATCTTGAATTCAAAGTTGATGTATCAGTGGAAGGGATGTGGGGGTGGTAAGTGTAAGGAGAGAAAAAATTGCTTGGACTGATCCCTAATTTACAAAATTACACAATAAAAAATGTCTCAGTAGTTAAAAGAATTGTACATAATTAAAAGTCTGTTCAAATAATATAACAAGGTGTTAGGCAATTTAGCCAAAGCCTGTAATGCCAGGGACATAGGAGGCTGAGGCAAGAGGACTATGTTTGAGATCAGCCTCAGCAACTTTGCAAGACCCTGTCACAAAATAAGCAAACAAACAAACAAACAAACAAACAAATAAAAGGACTGGGGATGTGTTTCAATGGAAGCGTGCCCCAGAATTGAATCCCCAGTACTGCATACACACACATATGCACACGTGCATACACACACACACACACACACACACACACACACACACAAACACACATTCCCAAGATGCTGAAGTTCTGAACAAGAACTAGGACCAAGGGATAGACAGTGAAAGACCAAAGTATAATTTGACAAAGGTTATATCTCTCAGAATTTATATCATATAACCTGTAAGACATGATTACAAATCATGAAGAAGTTTTTTTCTCTATGCAGGTCATTTGTAAACAAGGAAGAAAATTTTAAAAAATTGTATTGAACTAATTTGAAAAGTAGCTTTTATAATTCTGCTTATTGTAGAACTCTTTTAAATAGTTCTACTTACTGTGTGCTCTGTGTTTCATATGAGATTTACTAATTTAAATTTTAGGAACAATATAAAAATGAGACTTACCTTCATTCAGGATTAATTTATAATAATACAGTAATCTACAAAATGCTGCTATTTATAAATTGCAGTAACTAGAATGTATAATAATCAGAAAAAATAACTGGGGAAATTTTTATTTGAAAAAAAATTAATGGTTATTGGAAAGGCATTTAATGCTATTAGATGAATTCCAAGCTATATAAGGGGAAAAAATGAAAAAGAAAAGCTGAGAGGGAGAGGGGGAGGAAGAGGGAGAGGAAGAGGGAGAGGGGGAGGCAAAGTGGGAGGGGGAGGGGGAGGAGGAGAGGGAGGGGAGGGAAGTTTCAAGCACATTTTGACATGATGGCCAAAAGAAATGTCTAAAGGTTGAAGTTATTTGGAAACAACTGCTGTCTCCATCTGAATGTGACCTTCCCAGTAGAGCACCCAGTAGAGCAAATGCAATTTATATTATAGTTACATACTTTGGATACAGCAGTTTCACTGAGGAGTAAACTCAAATGTAAGAAAATTAAATGATCAGTCAACAGATGGACTAATCAATTATTATGAATAATATAAAAGGCTTTTTTCTTATTATCAGTTTGTAATAAAGGAAAATGAAGGGCCCATGACATATCTGAATAGGCTTCTCCACAAGCATCTACAGGTTGAGGATGACTCTTGTGCTTGTAGTGATAGGGAAACACTGTTTCCTATTGCACCTGCAAATTTCAAGATAGACTGATGTTTTTACCACATTGAAGTAGAATATGAGAATTTTTTTTTTAGTTTCAAAAATTGAATGTATCAGGTATGGGGCTCCTGCAGCCATACTGTCTATGTAAAGAATATGTTGACAAACTTTCTCCTCTCAACCACTTGCAGTAAGATTAACTTTTAAATATTCATTTTTTAAAAATGAAGAGTTCTCCAAAGTCCTCAAGTAGCTGTGTACATGGTGGGATATAATGCTGGACTCATCAGTCTTCTTATTAGTGAGATGTTTCTGCTTGATTTACTATGTCTCTTAAAATAATGTGATTTTCTCTCACATGTGGAAACTAGAGAGAAAAAGGGAAAAGAAAGGTGAGGGAGGGGGATCTCATTTAAATTTAAATATTAGTATAATAGAAGAAAAGAACTGGAGAGAGAGGAGGGGAGGAAAGGGGGAAATACTGGAGATTATGAGCCAAATTATATCTTATATTGTGTACATATATGAATGTGTAACAATATATTCCACCATTATGTACAACTACAATGCAACAATAAAAATATGGAAAAGGAAACAAAAGAGAATATGATTTTGGTTATTCTCAGCTCCCTAAATGACCCATTTCCAGTGAATTAGACAGTGAAAATATAGAGAGATACAGCAGAGGAGAGGAGTTTCTGAAATTGGTCATGAACTATATTGAAAAATTTTTATTCAATCCTGGCATCTAAGGAGTTTTTCATGTTGCAAAAGTCACTTTCTGTTACACACTGAATCATCGCCCAGAGTGAAAGCCAAGTTACGAAGGATAGACACTTGTAGTTAAAAATATTCTGTCTTTAGAGTGGAGAAGTGGAGAGGGGGAAATGATGAGCTAATGAAGAAAAGCTGAAGGGTGAAGAAAGAAGGGTCAGCGAAGCTAGAGCTATGGTGAGGTAGGAAAGCTCAAGGTGACCAAGCAACAGGAAAAATGCACCACCTCAGTTTACTGCAGGAGATGGTCCGTGTCTGCTTTCTGCTAACCACCATAAAACCATGGTCAGGGTTTTGGAAAAAATAGGCAATGTTCAATTAAAGTAGACAAATAAAGTCTATGATAGCCACAAAATGATTTAGAATTCAAGCTAAAGAGAAAGGATGAGAGAAGGGTGTGGAGATCTTTCTTCATAGATTACTTAAAAAAAAAGAGAGAGAGAAAATAAATGTAACACTTTCAATACATAATCCCTTACTGTGATTCATCTTGGTGGCAGAGCATGTGTTTAGCATGGGTGAGTTCCTGCCTTCAACTCCCAGCCCCCTTGCATATTTGTAAATAGTAGCTCATTAATTCATTATATATACATATGCACTGGATATGTATATATAAAAATTATTAGTATATTAGTTGATATACTGTATTATGGTAATGTCACTTAGAACATTTTCATATAAATGCTAAATAAGAGAGACCTGTGATCTTATGAATATGTATGTATGTTTTATAATTATAAAATAATTAGTTATTTTTCAAAATCAGCTTAAAAATACAAATTTTCCAAAACATTTTTTTTTTTTTTATAAATAGTTATGTTTCTCCAAACCTAAAATCTGGAGAGGGATTTCATTCTAATGTAGGATTTTCTCAGACATTTCTCATATCAATTTTTTGTCTATATTTTCTTTCAAATTTGGAAAAGTGTAATTTATGTTTATGGTCATTAAAACATAACGTTAAACATATGTAAGTGATGTTTTCACTCTGACATAACATTTTGTTACTCCCTGCATATGTCTAAAGATCAATTTCAATGTAAGACTACCAAAACATAGTTTAGTCTCAAGCATAAAATAGAAAAATCTCTGGACCCATGTTTAAATAAAGCGTTGTAAGATCCCAGAGCCAGAACTTCATCTATGAAACAGCAAACCCGAGTTCAGTTCAGGTCAGGGGAGAAAAAAATGTCTGCGAAGATATCTTTATTAAAGGTGAACTGTTGCATGACTATGCTACTGAGTGTGCTATGGAATCTCAAAACTTATGTCCCCCAGTTCTATCATTTGGTTCCTGGGGGTTTTAATATACACATCTCAGTTGAAAAATAATCTCAGAGCATCATACTGAAATAAACTCATTTACAAAAATTATTATTACAATTCTTTTAACTATCTAAAATAATAACCATTTCCAAAGTTCAAACTCACTTTTGATTTAAATATCTGTCTCTTACTTAGCTTTTGAAAATTGAATTTAACACAGCCCACAGATCCAAACGAGTGAACTCATCAGATGATGTATGATAATGTTAGATTTAGAGAGATAAGATGTAGTCTAGTGCTTAGATTTAGAGAGATAAGATATAGATATAAACAACAGAAAATTTGTCATTTTAATGTATGAAAATAACAGTAAGTTTTCAAATTATAACTTAATTACTAGAATTCACAATTTATATTTTATAGAACTTCCTAATTTAATCTAACCAAAGTTACTCTTCATGACAAAGAAAAACATGTTTATGTGAAGGTATAATAACATTTTTCATTGCAAATAATTAAATCAGAGAGCCAAATTCTAAATAAAAATATAAAAGTCAGATGAATATCATTTGCATACATAAGCATACATACTGTTAAAATAGTAGACTAATTATTTAGTTTTTAAAGTAGTATTTATTTTCAGAAATACCAACCTGATTCTTCTTAAATACTCCTTTGTTTAAAAAGATAGACTAAAATGAAGGCATAGTAAAAATATCAAAATTTCTATTTTTGTTTAAATAGTTAATCTTATTCCAAACGATGCTCAGTATATCATGTATAATTGTTTTATAATGTACAAATAAGTTGTGAAATTAATCTAGAAGAAATAGCATTAACAAAAGTATTTATTCTTCACAATGTTATTAATTCTTCAGTACATCATATTAATTACAAGGCGATGAGATTCAATCTTAGTATGAAGGCTTTAATACAAAAGAAAATTTTAGTAGAGCAAATTATTAATTTACTAATAAAAAATATATCAAATGCCTATTGAGCTGATCCTCAAGAAAAGTGGTCAAAAAAATTAAGATTCCTGACAAATGAAAAATTATAAGAATTTTATTTTCTGATAAGAATCTAATCTACATTTAAATCTGGGTTGGGAGAACTTTATCATTTTTACTTTCCATAATATTTTCCCCACTCACCAAATTTGATGGACAGATACATATATATTTTTTTATGGGAACTTCAAGAACTGTGAACATATTTGTTTTCTGGATAATGTTTAAAAATCAGTCTATCTGATTCAAATAATTATCTGAGTCAATTATAATACATGGATTATAATTGTGTATAACTTACAAAAAAAGTTCTGGTACTACTTTTTTCACTTATTTGTGGTTTATCTATAGTTGACCAGAAAAACAGTGGCATTTTAGTGCCTCTTGTTACAGGATCATAATCATTAAAGGCTTCAAATAATTTATATGTTAAAATAATTGAATTTGCTATCCCTTTTTATTTTCTGGAAATATTTATAGGTAATAAAGATGATATTCTGTCATTTGAACTACAAGTTTTCGTGAATGTTTTATTTGTATCCTTATTAGCATTACAGGTGAAATTATTTAAATGTCTTCTAAATTCTTGTATGATGAAGTGTACACATATATGTGAAAATTTTGAAAAAAGAAACAAGCAAACAAAAACTTCAGGCACTTATAGAAAATTATTACTTTAACCTGTTTTGGTAGAAAAAAAATCTAGGAGAAATCTCCCTTTGAGAACTTTTGGGACTAATGTCCCAGTTTTATCACAGCAGTATGTATTTTTTTTGTCATGTCTTTTGACCCAGGAAGTGAATTATGGCCTTATCTACCCATTATCTTATGTTTTTGATGTCTCCCTTGTTACACTACTTGTAGGAATTATTTGATATTCTGTATGACTTCCACAAGATCCTGTTTCACTAAATATGATGGAAAGTTACATTATCCATTGTATATTCTATTAATAATATATGAAGTGTGGAAAATGCAGCATAATCCAATAACAATTCCATCAGATATATCTGCTTCAACCAATGCACCTTGGTATAGTAAGTCTTTAAACTCAAATTTAAATAAATAATTATTAGTTACTAGTATTTTCATTACAACTTGGAATAAGTTTTTGGAATTAAAAAATAAAATAAAATAAAATAAACCATGTTCTTCAGAATTGTAGAGCAATCCTCTAAAACTGGATGTGAGGAGCAAACATTTTGAACCATACTTGAGAAAAATCATATGTTTTGATGTTTTATAACTAGAATGACCAAGAGTCATTTTGTTCTGAAGAGGAATTAAAGACATGAGTACACTCATTCCTCCTGTAATTGATTTATAATTCACCAAAATAAATAAATAGCAAAAAAAAATACAAACAAGTGAAACATTCAACATCATTTTAAACAAACATTTGGCATCTCTTATCCTAAAAATCCTAGCTCTCATCCTAAAAATAAAATAAATAAAACACACAGCAACTGATAACAACACCTCATGATGTTTCCATTTTCCCTTCACAGTTAGTAAAAGGCATTACCATGCCTTTTATGTTTGGGAGGTGTTTCCTGGTAGTGCTAATATAAAATCTCCTGGTTAGACTCCAGGGACTGCTTTTATCCAACACTTTTCATTTCTAATGTGGCTATAAGACCATCACTTACTAGTGCTAAATTTAGGGATAAGCTCATCAACGTGTTAGGACAGCAATGAAAAAGTATAAAAGTGCTGTAAGGACACTCTCCTCACTGTGCTCTCCTTACCATATTTTTAATATTGAAGATAATGGTGGTTCTAGGCAGAGAAATGAAGCATCTAATGAGATAGAAGTTTTAGAGGGTCTTTCTAACTACACAGAAGTTATTACTATCTACCAATCTAGCTACCTACCTATGTATTTGTCAGTCTTAATCTATTTTTTAAGACTTAAATGTGAGCTGTTATTACATAAGTTTGCCCATTATACATCTATGATTGAAGAACTTAGTATATTCAAACCAATCTTTCTAATCCTCAGTTTTTTCATGTGCAAAATCAGAGTTGAAGGTATTTAAAATCCCTTTTCTAATATTCTAGAATTTTATTTCACCCTTTAAATAAGATAACAACATGGGGATTAACAGAATTAACTTAAGATATATTTAAAGATAAAATTCAATTTTAAAAACAAATGTAAGATACACAGAAAGAAATTGCGGTATCATGGGAAACAAGTCTTAAGTGTTGCAATAAAAATGATCATGTTTACAAATACAGCATCATGTGAAATCAAACAAAGCTAACTTTAAACTATGTCTTCTGGTGATATTTAGTATTTTTCCTTCTTCCTTAAAAAAACTTAACTTTAAGTAGATTATTTCGGAAGTAAAAACCCAATAATCTAACTATAGTTTTAGTCACTAATAACTTACCAAAACCCAAATCTACTCTGCATTTAATACTATTACTGGTTAACTATACATACATAAATAGATATATCCTGATATTCAGAAGTATACATGTTTAAAATGTTATATCAAACATTTTTAAAAGTTTCACAATTTACAAATATCAGATTAATTACATTATAGTCAAATATACAAATCAGTGTTCCAAATCAATCTTAGCAAAACAAATGATCAGTTACATTGAAGCATCTGTGTTTGTATTAATGTTAAATAATGATGCATCTAGTTTGTTTCCTTCCATTGAAAATAAGTTACAGTCAATGTTTATTTACAACACATTCTCATGTATTCTTCAAATTCTCTGTCATCATAATTCATCGTTTCTCAAATAAACATATTGCCACATTACTCACACAATTTATATTATATAATTTAAAGTTACACCAAAGCATTCTGGTTAACTACAGTCATATAGTGTTGAAATATGGTGTGGGAGGACTCATCAGTAACTATTGATGCCTAAAGAGACATTAACAAGAAGAGGGAAAAAAATCTCCATTTTTAAAAACAATCTCAGGTGGTGAATACAGCCCAGAATAGACACAGCAATGACTAAAGCTTTGTGTGTAGAGGGGATAGAGAAAAGAGCAAGACCATAACCTCTCCATGCAAGGCAACATTCAGAGGAGCTTCTGATCCATACACAGTTCATCAAGTCTGTTAACACAACATTTAAGACATACTTTCAAGATTGGCTTTGAATTGGGATATGGCTACACATAGGTAGTATATAAGACACTTTTTATTTCAATAATGAAATAAATATAAAACTGCTGATATGACTATGAAAACCATTTCAGATATTTCCTTAATTACCATGTAGTGTAATGATGGAAGAAATGTTTTTATTCTTATACAATAGCATAAGCTTATGTAATATTGCTTTATTAGTACTAATTTAACTGGAAGTTAGTGCACTGCTTTTAAATTGATAATACTATTTGCTTTCTCACACCTTTTCCTGTTTATTACATCTGGAATTAGATTTACTTGTAGCATGCACTTTACCTTATATTTACTCATTTTTAAAAACACATTAATATAGATATGATGACATTTCAACAATATATCTATTAAGTGCTTACAGTTATTTTTGGACGCTCAATTTGATAAAACTTCAGCTGAACCCATAATATGTTAGGTGAAAGGACTGCAAATACATGCTGCTCATGTTATATCCAAGTTCTTTGGTGCTATGTGCTGGAAGAGCATGCTATTTCATTTTCTTTTTCAAAGGGTCTATTTATACCTGTATTAACCAGTTTCATAAACAAACATGTTCTGCACTTGACATAACATTGCCTAGGGTATGAGTCAGTGTTGGAATCTGAAAATATGATTCATCTTTTATTGAGTGCAGAATTTTTTTTACCAAATAAGAATATTTAAAACGGGTAACTTCTAATTTCATAGATAATACCAAAGGCAAACAATTAAATATTTCTTTCTATATTACAAAGTTACCACTGTTTTTGATGTCACAAAATCACTAATACTTCTTACTGCATAATATTCTGGAGACTGGTGAAAGAAAATTATAAGTCTCATATATCTACAGCATAAGGTAATAAATAACAACAGATCTCCAGAAAACAACACTGATTTCTCCTCACATTTTATTAATCCTTACCCAAAAGGTAACCATACAAATAAATGTGAACTTATCTGCTAGTTAGATAATTTTAACTTTCCTTTTATTTCATCTTTGCTACTTAAACATTTTCTGATACCTGTCTCTGTTAACAGTATCTAACTTTAAATATTATTGAATTTTGATAATCTAAGAGGTAAAATATGATTAATCAAGCTTTTTTTTAAAAAATTAGTGAACTTGCAAAGAAATATAATTAACGTGAGTTGTATATATTAGAGTGCAGTGGGGAAAAAGGAACAATACTCCATCAAATCAGTGCATATTCAATGAGCTCAAATATAAAAATGACTATTTTACTTTTGACACTTTCCCTTTCCTGTGATATTTTTGTCAAGTCTTCATGAAATTTAGATGTATTTGCAAGGTATAGCCAGTAAGCATAATTTAGAATGTTGACACAGGTCAGAACCACAAATATTTGAAGAAACCCCCTTTACCATGTAAAATGCTCACCTTAATCCTGACATCTGATACCCATCTAAATGTGATCCATTTTTACTATTTATGTATCATTTCATTTTTAATATTGAGAATAAGAAAGTCACTTATTAAATTACTAATAAAGATACCTTTATGTTTGACAGTACTGAATCAAACTATTTAAACAAAAGTTATGAACATGCTTAAAGTCCATTTCCAATTAATATAATAAGAATATACATAAATACACTAAATAAGAGGAATTCAAGGCCTCTAATGTAATTTGAAGTTTACTTTTATTTTTAGGATAATATTCTATAAGCACATTTTTTACTATAAGGAGCTTGAGTAGATATCAGATTTTCTAAAAGTACAATTAGAAAATAATACATGTTTTATCACTATGCATTTGCACGTCTTATTTAAGCACTACAAAATGTATTCTTACATGCTTCCGAGTGTTGAGAGAAAGAGAGAGAGAGAGAGAGAGAGAGAGAGAGAGAGAGAGAGAGAAGCAAAATATAGCAACTGGGAGAAAAGCAATATTTGTACTATTTGATTCTAAGAAAGCAAAAACTGAATAGCTTATATTATCAAGAAAAGAGTAAAAACCGCATACCTTGTTTAGTAACAGAACTGAGTTTAGCCGTGCTCAGCACCGATAATTCTGTTTCTGCTTCTGTCTCATTCCTTCTCTTCTCTTTTTATAGTATCTTCACAGCTGAATCTTTATGCATCTCAGTGTGTCTCTCTTCAGCCTCACTTTTAACTCAGACAGGCAGAAAGCTGAAGCCAAAGGAACTCTCTATCTGATTGGTTTCCATTCCGCGTTTTTGATTTATAAGAGATGTCCCTCAAATAGGAAGATATTAGAGCTGATGGCGCTGCAGGGCTCCAGGTTGGGGCTGGGGAAGTGAAGACCTCTTTGGGAACAGTGATTTGCAAGCGAATAAACTGGGAGGGCTCAGAGAGCAGGTTTTTAAAAAGACCCCCATAAGATAAAATAGCCCAGTGTTTTTAGTCCCTGTTATTCAGCTCTGCCTAATCTGTCTGCAATTGGGACAGAGGTCACAGCATGACTGTAACCTGTAAATCATCTGTAGAAATACATATAATCACCTGGAGAGTGCTATTATTAAAAAGGAATTTTGTGTATAATCCTTGGAGAATTTACTGCTCCCTATTTGATTCCTGCCAAATTTCCAAGTTTAGTGAAAGAAAGAGAAGGAATTCAGAGTATATTCATCATTGTAATTATATGTTTTTTTATTTATACCTCTATGAGTTTATAATATAAAATACTTTTTCAGAAAAAGTCATTTAAAAACATCTCATTAGTGGCGTCTGGACATGTTGTTTTTCAGTAAAGAGAACAGTTTAAAGTATAGTTCCAGATTTCTGGAACACTTTGTTTTTTACTTATTGATGCAGTTGGGGGATTTTCACTTTCCCTGGAAATGCCTAAAAATAATGATGACCTTGGCACATCACAAAACTTCACAGTCCACTGCCCCAGTCTCTGGCTGGGCACAAATCAGAAGTCTCCACACAGCTTGTAGATTCAAACAGCAATTCTTAATTCCCGAACTCACACCGGCCGTCTACAAACACATTCTGGGGAAATCCACGTTCTCTGCCCAAAATCCATACTCTGCCCAAATCCACTACTCCTGGGCTTCTGTCTCCCAAAAATACTGTCTGACCCTAAGAACTCAAGAGGAACTCAGCAGCAGGATACGCCCTATTCTAAAGGGGGAACACCCTCATCTCCTATTATGCTAAACCGCCCTATTCTAAAGGGGGAACACCCTAAACATGGATCTGCCCTGGTCCTTGAGCAAGGTCACCTTACATGCAATGTCCTGCAAAATGTCCTATTTCTATGAGTCCTTCCACTAAAGAAACATGGGAGTACGCTGGCAAGGAAACTGTCATACCTACTTGGCTGATGGCTCCCAGCAGTCCACCTGTAGAGTCCCTGCTGCAAACTGATTATGTTAAGGCTCTCATAAACTAGTTGAGTCATCTCTAAACTTTCTTGCATTGCTCACACATGAGCTTTGGGAAGCATATGAAACCATACAGTTTTCTAGAAAGTGTGATAGGCAGGTAGTATTGGGGGTCAAGTCCTTGCTGTTAATTTTTGCTAATTAGTAGGAGAAATATGTTTACCTAGGTTAATGTGATAAGCAGATGACTATGAGAGCACAGAGAAGGTAAGAATAAATTCTTTAAATAAGAAGTAGAGAAGACTTTCTATAAATGACATTTCTCTTAGGCTTTGAAGAAAGATGTTAAACGTTTCCAAGTAAAACAAAAGCTGTTGTAATGATTTGTTCCTGTACACAGAGTTCTGTGTCACTGTTGTTTTTTTTCTTGCATTAATTTATGAATATATATTCATTCCACATTTATTTATTAGCATTTATTCTGTGTCAAACCATCTTCTTCTCTTTCACTCAACCATGAATTCTAGGGCAGGCGACTTACCACTCTAGTTATTATATCATCATTCTACAGTTTACTGTCTTAAATAGTAGGTATACCATCAATATTGTTGGATGTTAAGGAAGTCATTCCTTTTGTGTTTCTCAGAAAGTTAAGTTGTTTCTTGCATGGAATCAAGATTATTAAGGAAAATATGGTCAAAGAGGGATTTTGTCCTCAATTTCCTTGAGGTATAATTTATACCTAATAAAATTTACCTATTTGTGAAGAACAATTCAATGAGCTTTTGGTAATTATAGTCATGCAGTTGGGTAGCAGGTTTTTTAGACCTACGTTTTAACACTGTATTTTTACTGTATTGAATAAAAGTCTTAGCCTTTTCTGTTTTCTTAGGTGTGTTTTTGTATTTCTATCAACTTTGTGGAAATAGGGAAGAAAGGTAGCTTTTTCCTCCTTTTTATTTGTGAGTTGTGATTCATTTTTCCATTCTTACATTACAAGAAATTGCAATTGTAGAAGTTATGTAGTAAATACAGATGAGTCAAAGAGGCAGTATAAATGCTTTTTTTCCCAAAGATAGGGAACTCTAAATCATAACTGGATTCAGACAACTAAAAATTTAATTAGGAACATTTGTAGATATTTGGTTCAAGTTATAGATAGATGTGGAAGCCATCAAAAAGACCCTAAAATATAATTTTTCTCTCTCCTTATCAAAGAATAAATAAAAACAGTATACTTATTTGAAGAGAAAGAACTTTAAAATGTCATTAAAAAAATAACTTATTTTGAACTGAACCTGGTGGTACATACTTGTAATCCCAGTGACTTAGGAGGTTGAGGCTAGAGGATTCCAAGTTGGAGGCCAGCTCATCAATTTATGAGAGACCTAGTCTAAAAATAAAAAGGGCTGGAGGTATATTTCACTGGTAGAGCACGCTGGGGTTCAATCCCCAGTAAACCTGCCTCCCAGTCTTGGACTCATTCCTCTAAGGAAACAATGATTTATATAATTTTTTGCACACAATTTCAGGGCTTCCCAACCCCCTGATCTCTCTAAAAACTGTATTTTTGTGATAATATCTTAAATTTATAAATCTCCAAATAATAGTTAACCTAGCTTGAAGAAATGATATTTGAAATCTTCTGAGGCTGTTTTCTAGGGATTATATTTAGCCAGAACATCCCTGTTCCTTTACATACAGGCATCACTGATGTGAGTAGCCATTTATCTAGTTTGTTGGCTACTGCTTTTCAAACTTTAACTTATGTAAGAACCACTGAAAAACTTGTTAAGGCAGTTTCCTGGATCCCACTGCCAGAGATTAATTCAGTAGGTTTGTGAAGAGCCTAAGATTTTGCATTTCTAAATAAACTCTCAGGTGATGGTGATACGGTTTTCTGTGACTTTCAGATATAGTGTGCTAAACTACTTCTGGTTTTCTAGTACAGAAAGCTTTCCTTATTGGCTACAATGTTTGGTTAATGGTTTTTTGTTCTGTGATTAGAGGAAGCATTAAGTTATGAGTTCTGCTTTTTTTCTTAAACCTCTACTAACAATTACAAAGAACTGTCTAGATGTTTGAATTTACAGATGGTAAACAGTAATATTTAGCTGAAATAGTGTGTACTTTCTAGATCAATTGAATTCTGTTCCCCTGCCTCTATACCAGCATGCTAAGATTATTAAAAAGTTATTTTCAAAAAGTTGATTTCTAATAATAATTCAGATTGTAGCAAAATTAATTTGTTAATAAAAATTTAGAATTATTTTAAATGTATAATAAATGAAAAATTTAGTTTGTTTTTTAACTCTTTGAGCATTTCCTTTTTACATAATGGTGAGGTATTGATCATCTAAGTATATGCTTAGGGAGAAAAGTGTGTGTCATTAGGAATTAAAAGCAAAATGGAATATCAGATCAAATGTTAAATTAAACAGAGTTAATGGTTCAGTATTTATTCTGTAGTCTTTTAAAAACTAGAAACTTAAGTACAGAGTTGAAATATGTTTATAAATTAATATAATTATTATTATGAAATAATAGAATTCTATACTAAAATTATTAAAATGTCTTCTGTCTCTCCAGCTTTCACGGTAGTCGTCCAAGTAAAAGGTTTTGTATATTTAAGGAGCATTCTGAAGACCTCAGGTAACTAGTTGATTTTTTTTAATTCTTTCTACTAAACAATGGTTATAATTTACATTCTTTCTTGCATAACAAATTTATTGAAATATAATTCACATGCTGTACAATATGCATTTAACAATAAAATTAATAGGTTATGGTATTGTGCTATATTATACTATACAGTATAGTATAGCATCCAAACCTATAATAGTTATAGTATTATACTGTACTGCTGCTGTACAGCAATGACCACAGTTAATTTTAGTACATATTGGTCATTCCAAACAGAAACCCTTTCCCCATTCATTAGTGGTTATCCCCATTTCTTTTCAACTCTCCCCATTACTAAGCAATCATGAATCTACTTTGTGCCTATGTAGATTAGTTCATTCTAGATATTTTCTACAAATGGAATGATAGACTGTGTATATAGTCTTTTCCAACTGCATATAAAGGTTTATGTATATTGTAGCATGCATGTATGAATGCTTCATTTTTCAAAGTGCTGAATGATATTCCATATTATGAATATGTCATAGTTTAGCCATTCATTAAGTTCATTTTCACTTTAGGTTGTTATAATGCTACATTGTGAACATTTACATATTAGTTTTTATAAGGACATGTCTTTTTATTTTTCTTTAGTATATGCTTAACATTAAATTTGCTGGATTTTATAGTACATTGATCCTTTTGAGGAACTGCTAAATTGCTTTTCAAAGTAGCCTCATTATTTACATTCCCACCAGCAGTGTATGAGGGTTCTAGTTTCTTCACAATCTTTTGTAACATTCGGTATTATATCTTTTTTGCTATAGCCATCCTAGTTGCTAGGAAGTGCTGTATCATTGTGGTTTGCACTTTTAAATTAAACTGTCTGGGAGTGCCAGTTTGGAAATCTGAGTGATTCCTAATGGATATTATATTGTTCCTTATAAGACCTGAGATATGCCATTAATCTCTTGGTAAATTTATTTCATTGGTGACAAATGGTGTTAAGATGAAATTCTCATGCATTTGCATTGTAAAATGAAAGGAAAAATCAGACCCACCAACAATATTTGAATATCAAAAAGTTACTTAAGATACCTATTAAAGTGACGCTGTTAATTTTTGAAGCACATATATGAAACCACTGAAATTCTTGAAATCAGTAGTCTTCATAATTCTTTTTTGTTTGTTTCTTTTTCAAATAGAAGTATACATCTTAGCTTCTGTAAAGAAACTATGGATGAATGTTGATAATTAGCATTGGTTATACCACACACTGAATTCAAAATCCATTGAGCACCATTTTTTAAAATTCTGATTTCCTTTGTTTCTTTTTCTTTGTTTATTTTCTGCTTATGTTGCTATTCTCCTTGAAATAACAATATCTTTGTTCCACCAAACTAATTTATTGATAAGTATAGCCAAAGACTTGTTTGATGCTTTGGGTTCATGGAAAAGGAGGAAGAGGGAATGGCATTATGTCTTAGGATCTTTGTGTTTATTATCTCCTATGCATAGTTTACTCTTTCCCAGATATTATATGGTTATTTCTTTATCTCCACTCTGTCAGTGATCCTTTCCTTAATTACTGCATTTGAAATTGTATCCACTCCCCCCATGCTTCACTCTAGCACTTTTACCTCCTTTTAATATTTTTTTTTCATAGTGCATTTGCAATACTGTATATTTTACTTTTTGTTTGTCTGTGGTCTGTGTTCTCTTACTACATTCTATGTGGCTTGTGTTTTTTTTTTTGTTGTTGTTGTTCATTTGTTTTTGTTTTTTAAGCCTAGCATATAGTAGGCATTCAGTAAATATTTGTTAAATAAATTAATGTATATGGAAAAAATATGTATTTGGACAAAAGGTCCCATTTATGATGCTGAGCCAGTAGCTCACAGGAAGATAAAAAATAATGATTCAATATTAAAACTTTTAGTCTCATTAGAGTGTTTATTGTATTCAGAGAAATTGATTGTTACTTGAGGTACTGCCTTAATAAAGACTTTTATAAGAATGAATAGGATTTATTGCATTTTAAAAATCAGATTTTAATTTGATTTTTACCTCATTGTTGTCTAGCTCAGTTGTGTGTTAGTTTTTTAAACAAATTATCTGATTTTTTTAAAGGTCTGGAGTGTTTTTCTCTCAACTACCATTATGTCTCACATTGGAATTGGTCAATTTCTGTGAGTGGAACTTAGCATATTTATAAAATTCCATATCCCCCAATCTTTGTAATTACTTATTGAAATGGAATACTTTTTATTGTGTATATTATGTGTATTATGCATTTATCATGTATGTATTGTAGCAGGTTCTGTGTAGATGATAGGGATAAAGCAATCTTGGAACTAGCCTTCAGGGAATGTTGTTCATTAGGTGGGAAATAAAGTATGAACAGAAGTAACTATGGATTTTAATAAGTGCAATAAGTTATTTCAGAGAAGTGAGAGATTACTTGGAATGATCTGGATAGGAATTAGGTTTACCTTGTTTTTAAGGATGAGTGTTTTTTTTTTTAACTGGCAGAAGAAGCAGAGAGATCTTCTAGTTGGAGAAAATAGCACAAAAGTGCAGAAATGAAAAAGAGAAGGCATACAGAAAGTATGGCTAGTAGTAAATGGATGGAACATGATGTTTGTGTGATAGTAATGGATTAAAGTCTGTAGCAACAATTTTGAGCTTACAATCATATTGGAATGCATTGAAAATTAAACTTAGAAAATTTGGACTTAATTCAGAGGGCACTGGAGAACCATTAGTGTTTTGTGTAGATTCAAGTGATACTGAAAGAAAGTTGAATTCAGAGACATACAAGGTGAGTTGTAGGTGCATAAATCATTTAGATTAGGGATCTGAATTAAGGTGGTGAGGTGGTATTACATTGTGTTTATGATGTAATATGGGCTCTGGAATCAAAGTGCATAATTTTACACCTGATTTTGACCTTTACCAGCTCTATGTCCTTGGTAGGCTACTAAGCTAACTCTGTACTGTATAAAAGGGTAATAATTATAACACTTAACTCTTCAGGTTGTTGTAAGATTTAGATGAGATGATATGTTTAAAAGCAGCCTGGCACAGATAAGTACTCAATAAGTTGTTAATATTATAAAATGCTTGACATATTAAATGTTTTAAGAACGGAGAAAGTCATAGGTGACTATGGTTTGAGCTTTAGTGTCAAGTGAAATGGGACCATAAGAAAGTCAGGAGGAGATGATTTGGGGAGAAAGCAGATGATTTTAGATTTGATGTGCCAGTGAATTCTCTCAGTGCACATATATATCATGCTATTAGAATAGAACTTAAGGAGGAGAAATCAGTCTGAAGTATCCTGTTTGTTTGTATTCATATACTGGTGTAACATATATATTATGTAATGAACATCAAATATATGAACATTGAATGCATATACTTTGTATTAAACTGATAATAACAGTGATCAGTTAAATGATCAATTTTTTCACCTAAACAAAATTTAGGTGAAACTTTGATTTATTAGAGAGATTCCAAAGACTCTTATAGACCCTTAAGTAGAGGAGCAACAGGCAGAGCAAATAAGGAAAACAAAAAGTCATCAAGAACTTACTTTAGTTCTCTCTGCTTTGATCTGCTAAGGCAGCACAATGCTGTCTTATTTTCTCTGGACTTGGGTTTCTTTCTGCTTTCTCTGTACAGACCATCTTTTCTCTACTAATGACCCAACTATAATATTCCCAGACTCACATATTTTCCCAAATCAAGAAATTTGATTAAAAATTCCAATTACAAATCCCTGTTTAAAAACAGATTGAGTTAGTCATGCCATCCCTTTTTAAATTATCTATATCCAGTGGAATAGGCAGTAGCCTGTTCTTTACCAGTGAAACTCTTTTTAGTATCTATGAGGGCAGTTTGTTCATAGAAAAAATTGTAGTTAGTTATTTAAGCTAAGTATTTTACATTTTAACTTTCTTTAAGCTTTTAAGTCTCCATACTCCATTTAGAATTTTAGAAATACTCCATTTAGAATTTGAGTACTTTTTAGTAATCACTTCCTAGAGGAACTTTAATTTAATGTAAGATAAAGTTCATTTAAATTGAACAGACTGAATTTTTTTTCAACAGTGACATTTAAGTTCAAATTACTTTAAACAATTTAGTGTCATTTATCCATTAAATATACTTGATTTTCTTTTAAACGGCACTTCAAATGCTTGACCCAACTAGCTCCCAATTGCTTAACATTTTAATAAATCTAATAAGTTCAATTATATAGTGGCTTTCTAAGTTCTCTGAACCATCTCAATATTTTTACAGTCTTAATAATATTTAAGATACTTTTCAACTAAAAGTCACGAGATCAAACACATTTTAAATATGAATCTTAAGGCCATTGACACATAACTTTAACATGCCAATTATGTTTAAATACTTCAGATAGCAAATGTTATTCAGTTTAATTCAGTGAGTATAAGAACTATTCTAGACTCAGAAAAAGTTTTTCATGATTTTGGGACTTGTTTCCTAACTTCCTTTGAAAGTCCTTAATCATTTCATGTGTTATTTAAGAATCAAGAACATATTGGAGTTCTCCCTGCTTTGACCTGCTAAGGCAGCATGATGCTGTCTTTATTTTCTCTGGACTTGAATTTCTTTCTCCTTTCTCTGTACAGCACTCACAAGTTTTGTTAAAGAGAATGAGTAGTATAGGCCCCATCAGGTAGGCAATAGCATTCACAGTGCTGGGATGATGAGGATTCCAAATTTGTGGACTCCAACATTTTTATTAACTATGTCAGTTAATTCCATGTTAAATAATAACCACCCTTGGAAGATCATGCTAAAACCTTGGCATGTAGTGGCAGGTATCATACTATACTTCTAAATACTTTATAATTTTCTTCTAATTTTGTCCTCAACTAAATAAAACACTAGATTATAAATTTCATTCAAGTACTGACTGACTTTTTTGTTGTTGTTGTTCATAATAACAGTGATACAGTTGTATAGACAACCTCAGTAAATATATATTGAGTGAATGAATGCTATTCTCACTTTGCAGATGGGCAGAGGAACAAATAGAATGTGACTTGCCTATATTATTGCAGATTGTTAATGGAACCTAGACTGGTTGTAGGTCTTTTGACTGGTACAAAAGATAAATATTTATAAAACATAAATACTCTATGTAAATAAGTAGTAGCAAAATTTGGACATAGCTGTACCATTTTATAGAGAATCATTTCAGTTTCATCAAATTTATATAACAAATAAGTTACATTTATTACACAAAAAGATAATTTGTGGAAAAATAATCATTGAACTTGTATATAGATTTAACAACAGATAAAAACTTTTCTTTTATGCTATTTTTTAATAGGGGCATTACTCTAGTGTGCCTTAATTGTGATTTCCTAACTGATGTTTCTGGCTTAGATAATATGGCTGCACACTTAAGTCAACATGAAACCCATACTTGCCAAGTTGTAGTAGAGAAAGGTACGTATATATAACTGTGCACTTGTGGATTTTGTTATTTATTCTATTATTTTTGGTCAACCACAATATGAACTCTTTACTAAATTGTTACTCTCATCATAGTTCATATGCTGTTGTAAATATAAAACTTTTCTTCTAATTTCAGTTTCTGTCTGTATCCCAAATTCTGAACATCTTTCTGAGTAAGTTTAATTTTTTCAGTGCATTTTACTTTGATGGATTTTAGCACTTACTGCATTTTTAAGTGTATCATTAATAGCAATGAAAAATATTTTTTAAATGTTTTTTAAACCTGCTTGTTGAAATAGGTTCCTGCTCTGTGAAGCTCGTTACCTGGTGCAAGACAAGTTGGAATTTTCTAAGTTCAAAGTTCTGAGATATTTTCTTACACAAAGCCAGTCAAGCAGCCAAGTTTATGACACTAGCTTTCATTATTCAGCTCTGTTCAGCTTGTAAATGGGTTCAGATTCCTGTTCTACTTTATCTTTGTGTCAAGTTGACATATCTTAACATACATTTTTTTTTCTCCAGTTGGTTTTCTCTAAAAATAACTTATTGCTATGGTCTTTTCTTACTTTGCTTAAAATAATTTGTGTTTCTCTCTACTGCACTTGCCTTCAGAGTAATACATTCCAAGTGATATGGTTGTTTGTCTTCTGTTTTGTCTGCTTCTTAATTTCATGTCTTAAGTTTTTGGACCAGATGATTGTCCTTTTTCTCATTTGTTGTCTATCATTGCGCTATCTTTTTTATCAGGTGCAGAATCAGCCCAGATATTTCAAAAAATATCCAGGGAACACCTGGACAGTGCCCCCCTTCGATGGACACAACTGATGACTGTGTATAAACTATATTATCACCTGTAACTTTATTTTTTAAAAATTGGTTTGACTAAAGCAGGACAAAGCTTGCTAATTATTGTAGGTAATTAGTTGAATTTGTGTGACACTAATAGGTTTTAGCTTAAGCCTGATCTTTCTTTACCATCAAGTTATTCTAAATAGTTGATTTGCCTCATCAGCTATTGCCATGTCACATGTTTATGCTTTTTGGTTACTGTTGAATAGGTCTAATTTTTAGATTGAGTCTATTGTCATTCTTAGAAAATGACTCTTAAGCTATAGAAACTTGGATTCTTGCCTTATTGTCACATTTTGGCAAAACATCTTGCTTATATTTTAGATGATGGTCAATACTTTGAAGAAGAATGAAGTAGGGAAGAGAAATACAGGAATATGGGGTAGAAATTAGGAGACCACCATTTTAAATCTGGTATCAGGGAAAACTTCTCGGACACATGACATTTTGAGTAGAGGCTTTTACCTATTTTTAAATTGAATTATCTCTTACCTATTGAGTTGTAGGTGTTCTTTGTGTACTACAGATAAAAGTTCTTTATTTTTACAATATTTTCTCCCAATCTGTTGCCTAATTTTTGAAAACAGGATTATTTTAATTTAGTCTCCTTTATTCTGATTATTAGTATTTATTTATTTATTTTAAAATATTTATTCTTAAGTTTTAGATGAACACAATATCTTTATTTTACATTTATGTGGTGCTGAGGATCGAACCCAGTGCCTTGTGCATGCTAGGCAAGAACTCTACCACTGAGCCACAACCCCAGCCCTGATTATTAGTATTTAACCAGGAGTTGAAAGCTATACTTTTTTTTCCTGACAAGAATCCTGCTTAGGGGCTGGGGCTGGAGCTTGGGCTTATTGGTAGAGTGCTTGCCTAGCACGTGCAAGGCACTGGGTTCCATCCTCAGTATCACATAAAATAAAAACATAAAATAAAAGGTATTGATTCCAACTAAAACTAAAAAAATAACAAAACAAAAACTATTTAAAGAAAAAAAAAAGAATCCTGCTTAGGTTGATAGCCACTCCTAGCAAATTATATGTAGAAATATTTAAATAAAGAAACTATTACACTATAACTTCCCTGAACTCAGGGATGTATAGTTGACATTGCTAAGGGTGTATAGACCGTGAATTCCTGTAAGAGTCCACATAGGTCAGCAAGAGTTAAAAAAAAGAAAGCAAATACAGAAAAAGGACAATGGGCCATATTTATTTGTACCTTCTCCTGCATAAAAATTCATAAAAATGTGAGACTATGAGTCAGTGAATGACATTTTAGGAAAATATATTGTGTGGTTTCCAGCTTTGGAAGCAAGTAAGTAAATGGATGAAAATTTGACTGAGTAACATGGTGGAGCTATCTTAGCAAATGTTAAGATTTTTTGTAAGAATTTCTTGCTTAATGATAAAGGATGCAGACTTTTCATAAAGAGGATAGAGGCCATTGAGAATACTACTTGATCTTTAAGGATATGATTGCATAGAATAGAACTCCTATCTAGTTCTTGTTTTTTTGGAACTGTGATGAACTTCTTCTTTAATTGCCTTTTCTACCTAGCACTTGCTGTCATTCCTACTCCCAGACCTCAACCAGAATAGCAATCTTATTTTCAAAATATTTTGCTAGCTTTTTTTTACATATACCATAAAACTCACTATTTTAACGTGTACAGTGAAGTGGTCTTTAATGTATTCACAATGTGTTATAACCATCACTATTGTAATTCCTAAAAATTTCTCCCACTCCAAGAAGTAACTTCATACCTGGTATCAGTCATTCTAAATTTTTCCATATCCTGGAAACCACTCATCTGCTTTCTTTCTCTATGAATTTACCTTTCCTGGACATTTCATGTAAATGGAATCATATAACATGACCATTTACATCTGACTTCTTTTTATATAGCATAATCTTTTTGAAGTTCATTCATAACTGTAGCTAGCATATTATGTGAGTTTCATTCCTCTTTATGACTGAATAATAGTCTACTGAATATATGTACCACGTTTTGTTGATGGACATTTTGGTTTTATGACTTTTTGATTATTACAAATAATGCTGCTGTAAACATTTGTGTACATGTGCTTTGTGTGAACATTTATTTTTAGTTCTTTTGGATATATCCATTAAGGAGTTTGATGGAGCATACAGTTCCTCTGTATTTAACTATATTAAACTTTTCCATAATGGCTGGCACCAATTTACATTCCCATCAGCAATGTATGGGGGTTCCAGTTTTTTCCGTACTCTCCCTACGCCTATTATTTTCTTCATCTCTTTAAATTATATCCATCTGCATGGGTGCTAAGTAATTATTTTATGATTCTGATATGCATTTCCCTGATGTCTAATGATACATAATATCTTTTCATGTGTATATTGGCCATTTTTATAACTTGTTTAGAAATATGTCTAATCAAATACTGTGTCTAAAATTGGTCTCTTTTTTTTTCCTCTCTTTCTTCATAAGAGTAAGTCTTTGCCTTTTGCTGTCTCAGAAATAGCTTTGGATCTTCACCATTGAGCTTGGACTAGCATCATAAATTCATCCTGGAAAACTCACTCAAGGCCTACCTGCCATTTTTAGATATGATGATAAAACTGGGCAAGCAGTATTTTCTGTTTTTGATTGGTGGATGGCTTTTCTTTATTTTCCATTTAAAAATGTTTCAAAAGCATATTTTGATGGAGTTATTGTCATGGCTGTAATTTGGATTTGGGCAAATCTCATTGGGAAATGAATTATGATAGAATGATAACGTATCTATGGTTGATATATTATTGGTGCTCACTGGAAGTGTTAAAGTAGAATCTGGACAACTATTTATTGGTTGTTTATAGAAGAAATTAGTGCATAGTAAAGAAAGTTGAATTTTGTGCTTTTTGAGATTCTTTGCAGCTCTAAGATTCTGAAATTCGTCCCAGTGAAATGGTATAAAAAGTATCTTATTTCATCATTATTTTGTACAAACTTTTTTTTTGTAAAAAAGTTTGATTCTCAGGGTAATGTAGATTTGCCTTGAAAATGTGGAATTACTTCAATAACATAACAAAGTATTATGCACTTTATTGTTTTTAAGAGATTTAATTTGTTTTACTTTGTTGCAGTTGAGATAGTTTGCTTTCAGTTCTAAAAAAAAGTTTTCTTCTTACAGATTAGCAAGACATCTACAAAAAGAGGCCCAAGCTCAACACAACAATTCTGAATCCACAGAAGAGCAAAAGGTACCATCAAATAATATCTAGATATATTCAATTCCAAATGAAATTGCTCTTGAGTCCATTAAGCAGAAAAATAAACAAAAAACTGTTATATTTAAGTAAAAAAAATCAGATTGATTATGCTTTGCCTAACATTAAGTGAACATTTATACAGATATATAACTTATCACTTAATGAATTACTTTAGTTAACTATTTAGGCCTTATTTAACTCTAATGGAAGTCATCCGCACTTTTAGTTGAAAAGCGTGGGTAACCCAAAGACTGGAGTTTGTTCCAAGTCACTTGGAAAAACAGAAGGATTGGGAATAAGTGCATTCCACCTCAATGCTTAACTCTGAATTTTCATAACTCTTTATGTATCACCTCTCAAAGCAAAACAGAAAACACACACAAAACCCCCCAAACTAAAAAACAAATGGAAAAAAAATTAGCTCAAGTCAAGAAGTTGGCGTACAGATCTGTCAGCTAAATAAATATATAAGATTGCAAAATGTTTCAGTATTGTTCTTTCTTCCTTGAATTAAAATTTTTGTATATCAAGTTGATTCCCTGATAGAGATTATGTAAAAGGGGATACTTTAAAGTAACTTCATTCTAAAAGAAGAGAAGAAATGGGAGGAAACAACTCCCATTTTCTCCTGGCTCAAAGTAACTAGTTTTAAGTCAATTTTTAATCCTGTAGATAGTGAAAAATATGTGTTAGTCTTTTCCTCATCTCTTAAGAAAAGGCAGTGTGAAAATCCTGGTGACCTAATTCACTCTTATTAATACTTTTCTTTTTTTGCACAAGGGGAAATGGGAGTAATTTTTTGCATAACTTTTTAATTAAACCTAAGCAAGTTTTTAGTCCATATGCCTGTGTTTATTAATTCTTAGTTACAGGAGTTTGGGGAGAAAAAGCCCCCAGAGGGTTAGCTGTATTTCTTGCCCAAATATATTTGTATTTTTAAAATATTTAAAATCTACTTCAAAAAAATTATGTTACTGCAATTTAAAAGGGTGTTTTTCTTTTTTCCTTAATAAGTGCTAATATCCACAATAGATTTAAGAGACTTAGGATCTTAGTCCTGGAAAATAATTATCACAAAGGAAATAGCTGATATGCTTAAGGAAAGGAACAAAGACTGTACACTATACCACTTCTATAAAATTTGTGAAGTCTGTCTAGGAGTTGTTTATGAAATGATCAGCCGGCATCATTGAATTAAGACTTAAAATATCTAAATCTTGATGAATAGAATCTTAGATATCCAGGTACATAAATTAATAGTTAATGAAGTATGTTATAAATATGAAGACAAAATAAAAAAATGTAAAAAAAGTTTTAATGATCCCATATTTTAGTCACCTGTTTGCCTTCAGTTAGTTAGATTTCTCCAGCATTTGTTGCTCAGGAGTAGAACCACATGGCCTGAGATTAAAGTCTTTTGACCTCCTAAAACATTCTAAAATTACAAAACAAACAGGTTAATATCAAAAAATGAACCTTGTTAAGTGATGAGGAAAAAATTAACTTTTTCTTGATTTTTTTTAGTATTCTGAGACTAGAGTTGGTGTTGATAATGCTATTGATTCTTTAATTTATAGCTGTTCAGCTTGTCTTTGGTTATAAAGACCCCCAGATCTTGTACTCCAAAAGATCCAGGAGGCTGCAGGTCCTAGAGGAGAGAGCTGAGACCTAGAGTTAGAAGACTGAAGTCTTGCATCCTGGCTTTGGCTCTGGGCCTGATTTTCCTTATATAAGAAATGAGAGATTAGAGAACCCTTAAGTGACTTTAAAAGGTCTTTCCTTCCTAAAACTCCAGTGACCTCTACATGTGAAGTGGTCTGTACCTCCTCCTCTCCTGGAAGCCTGATTTCTGAGGAACATATTATTTATAATACCTGCCCAGGAGGCATTTCTGGCTGCCAGGTGTAACTGCAGACAGAGCTTCTGTCTGCCTGTCTATTCCTTGGTCTTGAAGAAGGACCCCAAGTCATTCTGTTCTACTATATAAGGCAAGTTATATGCATTTAAAGGTTTAAATTTCTGTGAAAATGCAAGTGAAATATTCACAACAGACAGAAACACTCATATTGATGTGTAGGCCTTATATGATTGTTCCATAAGAAAAAAATTATCAAAGTCTTCAGTTAATAATGATTAGAAAAGAGAGGTCTTCAAGACATGTTCTGGGAAACACTGCTCTTAAAAATTAATAGATTGTGTCTGTGTGTATGTGTGTGTGTCTGTGTGTTGTGCTAAGAATAGAACCCAGGTCCTCATGCTAGGCAAGCAAGCACTCTATATATCAGTAAGCTACATCCCCAGCCCAATAGGCATTACTTGCACACAGTTTGTGACTTCTCTGGACTTTTAATATTCTAATGTGTATGTTGGATATTTTAAAGAGTTTGGTTGTGCAGTATTTTAAAAATTATTTGCTTTTGAAAAGCTCCCCTCCTTTCTTTACAGAATATTTCATTGGATCTAGGGTTCTGAAGAACATAATACAGGAAATTTTGACACATACTGTTAGATCTGCATTAAATATTATGCCTGTACATAAGCTGGAGAGAAAACTGAATTTATTTTTCTCCAAAAAGGAAAATAGAAAATGCTTTTAACCTTATTCTTTGCAAAAACATTGTTTTATTTTGAGTTATATTTCTTATGCTTATACTATTTCATGTATTGATAGCAGTGACGAGTTATATAATTATGCCAACCATTCAGTAGTTAGTGGAACTTTGAAAAATGTTTTTGGTATTTAAAAACCAATCTTATTACTAAAGTGCTTTCTTTATGAAACTTTTTGCTGTCTAGTTCACAGTGAGCTCTCAAATATATTTGATGAATAAATGTTTTATTAAAATAAATCCTAATTTTTAAGAGAATAACATATTTTTCCAATGTTTATTTTACATCTAAAGAATTCTAAAGTAGAACTACTAATCTGTCTAAAAGAAATTAATTGGTGATAGAATAAAAACTTCACATTTATTTCCTATTTTTAATATTCTCAAAGATTTCTAGTTAAAACAAGAGTTTATGATTCTTATTTGATCCTCCCTCACAATTAGTTCCCTTAGCTTTCATTTCAGTTTTCAATAGTTTTGTCATTATAACAACTGGGTTTAGTGGCCAACAAAAAGCTGCCAAAAGCTTTCATTCCATGAAATTCCCTACTTTGGTGTAGTAGATTTTCTCATGTAAGATTCTGGACAAAATAGAACATCCTGTCTCATGACACTTAGAAAGTTTTTCCCTGTTTTGAGTCAAACTTGGTGGTAATGAGAATCACAGCACTATATACTGGTTTTATGTTTTATCGATTCCACCTTTCTACTTCCACTTTCTCTCTACCCCAGTGTTATCTCTCCTCCAACAGCTAGATGGAAGATGAGTGGCTGCTTAAATATTTAAAAGTTAAGTCTGGATTAAGAAAGACTGTACTGAATTATGTTTATTTTCAAACTGATTTTATTCATTATATAAATTGAATACATTTTAGCAAAATTAATTTAGCTCATTAATTGTCCATTTTTATTCCATGTTTTCCTTTAACTGATCTTTAGGGCTCTCAATTTTCTTAGCAATGACAAACTAAAGTAGATAATACTCTAAAAATGATACTGTTTTCTGTTTCTTATCATATTAGGTATGAGCAATTAATTTGAATAAAATGCTAGTGATTTAAGTCTTTCTAAAAATCAAACATCACTTCAGTGCTTGGTTTAATGTACATTAATTAAAGTAATCAATACTTATACTCTGGAATATGTGAACTTGTGCTTCTTTATCATTTTTCTGAACTGTTCATTTTAAGGAAGGTGACACTGTTTCAGTAGCAAGCACTTGATTTTGACATCAATAAAATCTACATGTTTTAAAAGTTATTGCCACAGCTGAAATAATAGTGTTTCACTTCTTTTTTAATACTGAAGCTGGGTGTGGTCCCTTAAAATAGTTATGAATAAGGCCTGTTGGTATTTTACCATAGTTCAGTACATTTCTGTATAAAAAGCTATTGCCTTTGCTTAACTTGAAGAAATGTTTAAGTGAGAATAGTTTGTTAGTGGTTTCTTATTGTTCAGGTACAACATTTTTATCTTAACTGTTTGAAGTGTGAAATAAAATGGATTTTAAAGTCAAGAAGGAAAAAAAGCTAACCACTATTTTGAAGATTATCTCATTGATACATCTCAATACAAGCAAAATTCTTTTATAAAATCAGTTTTGAAAGAATATAGTAAAGAATATAGCTAAATGGAATTGATTGAAGTGTGTGGTTTTATTGAATATCTTGTGTGTTATATAGAAGGCATTGATGACTGGGACAAATTACTTAACCTGTTCATACTTCAGTTTTCACACCTGTAAAATGATCATAGCTAACTCTGAGTTGTGGGGAGGGTTAATTAAATTAATGTTTATAAATTACTTAGGAGAGCCTGTCGGAAGGTGCTCATTAGTTATTAATAAGTGGTTAATAATTAACAGTATTTGTTATTAATAAATTATTTGATTATTATATTTATACTTAATTATTTACTAGTTTTGCTGGAGTTGAGTGGTATATTTGAACAACAATGATTGGGGATATTAGACTTTATGTAGAAAAGATTGCTTACTGCTGGTTTCTATACATAGCTATTTAAGAGGATGAATAAACCTGAGTATTTTGCAAACTATGTATAAATATAATTTTCAAATGTAATCTCTTTTCAGATTAAAATTGCATATTTTCTAGGCTTTTATATTGAAATTTTTAAAAGATTATGGAGATAATTAAATATTATTACTTGTGTGTCTGAGAGGCATATCTTGCTCAATAATAGTTTTTTTTGTGAGTTCCTATCCTAGCTGTTTGTTGAAGATACAGTAATTGAAGAGTGTCCACTAGCCTAAGCACCAGGGGCCAGGACAATACTGTTACTTCCCTTTACTCCTCTTTTACCTTTCAAAGAACATTAACCAAACACAAAATCACCAAATCCCCAATTTACTAAACATTTTGTAAGTCATACATAAAATGCGTTCAGAAAAATGTGTCAGTTTTTTTCCAAAATATGTCATTTTGTAAGCATTGTAAATGATGTACACAGTTCTTTGCTTTTATGATCTAGACTTATTCCTAAAGACATTTCAGAAATATCTTTTTTGGAAGGACCTAGAAGTCTCAGTGTCATTGTTCAGCTGCCTGCCCTGATAATTTCTTTTATGAATCTCATGAATCTCCCCTTTTCATTTCCACCTTAGCTATTCATATTCTTATTCTGAATATTGTTTAGACAGTTTGAAATAACTTAAATGATTTTTCCTTCAGTTTTTCCCCTTTCCTTTAAATTATGTATACATTGCATACCTGTATCACAATAGCCAAGGGGTTTTTTGTTTGTTTTTTAGAAAGAATCTCACCGTGTTGCCCACACAGGCCTTAAACTTTTAGGCTCCTGCCTTAGCCTTCCCAGTAGATGGTACACATAACTATGCCCAGCTCACAACAGTGTTCTTAAGGGCATGTCTGTTAAAAAAAAGAACAATAAAAACACACTTCTGTGTAACTTATTGTTAAAGAAATCCTAGATTCCTCAGCAAGGAGTTTGTGGAAGGTCCATTTTCAGAATGACTATGCCCTACTTCACTTTACTTTTCAAACCTATCCCTCTGCTTTCAGTTGGGGATTTTAAGTAATTGAACCATGACAATTTTCCAAACTCTTTGATTTGGAAATCCTCCCTAGTCTTTGGGACTGGATTCCTAATATAGATCTTGTTCTTTTCCTTTAGGACATAAAAGGAACTTATTTTGCTGAAGCTTATAGATTGAGTGTCTCTCTTTTTAATATAGTGATTTTGTATATGTTTTATCACACATAATAGAACATGAGCATATTAAAAGCAAGGACTGTGCCCTATCACATCTGTTTTATAGCTTATTTTATAAAACAGGTAGACTGTAAAATCTGCACCATTCATCACAAATGCTGATTTTGTTAATATTGCCTACGTTTTTAAACAAGTCAGAATTGAGCTTTAATCAGAATTAAATTAGACCATTGTGCTATCTTTAAGATATCTTTTAGTAAATTTCAGGCTTTATGAGAAGATGATTGGAAGGGAAGATGTCAAAAATCCCTTTTCATTGCCCTCCCCCTTTTTAATTTTCTGTTTTCTTTTTTAAAGTTAGTATTGGGGGGCTGGAGTTGTAGCTCAATGGTAGAGTGCTTGCTTGCCCAGCATGTGTGAGGCACTGGGTTCAATCCTCAGCACCACATAAAAACAAATTAATAAAATAAAGGTATTATGTTCATCTACAACTAAAAAAAGCTATTTTTAAAACAAATAAAGTCAATATTTTAACTTACAGATAACAAAGATAGTACATATAAATGGGGTAACATGTTTTGATACATGTATATATTGTGTGATATTTAAATCCAGTTAACATTTTCTACTCACTTATCATTTCTTCTGTTTAAAAACTTTCAAATTTTTCTTTTTTCTTTTGAAATGTAGGATGCATTTATTTATCCCTCCACCCACCCCTACTGGCTCCAACCCCTGGTAACTACTATTCTACTTTCAACTTCTATGAAATCAACTTTTTTGTATTCCACATGAATAAGATTTTTTGGGTCTTGTCTCTGTGCCTGGCTTACTTCATTAATATAATGATCTTGTTCCATCATGTTGTTGCAAAGGATAGGATTTCTTTATTTTTATGACTGAATAGTATTCCATTGTGTATATATAACATTTTTTTATCCACTTATCAGTTGATGGACTCTTAGGTTTCCATTTCTTGGCTAATAGGAATAGTGCTGCTATGAGTATGGGAGTGCAGGTGTCTCTGCAGCTTACTGATTTCCTTTCCTTTGGCCATATATCCTGGAGTGGAATTGTTGGATCATATCGTAGTTCAATATTTAATCTTTTGAGGAACCTCCACACTGCTTTCCATAATGGCAATTTTTGTTGCCCTTTAAATCATATCTAGACCTATCACCAAACCAAACTTGATTTAGAATTGGTTATGGCATATTAGTTTAGAGGAGAATATATACTCATCTCTCTCCCACTTCTCAGCCCTTTGTCTTCAGATTCTCTTCTCTAAAGTCTGCAAGGTACTAGAAAAGGAATAATAATTTCTTTAAAGAAGTATAGATCTCTTTTGTAAATTTTTTAAATTGTAGATGGACACTATATCTTTGTTTTATTTTTTTTTTAATGTAGTACTGAGGATCAAGCCCAGTGCCTCACACATGTGAGGCAAGTTTTCAACCACTGAGCTAAAATCCCAGTCCCTATAGATCTCTTATAAATAAAAATTCTTGATTTTAGTAACTGACAGTTAAAATTATCTTGGGATGTATAGCATTTTTTTCCCTACAGAAAACCATAGGCAAAATTGCAACATGCTTGGAATTGCGAAGTGCAGCTTTACAGGTAAATGGATTTTTTTAATGAATTATTCTAAATTGTTCTGATAAGATATTAGACATTCATGCCCAAAGCAATATTATCTCAGAAGGGTTTTGTAACAATTGGAATTGATCAGTTGATCTCACACTTAAATGATTTAGTTCATACTTTGTACACTGTAGAAATAAAAGATATGATTTTAATTTTTTCTGTTTCTATTAGCTTGAATATTCCAAAAATCAGTTTGGAACTTTTCATTTTCTACCTTTAAAGCAAGAAATATATTTATTTTAATATTTGATTCTTGCCACTTAAAAGACATAGGGTGTAGTGAAATCTTTGTAATGAAAAGATATAATATGCATATTTTAAATTTAGTCCACACAGTCCCAGGAAAAATTTAAACTGGAGGACCTGAAGAAGCTAGAACCAAGTAAGTTTTGTTTTATATTTTTTAGTGATATTCCTTTAGAAAGAGTTTTATCTGTTGTGAATATTAAGATTGTTTAGCACAGAAAGTGATTGGATTTATTTCTCTTACTTTTTGGTGCTTTTAAACTCCTACAATATTTGCATTTTTAATTACCATTTGGATTTCATCTTGCAGTATGGGCAAAGGCACAGTGTGAATAACTAAATGAATGTAAGTTAATGTATCCTTTTTTAAAAAAATTTTTTAGTTGTAGACAGATACAATACCTTTGTTTTATTTATTTGTTTTATGTGGTGTTGAGGATCGAATCCAGTGCCTCACACATGCAAGGCAAATGCTCTACAAACAGAACTATAACCCAGCTCCTGTACTCTTTTTTCATTGAGATAAGATTGCACATCTCAGTGCATTTATGTGACTAGGGAATAGTAGATTTTATTTATCCAACTAAGTAAGATTTTTAAGTAGGGAATCATAAAATCAAAGCATTTTCAAACAGAAAGGAGTCTCAGACTTGTGGTCACATTCTCTATTGAGGAAAGAAATGAAATGATTTGTTTGCCCTGTTTCATTTAAATCCCCAGTAACTGAGCAGGGTCTAGATCTCAGAACATTTGTCAGTCTATCTCAGTTCACACTAGTGCAATCCTTTTAATGTAAACATGCTTTGAGTAAGAGGTAAAAAATTATTTTAAGAACTAAAGAGGGCCTTGCACAGTGGCGCATGCCTGTAATCCTAGCCGCTCGGGAGGCTGAGGCAGAAGGATATCAAATTCAAAGCCAGCCCTAGCAAAGCAAGGCACTAAGCAACTTAGTGAGACCCTGTCTCTAAATAAAATATAAAATAGGACTGGGGATGTGGCTCAGTGGTCAAGTGTCCCTGAGTTCAGTCCCAGTATCCCCTGCCAAAAAAGAACTAAATAGAATGTTCCTATAAATTCCACAAACTGCCAATATCTAATTCATTCATAGCAATTCTAACAAAGACATATATTATTGAGATAGCTGAAATGTGATTGTATTGCAAATCCAGGGTAGAAAAAGGATTCTCAGAGTATACTGAAGGGGATCTGATTTTCTGTTGTTTGGGTTGGAAAAGAGAAGTTAACAAAAATAGACAACAACAAAGGAATGCGTAACAGATTTGTTGTGATTCTGGTGGCTTTTCCACAGTTTTAGATGATCGTATTTCATTTCTTCAGAACACCATCCTTCTGAATATGGCAAGAATTCTGATAAACTCTGTCATTTTAATAGTTTTGGTTACTTTATGTAATCCAGATCATAAAGTTTTTTTTTCTTTGTGGTTCTGGGGATCAAACCCATGACCTCACACATGCTAGGCAAGCGTTTTACCACTGAGCTACATCTCCAGCCATAGATCATAAGAGTTGGAGATGTTATAAGAGACACACTTATATTCAGAAATAGTTCTTATGCCTATATCCAATGTATATAAGGATACTAATCAATGTAATATTTCTCACAATTTTTTGGGTTTTTTTGTACCTAAAACTTTATTTTTCAAAAGCATTAATAAATACTTTGTATATGATTGAGATATAATTTATATAAAGCACAGTTCACCAATTTAACATATCATATTCAATTTTTTAGTAAATTGGAAGAGTTATGCAGACATCACCACAATCAATTTTAGGACATTTTCATCACCACAAGAAGAAACCCTATTCCCATGAGCAGTCATTCACTTCTTGCCATCCCCCTAAAATCCCTTCCAATTCCCAGCCCTAGGAAACCATTAGTTTGATTTTTGTCTATAAATTGTCCTATTGAAGACATTTTATTTAAATGGACTCATATGATATATGATCTTTTATGACTGGCTACATATAAGATTATTTTGAGAAAAACACATTGATGGCTTTAAATAAAATGTTGCAACAGTTGTTTATACAGTGGTTCTACTGAAAATTATGTTTGTGTGTGAGTGTGTGTGTATGTGTGTGTGTGTGTGTGTGAGAGAGAGAGAGAGAGAGAGAGAGAGAGAGAGAGAGAGAGAGAGAGAGAGAGAGAGAGAGAGAGAGAGAGAGAGAGAGAGAGAGAGATGATGCTGGGGATTGAACCAAGGGCTTTGGGCATGTTAGACAAGTGCTTTACCAGTAAACTACGTCACCAGCCCTCAGTTTTTTATGATAAAAATAATTAGGATTTTGGCTTCTTATTCAGTCACTATTTCCTATTAGTTGTTTGTTTCCAAACAAAATTTAAGAATCTTATAGATACACAGAGTGGCTGTAAAGACTGTGGATGTTTATTTCATATATTTATTATCTCTTCCTCTGAGCATGCTCAAGTACTTCTATTGCCTCACAAGATCTTTCATTAATTGCCTTTTTTTTTTTTAGAATAGCATCTATATGCTAAGCACTCGAATCCTCTCAATTTTATTTTGCTAAGGACAACACCAACATTAGCTTGTAAATCCCAGGAATGAGTTTTAGGGTCACCTGGACCGGTTCTTTCACTATGCTGTTATGAATACCTGTAGTGGTGCTGTACTACATCATTCCTAAGTACAGCTCTCCAGTTCAAATTCCTAAGAAATTATTGATCCATGTATTAGTCGAAGATCAGATTAAAATCTATTACTTTTTCGGCTTTTTAAAAAAGATTTGGAGTAGAAATGGAAAGAGTATTTTGGAGATTCACTTTATTATATTTTTTATAATGTTTTTCATTTGTACTTTTCCCTTCTTGATAGTTATCCTTTTAGATGATTTTAATTTGCTGTTGCTTCTGAAAGAAACATAAACGAGTATTTCAGTACGGTAGACTCTGTAATTTGGAATTTATCCAAGCAGGGCACTTGTTGTGAGTTAATTATTGAGTTGGAATTAAATATTTTCTACAAATTGGTATTTAGTAATATTTCAGATTAAGTATACTTATTCAAGCTTGCTTTTTAAAAAATTAAGCCTCTTCTAAGGAAAAATAGTGAATTCTAACTTTTAATATGTCGAACTTAGCTGGTTTCCTTTCTTTTAAAAAAAAGTTTTTTTAAAATTTAATTTTGTGCGTGTGTGTGGTGCTGGGTATCAAACCCAGGGCATTGCCCATATAAGGCAAATGCTCTGCCACTGAGCTACATCACTAGCTCTCGGCTGGTTTATTAGGCTGATGTATTCTTTACTTCAACATTTTGAAATCTTTTAAATTCTGTCTGAAAATACTAAAACTATGATTGTGAAAGTCTGAGCCATTTTTTCTTATGTTAATTGCAGTAATGTACTGCTGCTTACGCAAGCATATCTCCCCACCACCACCCTGCAAAATTCCCTTCTATTAAGCCACCCTTCAAGGCTTCACAGAATCCCACCTCTCCCTGAAAGCTTTCTCTGCTGTCTCTACAGAGGCATAATTAAACTCTGCCTCCTCTCCTGTATAGGATCATTTTAACTATCCATTGTCAGACTCTCACATGTGTTATTTTTCACTTGTATTTGTTTCAGTCCTCAAAGGGATTATGAATGGACTCTTCCCCTACCCCAGAGCCTATTGAATGCTTTAAGTGTAGTATGAACTTGGCAAGATTGTGTTGAATTAAATAGATTTGAATGTTTTGAAGGAATCTTTTCCTATAATTTAAAAAATACCCTTTCAAAATTGAGGCAGCTGCCCATTTTTCCTACCACAAAAATGAAACACATCAGTCACAAAAGCAGAATGCATTTTGATATTTGCCTGTGTGTCATCTTTTGAGGGTTAGCTTCAGGAGGTTGGTAGGTCCGTGCTCCAAGAGAAAGGCTGGGAGTGCTGAATTTTCCATGGTGGAGTAGCAACAGATGTCTGCCATGTAGTGATCCAAAGTGTGTAAGTCCTACCAAATCAGCCCATGAATCTCCAACCCATGACATGCTTCATACTTATGATAATATCTTTTGTAAAATTCAAGCTCCTCTTCAGATCCTCCTAAGACACCATTGCTAGTATTGGTAGAAAGAAAACTCTATGTAAAGTTTAAGCTATTTTAAAAGAACAATAGAAGCTGTTATTCCATAGTTGTTGAAAATGTAAACCTATACTACACTTATAGAAAGTAAAACATAATTTGTTTTTTTAGTTCTAAAGCTATTCACATAAATTAAATGTTTGATAATACTTTAACTTGTAAAAATAATATAACAAAGCTATTATTCTAAAGCAAATACTTCCTCTTCAGAGCTTTGATACTAAAGAAAAGAAAATATTATTTAATTATTCTGTTAAAATACAAATGCGAGATAACCACTGAGCCACATCCCCAGCCCTATTTTGTATTTTATTTAGAGACAGGGTCTCACTGAGTTGCTTATGCCTCACTTTTGCTGAGGCTGGCTTTGAATTCTTAATCCTCCTAAGCCTCTGGGATTACAGGTGTGCACTACCACACTCAGCCGAGATATTCTTAATAACCAAGATATTTTTCAACTTTTTTGTTTGTTTTTGATGTACTGGGGATTGAACCTAGGGGTGCTCTACCACTGAGCTATATTTCCAGTCCTTTTTATTTTTTAAAACTTTTTTAGTTGTAGATGGACACAATACCTTTATTTTATTTATTCATTTCATGTAGTGCTAAGGATCGAACCCAGTGCCACATGTGCAAGGCAAGCACTCTACCACTGAACTACAACCCCAGCTCTTTTATTGTTTTATTTTTATTTTGAGACAGGGTCTCCCTACGTTGCTTAGGCAGATGAACTTCTAGTCCTCCTGACTCAGGCTTTTGGTACCTAGGATTAAAGACACATGCCACCATAACAGGATCAACTTTTAAAAATTATTGTTATATACATTTTTAATGGTTGATTTTTTTGCCCATTTTATTAAACTCTTATTACAATATGATCTTTTCTGTGTTTTTGTTTCTGATATAAGTGAGACATGATCTTTTTGTTACCTGCTCCCCATTCTTGGGTATGTATTCCATTGTTGTGTAAGTGATCAATATTTCTTAATATTACTTATTAATATTGAGTTGATTTAATAGTTTAGTAACAATGATCATGCAGAAGTATAGAAAAGATGTTCTTGTATTAAAAAATAAACAGTACTTCTTAGTAAGATAAGAAATATTAGGATTCTAGTCAACTAGATCAAAAAGGTCATGGAGAGAGTGAATGTCCATTTTAGATTTTCCCTTGCCATTTTGTATACATTTATTTAGGCTGTAATTCTCTCAATAGCCTGTAAAGGAAGTAGCATTCTCATTTTAGAACTGGGGAGATTAGAGTAAGAGTATTTATGTAAATGTTCAAGTTATTATTGCAATTGTAGGGCTAGGTTTTGATTTAAACCTTCTACTTTGATCTCCTGCTGCTTCCCCTTTGCTTGTCAGACTTAAGTTCTCACAGTCCTTTCAATGCCTTGAATAAGGCAAACTGTTTCCTACTTGGAACCTTTGTTGTTGCTCCAGCCTGTTCTCTAATACCTGGGAAGCCCTTATGCTAGAGCCACTTGTGGATGATTCCTCTCATCTCAGGTCTTGGCTCAAATGTCTTCTTACAGTTTAGTTTCGAAAGGCACCCTGTCTACCTTAGCTACTCTACCAAGTTCTCTCTGCTTTTACACAGCATCCTGTTTGTATCCTTCATACCACTAATCACATCTTACATTATCTAGTTTATTTATTGGCATATTTATTGTCTACTTTTCCTTAGTAAAGTCTAAGGTCCAAATATGAGTTCTTGATTACTGTGTATCTTTAACACCTAAAGCAGTGATTGGAACATTGTGAGTACTCGGTATGCATTTGTTGAGAAGAAGAAAGAGATAAAGGATGAGGAAGAGCTAAAGGGAGAGAGAATTAAGAGTGAGTAATGAGAATCTAGGTACAAGTTTCCAACTTCTTTCTCACTGGATGATTGACTCCTATTGGAATAAGTTATGTAATTACAAGCTGTTCTTTTTGAATTTCCTTATTTAGGAATCCAATATGCCATACTCCTTTTAACTCAAATCTGCAAGACTCCAAAATTAAAGTCTGAGTAATTAGAGTAAAAATCATGGGTTGCCCAATTAATAATGCTAAATATTCACCTTGAAATAATTGCAGGTAGTCACTAGGAACCCATAAATTGGGAAATGAAACAATAAATTTCATAAAATACTTTTCCAGATACAGATAGAATTGTATAACATCTGTCTGTAGGCTTACATGCCAGAAAGTAATCAACCAGGAAACAAGAGGTGATAGCATTATGTTGTTTGATGACTTCCCTGAGGAGAGAGTCTGCTGTGTGTGTGTGTGTGTGTGTGTGTACACATGTGTATATATATATATATATATATATATATATATATATATATATACACACACACACACACATATATATGCATGTATATATGTGTGTACACATATATAATAAATTTCATCATAAAAGGAATATTAGAATTATAACCTTGTTGCTACAAACCTTACCAGTGTGATAAGTATTGAGGGAAATCTACTTAGGATAAAGAATAAGATGTGATTATCTATTTCTCTTTAATTAGTCATCTTCAGTATCAATCTTTTAATTAAAATACTTCAGAAGAAGAGGTATTCTCTTTCACCCCATATCACCTAGGACCTTGTACATTGAAGAACTATTTTATGCTTTATTTTCTATCAGGGCTCTGAGACTTTCCTTGGAGATCTTACAGTACTCTGAAAATACTGGTACCTGCAGTCCACTATGGACATTTTTATTTTGCTAATACACTCAGTAGTCAATTGCATAGTCTTGAAATGATAGTGAAGCTCGGAATTTAAAATACATATATTAATGTGTGGTTAATACACTATAAAATACGATTAAAAGTATCAATTTAAGATATAACATATAAGACTAACTAATATATAAGACTTACATAACATGTAGGACTAAGATATAAGATATAAGACTAATGTTTGTCTATGTCTTTATTCTAGTCCTAAAGAATATTCTCACATATAATAAAGAATTTCCATTTGATGTTCAGCCTGTCCCATTAAGGTAAATAAATAAGCATCCATATTTTGTCTTCTGATTTTATTATCTATTTTATGCCTGTTTTTTAAATATTTCTGGATTTTTTTCCCTATCAAATTTGGTATTGGTGATATGACTGATACCATTGGTAGCAATGAAATGATTGACATTGACATTTATATCAACATTAACCTAATAATCAGCATCTTATCTGGGAAGTTAGTGGCTTTGAGGGTTAGCTGGTGTATTAAGTGGAGTAGCTCACTAATTTTTCTGTCCTTTTTTATATAGGAGAATTTTAGCCCCTGGTGAGGAAGAGCATTTAGAATTTGAAGAAGATGAAGAATAAGGTGGTGCTGGAGCAGGGTCTCCTGATTCTTTTCCTGCTAGAGTGCCTGGTGGGTACAAAAAATGTACATTATATAATTCAAGGTCAGGTGTTTGGAACTTACTTTTGTACTTGTTAGTGGCAGGTAAAACATCTCCAAGTTTGCCAATCTTAAGCAAATTATCACGGCCATTCTGTTAGCGGTAGCTATCGGTTTATTGTGAAAGTATCTTACTATTTGTGTCAGGGATCCTCAAAACATCCCATGTTTAGTGATTGTCTAGGAAGACCCACAGGACTCAGCATATAGCTGTACTCACAGTTGTATTCTGAGTCATTACAACAAGAAAACACAAGAACAAAATCAGCAAAGGGTAAAGGCACACAGACAAATTCCAGAGGAAACCAAACTTCTAAGAGTCCTCTCCCAGAAGAGTCAAATATGTACTTGATTCTCTCAACATTCTTTCACACCTGTGAAATGAAAAATATTGTCTATTGGGGAAGCACTGTAGAGATTCAGTGCACAAGACACTGATTGGGGTTAGCATGAACCAAAACTACAGACTCCAGGAAGAAAGCAAGTGTTCAGCACAAACCATATTGTTTGCATGGACCGTTTAGACACAGTGATCTTCTTAACAGGGCACGATGGGAATCCTGCTGAAATCCAGGTTCCCAGATGCTAGCCATGGACCAACATTGTAAGTAGGCTTTCTAGAGTAACTGTTTGCTATGTTAATTATTTTCTTTATATATCTAGCTGTTCTTTAAATAATCATATATGATTGTGAAACCTGGACCTGGAGGAACAGATACTAAAGAGTTGCCCTTAACAGGGAAATAAAGAATACATAGCAAGTCCTTTTTATTTGTGGAAGATCTTGACAAGGTTGTAAAATACCCTAGTCAAGCACCCTGAGTAAATTTTTTGACTCTTCCACTTCTATACTTTCTTCTATTCTTATACAGTGCACAGTTTTTACTTCTGATGAACTAGTTCATTTTTGGAAGTGTAGAAATAACACTGTACTATTGTGATGCATTTTTTTAAAGACTCTATGCTTTATTGTATAATTAAATATAAAATACTTATCATCCAGAAAACTTCATAATTAAAGTCAGATTCCAGTAATTTAAATACTCTTTGGTAGAAGACGTTTGAAATATAAACAGTATAGGCTTAGACAAACAAGATACCTGCGCTTTTGAGTCTAACATCTGCCAATCAGTAGTTAAGTGACTGTACTTAATTCTTAATAAAAGGAGATGTTGACAATGCCTAATTTGTAGGGTTACAGTGAAAATTAAGGCACCGCATACAAAGCATTTGGCATGATACTTTTCATTTGCTGGTGTAGTGGTGTCTACTGTATTTTCATTATCACCTCTAAATGGTGCTAATGTCCTACACCATAGGATTATTGGAAAAATTACAGTCACTATAAAATGTTATTGTTAGTGTTTCTTTGGTACAAGGTAAGTATTTCCAATCTGCTTATCCTTATGAAGAAAGAGCTATATTTTACTTGTCATATTTGTAGGAAATTTCAAGATTGCTGAGATGATGAGGTAAATAAATTTGCTAAAATTTTTCTGTATTTTTTATTTCCTTTTCAAACCACATGCTATAATTGAAATAGATTCCAGTTCTATAAATTTCTGGTTTGGTTATTTGTTCACTAGCTATACTTCTGTAGCAAACAAGATCCTTGAAGCAGATGATATAAGTCATGAAATGGACAGATTAAGGTCTTTATGGGGTTCAAGTTGCTGAGTTGAAAAGAAACTCTGTAAATTAAGTCTATTGGCTATGAAAGATTAAGCCCAAAGTAATCAGATTTTTGTATTCTGATATAGCATTTTGGTATTTTATTTCAGAGATACAGAAAGCTCACTAAACCCTTCTATTCCCTGAATTATTTTCCTCAAAGTAAGAAAGAGTACATATAGTTCAATTGGCTATATTTGATTTGCGATGATATTTTCAAGGGCCTGTGTCATTTTAAAATTGAAAATGTTATTGAAGGACAATTTAACCTTTAACTTAATTGTAGAATGGGAAAAAATTGTTATACTGTGGACATCCAAGATTTCAGTCGTGATAAGGCTGTTGTGTCTACATTATCATGGCAGGGTGCTTCTAAGAATTATAACATTTTTATTATGTTTATTTTATGTAATTTATATAATTGTAAGTTTGTTGTACTTTTTTTTTGGTACTGAGGATTTAACACAGGGTTACTTTACCAATGAACCACATCCTCAGCCCTTTTTATTTTTTATTTTGAGACAGGATTTCACTTAGTTGCTGAGGGCCTTACTGAGTTGCTGAGATTAGTCTTAAACTTGGGATCCTCCTGCCTCAGCCTCCCAAGTCACCTGGATTCCAGACTTGTGCCATAGCATCTAGCTTATTGTGATCTTTTTAAAAAAGATTTATTAAGGTGTCCCTTACATATATAATAAGCATCTTTTTTAGTGTCCAGCTTTATGAGTTTTGACAAACACACATGCTAAACACTACTACTGTTAAGCTAATGAGATGAAGTATAATATATAAATATGGTATGACCAAAAGTAGTTTATTCCCTTTTAAAATTAAAAATGGATTTTTATCCAACGTTTCTTGAAAAGAATAAAAATTGTTAAACCTTTCTTTGACATTAATATCATTTTCAAAGCCTTCAATTCTCATAAGACAAACAGTAACTTTTGTGTACTGCTTTAAACACTAACTGGCTTAAGTCCAAATAGTAGTTTAATTTTCTTAAGGTAATCTCAGTAGATTTCATTTAAATAGAGGATATAAATTTATAACTTATCATTTATTACCTGAAAATTTATTTATCCTGTTGAATATTAAAGCTTCTAAATGATAAACCAAAGTAATAGAAATTTAAAAAAAAAAATAGCTGGCCAGGATTGCATGCTTATAATCCTAGCTACATGAGAAATTGAGGCAGGAGGATTGCAAGTTTGAGACCAGTTGGGACAACTTAGAGAGAATTTGTCTCAAAATAGAAAGAACTATGGATGTAGCTCAGTGGTAGGGTGCTTGCCTTACCTGTGTGAAGCCCTACATTCGTTTCCTAGTACCACATGCACAAATAGCCATGACACAATTTTAGACAAAATTTTAAAAAACATTTCTGAGTGACCTAAACATAACCCTAGCAATCTCAACATTATTTTAGATTTGTATTTGTTATTCATCTTTTATATAGTCTTAGATATGTACAAAAAATGTTTTTTTAAACTCAAAATGAAGAGTGAATCTTACTTCTTTAATATCAAACCTGTACTTGTTTATTTCCTGCATAAATATTCAATTCTGAGTTGAACTTTCGAGTTAAGCAAATATGGATTTCATTTTCAGCTAAAGTGCAGTTTTTTTCTTACCCATGCATATAGGAAGTTGAACACTGCAACAAAATATTCATTGCTGTTCCATGAATATTAAGGCATCCTTATTTCACAGAATTTCAGAATATATCTAGGGTTAATCAGTAAATACCACCAAAGTGTGCAGTTAGACTCTGGCTCTCCGAGCACTTCCTTCCTCTCAAAGTCTCAAATTCTCAGACTGAGCCAAACAGTCAGAGCCAGAGTCCCTCATCCAGTCATGTACTTATGTTGAAAGGAAAGGAAAATACCATTCAATGTTATCTGGTAGTTCTCCTAGCTGTTTTTCAATAGTTTTAAGGCTTGTTAATATTCTATTACTCTCAAGCAGTTTTGGAAACATTTTAAGATTTCTTTTTTATAATTTGTTTCTTGTTTGTTTGTAGTACTGGGGATTGAAGTTGGGGGTACTCTACCACCTAGCTACATCCCCAGCTCTTTGATGTATTTTTTTAGTTTGAAACCAGGATTTTGCTAAGTTGCCCAGCTGGCATCTCCTGCCTTAACTTGCCAAGTTGCTGGGATTACAGTCATGCACCACTATGTCTGGCTCAGTTTTTTTTTAATCCATGAATCTTGTCACTTGAATTCAAAAAAGGTTTTCTCCAGAGATTTGCAGAAATTGGTTCATAGGAAATGTCTATTGAGTAGGCTCTTCATCAAGGCTCTAAGCAACATCTGGCCTGCTTTTTCTTGAAAGTGCTCGGGCCACTCAAATTTTTAACCCAGCACCTGTAGTAACTCTTCCTTGCATGCTAAATAGCATCTGTGTATGAAACATATACCCACTGATTAATCGTAGGTTTTGTGAGAGTATTTATTATTTTTTTCCAGATATGATGGTGACACTTAAGAATTCAGCCATTATCCAAATCACACATTTCTGAACACAGAAAAATACATATTTCTAGTACCAGTCAATAAAGAAAATAAAAACAAGAACATACTCATATAACCTATATACAAACAACTTTAATCAGGTATAATTTTTGACAGACTTAGAAATATTATTATTTGAAGCTAATGACCCCTAAGATTTTTATCAAACTTTTAATGTAATTTCAAAGTGAACAAACTTCTTATGATGTTACTCTTTATTTTGAAAGGTTGGAGCAGTTCCTCAACTACTAATCAGTTACCACCCAAAAGAAATTGTGCATGTGTTTTTATATTTTCACACAATTTTTATGTGTGTACAAATTGCAGATGTGCAGTACAAATTGCAAAATTTTTTTCTTGCTAGATTTTTAAGACCCATTTCTTGTTTTGTGCCATCTACAAAATGTTATGACCAAATAATGATTTGACAATACCATTTTTTTAAATTATGTTAAAATTATCCCAAAATATTAGAAAATATTATTTTATATATATCCTTTTTATTGCATTTTAAAATTACAAAGAAATGTGCACTTAAAAAAAGTGTGTGACAGACTTTGAATTGGTAATATCAGACATCTGAATTTAATTACAAGTATGATAAATCTAAAAAAAAGAAGACATATATAATCACATACATATGATAATGCTTAGTTTACATTTTAGATATCAGGTACATCTCTGTCCTAAAAGTATGGATAAAAATTTTGTACTTCTTATTCATGACATTTTATTCACCAAGCACCAAGGCAAAATGAACACTGACTCACCTCTTATTGAAGTAAATGCCTGTGACAAACATTTGTACAATATTATGTAAAAAGCCAAGCAAATGAAATTACTCAATAAGCAAACTAAAATCAGTGTTTTAAAAAAATATAATCTTTGGTAATTTTCCTCTTTTAATGTTCTGACCTAGACAATAATGTACTATTTTGGACAAAGACTGTCATGTCATTTTCAATTTTGGACTAGAAATTGTCCTTATGGTATGATATGAGATATAAACAATAGCAATTTTTAAAAAGCAAAAATAAAAAGTTGAAAGAAAAAAATGACTTCCCCTTCTGCATGTGAGGACAGGGTCTTAAGAATCCCACTGACCTTCATATCCTTGTCACTCCAGATTCATCTTCAGGCTGGTGGTCCTTTCATTGTCTGATTCTCCATGATCTCTATGGCTACAGAGAGACTATTGAATGTGATGCCATCCTACTTGATACTCAGACCTTCATTTTTCTCAGCATTCTCTTGGAACAAAGAAGTTGCGGTCGGGGGGTGGGGGGCTTCAGATGCTCTCCCATTGTTTTTCTGTACCTGTTGCAGGTAGAGTGGTGCTTCATTGCTTGGTCTGTGTCAGTGCTGTGGGGTGCCCAGCAGAGGCAGAGGCCTTACTTGCACAATTCCCTTTCCTCTCCACAGTGGAAGTGGCTGTAACATTCTTGGCTAGGTCAGACGCTTTTACACAGTTTTTAAAACATTCTTGAGCGAACTCGTCTGTGTTTAACAAACAGCCATTTGGGGGATCCATAGCTACCTTCATAAATTGTTTTCCACAGATGAAGCACAATGGAATAGAGCAACTTGAGTTTTTACCCATGTACTACCTGTTAATAAATAGTTTCCATCAACAAAATGGACTTTTTGGTGTCCCCTATTACAGTAATGTGGTGAAATGGTTCCAAACCTTCTAATTCATTGTCATTACTTTATCAGACTTGTCTTTAGGTTTAGGCTTAGAATCTTCCTCTCGCAGAAAATCACACTGAATTGAGTAATTCCTTCCAACTCTTTTTGACACCAGTGAGAGCATGCTTGCTCTGGTTAGTGCATAAGAGGTGGTTGGGGCAGATAAGTCAGAAAAAGACGTGCTTTCTGTGTTCAGTACAACTTGAGGCTCACCAGCTACCAATGGCTTCCTTTGTCTTGCAGTAAAAACTGAAAGTGGAATTAACCAAATGAACACAGTCCTGCTGCTCACTGCTATTTGAGTGTTAAAGACCTATCATATTGCTATCTGGGCTACTCAGTCTCTGTCCATTCCTGTGAATGTGCATTGCCCAGTGTACAAAGTTCAAATGTTACTCTTTTTTAATCACTCCCTTACTTGGAGTTCTTAGTGACAGCTCAATAACATTCCTGGGATGTTATTGAAAACTTGGTTTGGACAGCTGTAGCCATTTAGAGTTTTCCATATTTAAAAGTATAAGGCACAAATAGTGGCCTCACAAAAATGTCTATATTCTAATCCTGGGAACCTGTGACTGTTATGTTACATGGCAAAAGGAACTTTGCAGAAGCTTGAGATGGGGAGGTTCTCCTGCAGTTCCTTTTAAGGCTTTAGGGACAATTAAAATAAAGATGTTAAAATGGGACATGATGGTTAAAAGCATGGACTCTGTAGCCAAACTACTGTGTGATTATGGATAATTTGTTTTTCTATGCCTCACTTTTCACCTCTGAAAAATAGAACTAAACTATTGTTGTGAGGATTAGATGAGAGGATTAGGACAGTACGTGGCACATCACAAATACTCACAAGTGTTAGCTATTTCTTATTTACATAGCAATTCCATGTGGAAGAATATTTCTTCTGATCTCTGTTCTAGATCTGAGAGCAGATGATTTAGCTGGAATAGCACAGTTTACACTGGATTGTGTGTAGTGATTTCTTTCTTATCCTTGTTAGTCTTCAGATTTTATGAATGTACTTGACTTGTTCTCATATTACACTATGAAATTGGATATGTTAATTCTTCACTTATAAATCTTCCTTTTAATGCATTGGCTCAATTTACAACTATCATGGTTTTATCTTTGATGCAAAAACATGCACCCTTTTTCATCTAACCTGGGAGCTATAGATGGTATGGTATTATTTTAGTATTTGATCTTCTTTTATGTTTATTATTTCTTCACTCATTGATATAGATTCTCTAGCCATTTGTTTATTAGAGCATGATAACCTCTAGAACTGGAAATTCAGTCATTCATTCAATAAAATATTTCTTCAACAAAGATCTGTTTATTCCTTGTGCATACTACAAAAGGAACAGCTCCCACACCTTTCAGGATGCTTATTGTGTAGTCAGCAAGACAGAGCCAAAAGCACATGATTATAATTAGAGATGTGCACCAATGTCATAGGTTGGCAAAAAGAAGGACTGAGGGAGTTCAATAAATCTAGCCAGATTTAGGACTCACTGAATATGTAGGAGTTGACCATGCAGAAAGAGAGCACATCATAGACCATTCTGAAACATCTTAAATAGGCACCTTTCTATGTAATCTATGATCTTAATTACAGTCAGCTTCCTTCATCATGGAGCACAATGTTTGACATTCTACCTTGAATTAAACAAGAAATTCAGACTTGCAATCACTGCCTCCATATTAAATTATTCGAAGCATAATGATTACATTAAACTTACTGTGTAATCTCAGGCAAAAAGATTGTTGGTAAGGAATGTAGCATCAGCCCTACCATTTCAACTGAAAGATCTAGATGATGACAGGTTATAAAATTGACTCACCCCAAAGTAACAACAAGTTTAATATCAACTTGGAAAAAAAATAATCTTAACATCAAAAAGACTTTGAAAGTTGTAAAGCAATCGTCTTTTGACTGTCAAAAAAAGGGTAGTAAAGAGGTAAGACATAAAAGAGGTAACATTCTTGGGGGTTTTGGGGGGTGGGGTAGGGTGGGTTCTTTTTTTTTGTCTTTTCTGGAACTAGGTGTCGAATCCAGGATTTTGCAAATGCAAGGCAGACACTTTGCCACTCAGCTACATCCCAACCCAACATTCTTAATATATAAAGAAAAATTTTAATTGTAATAACCAAAGCAGAATACATGAGAGGAACAGACAACATGAGCGAGTGTGCGCACGTGTGAACACACACACACACACACACACACACATTTAAAAATACCCGTTAAACATATAAAAAGATACTCAACTTTATTTTTAATAAAAAACCTAAATTAAAGCTACTGTTGGTGAGTCTTAGGGGAAATAGGTACTTATTAATCACTGGTGGAAATAGAAAAATGGTACAGTTCCTTTGGAGGGAAATTGAGCATTCTCTAACAACATATAAGTACATATTTTTGCCTTAGCAATCCCATTCCTGAGAATTTACTCTGAAGGTGCACCCGCAAAATGCAGGAAAAAGAGGGGGAAACACTTGCATATATACCAGATTCTCTGTTGAGGTGTTTTTTATAATGATAAAAAGTTAGAAATAATGTAACTGCCATATGAAGATTGACAGAATAAACTATGATACATAGGATGGTGTAGAAAATAATTTAGAAAATCTCCATGAACTAATGAGTGATTTTTCAAAATATATTATTAGCAGAATTTATCAAGGTAGTTCACATTAGCAGATTAAGGGGAAAGATTTCATAATGTTGTCAACAATGCAGAAAAAGTTCTCAGTTAAGTTTGAAATACAGCCTTGATTTTAAACAATTCTTGGCAAAGAACAGAAAAACATCCTTAACTTGATAAAACATGGCTACATGACATTTACAGCCCAAAATCATTTAATGATGAATTTGAACAAAACAAGAGTGTCTATTACTTCTTTTCATCAGAATTGTTTTGGAAGCCCTAGCTACTGCACTAGGATAAGAAAAATGAAATATAAAAGGGGGGATGTTCTTTATTTGCATATTTATGAATATATAGAGAATATGCAAAAAAACTATTCATAACTCATTAATAAGATAATGCGGTTTCTGGATATAAAATCTGTACAGACAAATCAATTCTATCTCAAACAAGTAATAGTTGCTTAGAAAATGAACTATTATAATATTTATAGTAGTATTAAATAATATCAAGGACCTTATTATAAATTCAACAAAAGAAATATAAGAATTTTATGTAGAAAATAAACCTTTGTTGAAAGAAAGAAAAGAATATCAAAAGGAAAAGAAAACTGGAGTAATCTTGAAATTGGGGAAAAAGATGGAAGAGTGACTTAATAATTGTTATGGTTGGTGAGATGTTGAATTGTACGTTCTCTTTTACTTTTTTCATTTCTCTTGATTGAATTGTTTATGAGAATGCATTTTATAAAAACAGTGAAGTCATTATTCTTTTTTTCATTTGTTCATAATAGTTATTCTTGACATTAGATTCATTTGGACTAATTATAAATGCATGGAATATAATTTGCTCCAATTCAGTCCCTTCACCCTCCCCATCCTCCCTCTCACTGTTCCCTTTGATCCACTTTACTGATCAATTTATTTACATTTTTTAAAATTACTATCTTATAGATATTCAAAGTGATGAGTTTCATTATAGTATATTCACATATGTGCATTGGAAAGTTAGTTTGGGTTCATTCCACAGTTTTTCCCTACCCACTCCCCATTCCCTTCTTTTTCTTTTATTGATTTTATTTTTTTTAAATACAGGACAATGGAGTGTATTACAATTCTTATTATACATATAGAGCACAATTTTTTATATCTTTGTATAAAGCATATTCACGCCAATTCATGTTATACATGTACTTGGTTTTTTTTTTGCATTACAATTCTTATTACACATATATACCACAATTTTTCATATCTCTGTATATAAAGTAGGTTGACAGCCAATTTGTGTCTTCAGACATGTACTTTGGATAATGATGTCCATCACATTCATTCCACATTCATTAGGAGGCTAGTCCCCTGCCTCCTCCCTTTCCCTCACTCCCCTCTTCCCTATCTAGAATCCATCTATTCATCCCATGTTCCTCCTCCCTACCCTATTATGAGTCAGCCTCCTTATATCAGAGAAAACATTTGGCATTTGTTTTTTGGGGATTGGCTAACTTCACTTAGCATTATCTTCTCCAATGCCATCCATTTACCTGCAAATGCCATGATTTTATTCTCTTTTTAAAAAGTTCATTGTGTATATATGCCACATTTTTAAAAATCCATTCATCCACTGAAGGGCATGTAGGTTGGCTCCACAGTTTAGCTATTGTGAATAGTGCTGCTATAAACATTGATGTGGCTGTGTCCCTGTAGTATGTTGATTTTAAGTCCTTTGAGTATAGTCCAAGGAGAGCAATAGCTTGGTCAAACGGTGGTTCCATTCCCAGATTTCCAAAGAATCTCCATACTGCTTTCCAGATTGGCTACACCAATTTGCAGTCCCACCAGCAATGTATGAGTGTACATTTTTCCCCACATTCTTGCCAACACTTAATGTTGTTTGTCTTCATAATAGCTGCAATTCAGATTAGAGTTGTATCTTAGTTTTGATTTGCATTTCTCTGATTGCTAGAGATGTTGAAAATTTTTTCATATATTTGTTGATTGATTGTATATCCTCTTCTGAGAAGTGTTTGTTCAAGTCCTTGGCCCATTTTTTGATTGGGTTACTTGTTTTTTCAGTGCTTAGCTTTTTGAGTTCTTTATATACCCTAGAGATTAGTGCTCTATCTGATGTGTGAGGGGTAAAGATTTTGTCCCAGGATGTAGGCTCTCTGTTCACCTCATGGATTGTTTCTTTTGCTGAGAAAAAACTTTTTAGTTTGAATCCATCCCATTTATTTATTCCTGGTTTTAATTCTTGTGCCATAGGAGTCTTATTAAGGAAGTTGGGGCCTAACCCATATGATGAAGATTAGGGCCTACCTTTTTCTTCTGTTAGACACAGAGTCTCTGGCTTAATTCCTAGGTCCTTGATCCATTTTAAGTTAAGTTTTGTGCATGGTGAGAGTTATGAGTTTAATTTCATTTTGTTGCATATGGATTTCCAGTTTTCCCAGCACCATTTGTTGAAAAACGCTACCTTTTCTCCAGTGCATGTTTTTGGCACCTTTTTCTAAAATAAGCTGATTGTAATTTTGTGGGTTAGTCTCTGTGTCCTCTATTCTGTACCATTGGTCTACCAGTCTGTTTTAGTGCCAATACCATGCTGTTTTTGTTACTATTGCTCTGTAGTATAGTTTAAGGTCTCATATAGCGATACTCCCTGCTTCACTCTTCTTGCTAAGGATTTCTTTAGCTATTCTTGATCTCTTATTTTTCCAGATGAATTTCATGATTGCTTTTTCTATTTTAATGAGGAATGCCATTGAGATTTTGTTTGGAATTGCATTAAATCTATATAGTGCTTTTGGTAGTATGGTCATTTTGATAATATTAATTCTGCCTATCCCAAGAGTGAGGTAGATCTTTCCAGAAATAGTAAATGAATTCAGCAAAGGAGCAGAATATAAATCAACACCCATAAATCAAAGGCATTTCTGTATATCAGTGACAAAGCCTCTGAGAAGGAAATGAGGAAAACTGCTCCATTTATAGTAACCTCAAAAAAAAAATAAGATACTTGAGAATCAACGAAAGAAGTCAAAGATCTATACAATGAAAACTACAGAACCCTAAACAGAGAAATCAAAGAAGATCTTAGAAGATTGAAAGATCTACACATTCCTTTCTTAAAAGGAGAAAGGGAGGAGGAGGGAGGGAGAGGGGGAAGGTGGGCAGGGTCAGATCAGAATATGATAGCCCAAAGGGTGGGGTTTTGGCCTGCTGAGAACTTCTAACTGAAGGAGATTGGAATCCTGAAAGCAACCTCAGCAGCAAAGCCTCTGCCCTCCTCCTGCCCTCCTGTCCTTCACCCTTCTCTCCCAAAGCCTTCTCTCATAAAACCTAGAAAGCTCTCTCTCTCTCTCTCTCTCTCTCTCTCTCTCTCTCTCTCTCTCTCTCTCTCCTCTACCCTCCCTGCTATTCCCTTCCTGTCCCCTTACCCTCCCTTACCCCCTCCCTTAAAAACCCTCATTTCAGACAGGACCTGCCTTAGGTCCAGAAGGGAAGAAGGCTATACAGAGAGGCCAAGAACAATCTGACCAGACAGGGCTTGCTAGGATCCTGGCAGCCTTTTACCATTAGCTCACACCCCCTTTCCAGTCATTTCTACATGGCCATCCATTCTTCATGGAACATAAACATAAAAACAGGAGTTTTCCCTGGATCTGTAGGTCTTTATTTCTGAAGGCTTTTAGGTCAAATAAAGTTCTATTAAATAAATGTTATGATTTTTAAAATGTAAAGATATATACTAGTTCATAAATTTGAAGAAGCAATTTATATAGATAGACTCTTTCTGAAACTCATCTGAATTTTTATTGCAGTTCCTGGACCTTTTATACAGCTATAGAATTAAGATACTGTATTAGTGATAAGAGGATAAACAGTTCGGTAAGACAGAAAACTCAGAAAGTGATTGCCACATGATTTATGATTGAGGTGGGACTGCAGATCAGTGGTGGAAAATGTCAGTCTTTTTAATAAGTAGTGCTGAGACAATTGAGTATTTATGTGAAATTGAATGAAATTAAAGCTCCTACAATACACCATAGACAATAATTCTGTGTGACATATAGAATTAAGTGTGTGGGGCTGGGAATGTGGCTCAAGCAGTAGCATGCTCGCCTGGCATGCGTGTGGCCCGGGTTCGATCCTCAGCGCCACATACAGACAAAGATGTTGTGTCCGCCAAATACTAAAAAATAAATATTAAAACTCTCTCTCTCTCTCCCAATCTCTCACTCTCTCTCACTCTTTCTTAAAAAAAAAAAGAATTAAGTGTGAATGGCAAAACAATAAAATGCTTTCAAGATAATACCTTCATGATTTTGGAGTGGGATAAGTTTTCTTAAATATAACATAAAAGCACTGATTGTAAAGGAAGATATTAAGAAATTTGATATTTCTAGCAATAAGTATTTATCATAATCAGAAGACACCATGGCAGACAAAAGTCATTCTTAACATTCAAAACTAATACTTGGTGTGGTTGCTATCTTTTGGAAGAGTGCATTGGATAGGGTGTGGGGAAGGACACTCCCAGGAGACTGATCATATCTTTCCTAGATCTGATGCTAGTTATACAGGTGTATTCACTTTGTGAAAGTTCAGCAAACTGTGCTAACAATTTGTACATTTTAAAATGTATGTGCTCTACTTCAACAAAAAGTCTTCATAAAAGAAAACTACTAAGAAGCTATTTGTAAAACATTTGTCCAGCAAAATAATAGAGACCTCCTACAGCTCAACAAGATAGACATCTCAATTAAAAATTGAGCAAAATATTTGAACACACTTCAGAAAAGAGGAAATCATTTATTTGATTTATTTGAAAAGGTGCTCAACCTTATTAATCTTCAGAGGAATGCAAATTAAAATGATTGATCTCTTTATACCAAAATTGGCTAACATGAAGAATCTGAGAAAACAGTACCTAATGAGGAAGTGGAGCAATGGGAACACTACTGCACTTGGGCTAGGAATAAAAATTGGCACAACCACCTTGGGAAATGGATTGTCATTACATAGTAGGTATGGAGGTTGCTGCAGTCTCTGGCTGGGCACAAAATCACGAGCCACCACACACTTGTAGATTCAAACAGCAATTCTTTTTTCCTGATCTCACACCGGCCGTCTACAAACACGTTCTGGGGGAATCCAGGTTCTCTGCCCAAATCCACCACTCCACTGGGCTTCTGTCTCCCAAATATACTGTCTGACCCTAAGAACTCAAGAGGAACTCAGGCAGCAGGATATGCCCTATTCTAAAGGGGGAACACCCTAATCTCCTATTATGCTTAACCGGGGACACCTTAAACACGGATCTGCCCTGGTCCTTGAGCAAGGTCATCTTTCAGGAGTCCTTCCACTAGACAGCATGGGAGTAGCTGGCAAGGAAATTGTCATACCTCCTTGGCTGATGGCTCCCAGCATCTCCCCCCTTCTGATTAATTAAACAACAAGTAATGTGGCTTAAGGACCATGCCTGGTAGGTTGTCCAGTTCAACATATGGTTCTTACCCGTCATTGGAAAACTGACCTTTAGCCGTCAGCCTCCTGTCTTAGGTTGATACCACTGCAACTGGATCATACCTGTCACTGACTACCGGTCCAGCATACAGCCATACTTGTGGATAGGTCTATGCACCAGTGGGGGGGGTGAGGTTCTTTGCCTCACCTCTGTTGGCCCCCAAATTTGGCCTTGGTGCCAGTGGGGGAGTGAGGTTAATGTGGCTTAAGGAGGTTAATGTGCCTGGTAGGTTGTCCAATTCAACATATGGTTTTTACCCGTCATCGGAAAACTGACCTTTAGGCAACTGACCTTTAGGCGTCAGCCTCCTGTCTTAGGTTGATACCACTGTAATTGGATCATACCCGTCACTGACTACCGGTCCAGCATATAGCCATTGGCCCCCAAATTTAGACCATCACTAGCAGAAGGGAGGAGGATACAGAAATACCACGACACCAAGCCAATTGACAGTTCCTTTGGAAAAATTGCATCACTGGTGACACCATCAGCAAAGATATGCCAGCATTACCACAATTAACATGTGGTGCGCTGGCAAGGAAATAAAAATTGCACCACTGGTGACACCATCAGCAAAGATATGCCAGCATTACCACAATTCTTGTACCAAACAATAGTTACATAGTCTAGGCAAGTTCTGTAAGCAGTTCAAAGTGGAGGAATCTATCAATCTGTCCATCTCTTCCCAAAGTCCGTTTTCTCCCAAAGTAAGTTGACTCCTTGATTGAGCATACTTGTTGAGTTATATTCATTGGGATGAAGATAGGAATTCTGGCAATGATGCTAAAGAGACATTATCCTGAAAAAAATTATTAAATATAATGAAAAGGAAAGGTGAAAGTAAACAAACAGATCTGTTAACCTCCTTAAAAAACAATCCTTAACAGCTGTTTACCTGATTTAAATTAGTAAACAAGCAGATCTGTTAACCACCTTTAAAAACAATCCTTAACAGTTGTTTACCTAATTTAAATTAAGCCATTTAAATCACGTGAATAAAAAAAATAATTTGGATCCATATTCTCATGAGCACTCCTCATATATGAAATATGGACATATGCACACACAGACATACAAAACATAACACAAATGTGCAAACAAATGTACAACACATAAGATAATAACAAAAGCCTTGTAGCTTTACCTAGGTGAAATCTCCATTGCAATGTTTAAAAACTCCACAGTCAAAAAAAGTAAAACTGATCAAAAAAACATTAACCTAGGTTTGTATGAGCTCAAAAAATAAAAATAGAGCCTTACAATGTGGAAAAATGCAATAATAAAATAGATATTGAAAAAAGCATCCTGGTTAATCACAGTCGCAGATGTAAGAATGGCCAAGCTGGAGTTCTGGATATCAGCTGTTATGGATTTGAGTCAAATCATCTTCTTTTCGATCTGTAGAAATAGTTTTAGTTAGTCTTTCTGGAATCCAAATCGGTTGCTGTTCTCCCTGTGGAAACACACAGACAGAGCCCCGACTCCAGACAATCACTGGGTCAGGACCTTTCCATTGTCCTGTTAGAATATCTTTCCAAAGAACTTTAGGCTTATGTACATTTTTTGGATACATATGCCTTTCTGCAGCACTAAGTCCTGATGAATCCAAATTTAAAAAGTTTAGAGTAAAAAGCGTTATTTTAAGTTTATCTTTGGGGGACATATACCCCTTTCCAATTCCCTCTTTTTGCTTTAATTAGTACATTTTAATAGTTTGATGAGCTCTTTCAACTATGCCTTGTCCCTGTGGATTGTATGGAATTCCTGTTATATGAGTAATACCAAATGATGTTTAAAAGAGGTAGAGGTATAGCCAGGACCGTTATCAGTTTTTAACTGTTTAGGAACGCACACAGTGGCAAAATTTTGTAAGCAATGAGCTATAACATCTTTAGTTTTTTCTCCGGCATGAAGGGAGCCTATCAAAAATCCAGAAGAGGTATCAACTGAAACATGTAAATATTTTAATTTTCCAAATTCTGGCAAGTGTGTGACATCCATCTGCCAAATATGGTTAGGTATCAGTCCTCTAGGATTGACTCCAAGATTAACTTGTGGTAAAAAGGTCACACAATTTTGACATTGTTTTATTATATGTCTGGCTTGTTCCTTAGTTTTTTTAAAATGCTTTTGTAAAGTATTAGCATTAACATGGATTTTTTTATGAAAATTCGTAGCTTCTTCTAGTGTAGAGAAAATATGTATGTCATGTGTAGTTTTATCTGCTAAATCATTGCCCAAACTAAGGGCTCCAGGCAATCCTGTATGTGCCCTAATATGTCCTATAAAGAATGGATCTTTTCTGTCCCAGATTAGACTTTGTATAGTGGAAAACAAAGAGAAAACAGTAGAAGAAGGGGAAATCCTACCAGCATCTTTAAGAGATACTATAGCATTAACTACATACTGACTATCAGAAAATAAATTAAATACAGAATCTTTAAACATTAAAAAGGCTTGCAATACTGCATTAAGCTCTACCTTTTGAGCTGATTGTTTGGGTACTAAAAATGTAAAAGTTTGATCAGGGGTAACTATTGCTGCTGTACCATTATTTGACCCATCAGTGAATATATTTGGAGCATTCATGATAGGGGTTTTTCTTGTCATTTTTGGAAAAACTACAGGATGCTTAGACCAAAAAGACAACAAAAGATTAGATGGTAAGTGATTATCAAATGAAACATTAGATTTACACATGATTATTGCCCAAGTATTTAACTCATTAGCTAACTCATCAATTTGATCCATAGTATATGGAGTAATAATTTTATTGGAAGAAATTCCAAACACTCCCTTAGCTGCTTTTATTCCTTTGAGTATTAATTGTCCTACAGCCTCAGGATACCTATTAAGAATAGTGTTAGGAGAATAAGATAAATGTATCCACAATAATTAACCTTCTTGCCAAAATACTCCTGTAGGAATATTTTTTGTTGGTAATTCAATAAATAATAAAGGCAAACTTTATTTAAATCAATTCTATCCAAATGTATATTTTCCATATATGTTTCAAAAATTTTCAATGTCTTTCTTGCTTTAGGAGGTAACATGCGAGGTGAGTTTGGATCTGATGGACCTTTTAGAATATCAAATAAAGGTCCCAACTCTCCTGTTGGTATGCCTAGATAAGGCCTTATCCAATTTATGTCTCCCAATAACTTTTGAAAGTCGTTAAGTGACTTGAGTTGATCTACTCCTATTTGATTTTTTGGTGGACGGACCATGGTTGAGGATAATAAAACTCCTAAATAATTAATTGGAAAATTTAATTGTACTTTATCTATTGCTATCTCTAGATTATAATTTTTTAATAAGTTTGTAAGTGTGGCATAACATTCCAGCAATATGTTTTTATCTTTATGTGCCACTAATACATCATCCATATAGTGAAATATTTGTAGTTCAGGATTTTGATTTCTAAGTGGCTGGATTGCTTTATTAACATATATTTGACACATAGTTGGACTGTTAGCAATCCCTTGAGGGAGTATTTTCCATTCATATCTCTGATCAGGACCTTCATGATTTAATGCAGGGATAGTAAATGCAAAACGTGGACTATCCTCCGGATGAATTGGAATTGAAAAAAAACAATCTTTAATATCTATGGCTAAAACATGCCAGGTTTTTGGCAAAGTAAACAATTGAGGAATCCCTGATTGAGCAGGTCACATAATAACCATCTCATTATTAATATCTCTTAAATCTTGCAATAATCTCCATTCACCAGATTTCTTTTTAATGATAAAAATGGGAGTATTATGGGGAGATATGGAAGGTTGTATATGTCCTTCCGCTAATTGTTGTTTTACCAGATCATGGGCTACTTGTATCTTTTCTTTAGTCAGGGGCCACTGAGGAACCCACACTGGTCTTTCTGATTTCCAAGTAATTTTTATTGTCTCAGTGGCCCTTTCTGAAAATCCAACCCATGTCTGTCTGTTCCTTGATCTATTTGAATTGATGCTGCTATACCTTGTCCTTGTTTTCCTAATCTTTTTTCTTTCCTAAAACCTTGTCTAGCCCTAGTAGTGGGCACATTAGGATTGATGTTATTTGTTAACGTCAAACCTAATTGATCTAGGACATCTCGTCCCCATAAATTTATAGGAAGATGATCCAATACATAGGGCTGTATAGTTCCCTCACATCCTTCAGGATCCTTCCAATCTAATACCATTGCACTTCTATGGGGATTAGTAGCCACTCCTAGGCCTTGAAGCGTTTGAGTGACTTGTTGTAATGGCCAATGTTTTGGCCATTCCTGACTAGATATGATGCTAAGGTCTGCACCTGTGTCCAGTAGCCCATTAAAGTCGTGTCCTTGAATATTTAGTTTTAACATTGGGTGAGAATCTAAATTTAAAGACAACATAGCCCAATCTACACCTGTGGAGCCTAATTCCCTGGAACCTCTTTTTACACTATGACTAGGAAATTTATTATGTAGGCTGGGTATTATTAACAACTGTGCTATTCTATCTACAGGTGAAATTACTGATATACCTCTTGGAGAACTAGCTATAATTTGTATTTCACCTACATAATCGGGATCAATTACCCCAGGACTTATCATAAGTCCTTTTAATGTAGATGAACTACGTCCCAATAATAAGCCTACTGTCCCTTGGGGAAGAGGTCCTTTTATTCCTGAAGGAATGATTTGAACTCCCATCTCTGGAGTTAGTACTGCTCTGGCAGAGGCGCAGATGTCCAACCCTGCGCTCCCTCGGGTTTGTCTGATGAGGGATTTAATGGACAATGTGTCCTGGGCACTACTCTGATGGTGTTGCTGCGTTCCTCCACTGCCCCGTATATTTGTGGTTGTGGGCCCCGGAGCATTGGGCCCCCTTGTCCGTTTTTTTGGCAATGGAGCCTGATGCCTTTCTCCATGATATCTTGGGTAAATACCTGGTCCTTGTCCGTTTTTTGATAAGGGAGTACCCTCTATGGTGGTTTGAGAACGGCATTCATTAGCCCAATGTCTCCCTCTACGGCATCGTGGGCAAATACCCGGTATTCTATTTCTTTGATACATAGTTTTGTTAAACCCTCCTCCTATGGGGCAACTCCTTTTAAAATGTCCTGTTTGTTCACAATCATAGCATGTTTTTGGCCTGGCATCTAAAGCCTATTGTACTGCAGCTGCCAAGACTTGCCCTTGTTCATTAATATCTCTACATAATTTAATATATGTGTTTAAATCTTCATGTCTCCATGGTCTAATAACCTCTCTGCAGCAACGATTTGCTTTGTCATAAGCCAGTTGTTTTATTAATGGCATTGCTTGTTCCGTATTCCCAAATATTTTGGCAGCCGTTTGAATTAGCCTATCTAAAAAGTCAGCGTAAGGTTCATTAGCTCTCTGTATTACCTTAGATAGCTGACCTTGTAAATCTCCATGTCCTTGTAAAGTCTTCCATGCCCTAACTGTGTCTGCAGCAATTTGTGCATATATAGCAGGATCATATTCAATTTGTTGCCGCTGACCCTCATAAGGTCCTTTCCCTAGCAACATTTTTAGATTTCTTTGAGGGTAACCGGCTGCTGCATCTCGCCTAGCTGTCTCTGCACAAAATTCCTCATTGACAACCTTCCATAACAAATATTGTCCTCCATTTAGCACAGATTTACACATGCTAGCCCAATCTGCTGGCATCATGTCCAAGTTAGTAATGGACTCGACCATGCTTACCGTGAAGGGAGCTTGGGGACCATAGGTTGTTACAGCCTCTTTTAACTGCTTCACTGTTTTAAAATCTAAAGCACGGTGAATTCGCTGCCCTCCTGCCTGCTCAAGTACAGGGCATGCTAATCTTCGAGGTCCTGTCTCAGGATCCCAATTATCAACTACGGGGTTTGAGGGCCACTCAGCTGTCTCTATCAGTGGGGCTGTTGGTTGAATTACGCCCTCTTGTGATAAAAACGGAGTTAGTAACAGCCTCCTGTTGTGGCCTTTTTCCTAACAAACCCTTTTCCTTTAAATTTTCTTCCTCTGTCTGACTAGCTCGAGAGACCTTCTCTTTTGCTTGATCTAAAATGTCTTTCTCCATGTTCTGAACCTCTAACAATTTACTTAACATCTTTTCAGTTTGTTTTAATCTACTATAAAGATAACACAACCCAATAAGATAACACAAAACAAAACCGAAACTGAATGAAACAAAAATGGAATAAAAAATCGTATCAATTTTCTCTTCCTCAGGGCTGACAAACTTCAATCCTTTAGTCAACCATTTTTTCCAGTTTGCCTGAGAAATTTCTAGGGATAGGCAGCTTGAAAGAAAAACAACATAAATCAAAAAATGAACACATTGTTTTTTGAAATGGTCACCCATTCTCTCGCCTTCCCTCAGGGGCGAGCAATTTCACTTACCCCCAAGCTTCAGGCGTTCCGCGTACGAGCCACCAAATGCCGCAGTCTCTGGCTGGGCACAAATCACGAGTCTCCACACAGCTTGTAGATTCAAACAGCAATTCTTTATTCCCGAACTCACACCGGCCGTCTACAAACACATTCTGGGGAAATCCACGTTCTCTGCCCAAAATCCACACTCTGCCCAAATCCACTACTCCTGGGCTTCTGTCTCCCGACATATACTGTCTTACCCTAAGAACTCAAGAGGAACTCAGCAGCAGGATACGCCCTATTCTAAAGGGGGAACACCCTAATCTCCTATTATGCTAAACCGCCCTATTCTAAAGGGGGAACACCCTAAACACGGATCCGCCCTGGTCCTTGAGCAAGGTCACCTTACATGCAATGTCCTGCAAAATGTCCTATTTCCATGAGTCCTTCCACTAAAGAAACATGGGGGTACGCTGGCAAGGAAATTGTCATACCTACTTGGCTGATGGCTCCCAGCAGTCCACCTGTAGAGTCCCTGCTGCAAACGGTACAACTGTTAATGCGGGTAAGCAGGAAAGTCCAATCCTGCTTCAGAAGGGAAGTCTCTTCAGTACTTCTGGAAATGGCACAATAAGAAAGATATTGATTAGTAGATAAATCCTTCTGAAGAGAAGTTCTAGTAATAGCTGTATGAAATGCACAGAGGAAATATGGCTCACTTTATAACGGCTCATTAATTATCAGTAAGTAAATAACTTAAGTGCCAAAAAATATCAATATCCTATTTGATGCTTCAAAGAAAAACAGACAACAGGAAAAAGAATAATAAAATTTTCACTTTTTTTTTCAATAGTGAATCTTACCCATGAGTGAATATAATAAAGCTGCCTATTTGAAGTTTGTGCATTATGGAAATTTATTTCTGAGAAGGGAAAATAAATGCTTAGAAAAATGAAACTTTACCTTGCCCAAAATAAATTGTGATATCACTAATGCATGGTGATTAAACCTGGAGTTCATAGTTGTGAAATGATTTTGTGTTTTAAGTATAGAAGTTGAGCAAAAAAGCATGTTTGAATTTGTTCATCTGCAAATGATGGCAAATAAGAAGGAAAAACTTCATTCACATTTCCAAATTTAGAAAATCCAAGTGGTTAAGACAGCTTAGTGAATTCTTCATGGAGGCTGAGTATTTTCTTGAGGCAAAAAAACTTAATTTAAAATTCTCAAGACTTCTCCAGACATATTTCTTTGAGGTTTACTTGTTTTTTTAAATAAAACTACATATTATAGAGACCTTTGTGTTAATTCTGAGATAAAGTAATATATGTAAAGTGGGGGGAAACGGACCAAACAAAATATTTTGTCATAGCCTTAAAGTAAATATTCACAAGTAAAAGCTTTAAATCTTTGATATTGCACACATTTAATTTCCCACTGAAATTCAATTACAGGGAAACGCTGTTTTGCCTGAAATCCCACAGAGCAGTCTATAACTTGATTTTAAGTTATTTTTACTAATCATAGAAAATGGTAGGGACAACTCTTACTAAATGAAAGTCTTCTGCCTTTCTCTGTTTGTGAGAGTACTCTGAAAATGGATGACTTCAACCTTTGAATTATAATTTTTTTTTATATTGTGCACAGTTCCATATACATTTTCAATAATGAGTAGCACTCTATCTTCTAAGTTTGTGCATGTGTATTTGTGTGTGTGTGTGTGTGTGTGTGTGTGTGTGTGTGTGTGTGTGTGGTGCTGGGGATCAAACCCCAGTCCTGGAGCATGCTCAGGAAGCACTCTTTTCACTAAGCTATACACCTAGTCTGAAACCAGTTTTGAATACTTGGAATGATGAATATTAATCATGGTAAACAGGTTTGCACAACTATTAGTCATCATAACTTTTGCAGGAATAGGAATATATTTTCTCTTATACGTTAAACTTAAAAATTCACTAACAGTAAATGTAAAATGCTCTCTGAAATCTTTCAAGATTAGTATGAGTTAACATTTTTATTAATTATCTTGCACATTAAGGGTATTACTTTACTGCAAAAAAAAATTTATGCATTTTTTCTTTTCATTTAATGCATCTTCATACTTAAGTTTTCCATTTATTTAATTATATCCATACTAATGTACCCCTGCAACATGGAAAATTCCATTTTTAAAAAATTTATTACTATAACTATTATTCTATTATATAATAATCCTTTTACAAATTATTTAGAAAGAAATTTTAAAGTAAAATTGACACAGCACTAGCTCATCTTTTTATTGAAATATAAAATAAAAAGAATGAGCACTTGGCCGTATTTTTTTCTACAGTTATGAAATGGATTCATAAAGCTATGTACATTACCTTGAGGCCACCTTTAGACAGAAGCCCCTTGTGTGATTATGTCGCTCAAAAGATCACTCTGGAGTCTAAGACCCTTGCTCATGGTGAGTCATGCTCACCCCTCCCCATATAAAACTAGAATGTTTTGCACAACAGTTTTTGCATGGTATTAGTTTTGTTTGTTTGGTACAAGAGATTGAACTCAGGGGCACTCAACCACTGAGTCACATCCTCACCCCTAGTTTGTATTTTATTTAGAGACAGGGTGTCACTGAGTTGCGTAGTGCCTTTCAATTACTGAAGCTGGCATTGATCCTCCTGCTTCAGCCTCCCAAGCTGCTGGGATTACAGTTGTATGCCATCACATCCAGCTTGCATGATACTATTTTGAACATATAAAATCAGACCTTAAAATCAAAGGGCTTGGAGCCCGGGGTGCGGCTCAGTAGTACAGTGCTTGCTTTGTATGCATGAGGCACTGGGTTCAATCCTCGACACCACATAAAAAAAATAAAAAATAAAATAAAGATATTTAAAAAAAAATCAAAGGGCTTGCTCCTGCAAACTTAAGATTAAATTTTAATTAGGAATAGAGCAGAAATTATAAATTTTCTCCTATTTCCTAATAAAAAAAAAATTAATGTTAATTCCATCACTCTTCACACCCTACATATACTTGTCCATGTAAGGAATTTAGTATCTTCAATCATCTCTCATAATCATGGTTCTTAATACTATGTGGTTTGTTGTTTCTTCAAATTTCATTGGAATCCTCTCAGAAAATGGCACCCACAAATTGACCTTTTTCTGCTATCACAAAATCTCCTTCGTCTTTTAGATTTCTAAATGTATTTCTCTAAGCTCCTGCTCTTACTGGAAGCTGGTCATTGTGTGTGCCATCTTCTCATTTTCTTGGGAGTTGTTTTATAATAATGGGGAAAAAATCTACCCCAAATTCTATGAAAACAACACTTTGTTACCTTAATAATTATAGATTCCTGGCATGTTTTCCTAACTGATATGTCAAATCCACCTCCTGACACTAATATTCTTGAATATTTATAGATTTGATTTTGTTCAATACAAAATGTTCCAGACAAGAGATAAACAAACATGAGTTCTACTTTCTTTCTTAAGTAATAAATGTATCCCAAAGATGGATCTGAGACATAATGCCTCAGAACATACAATAATATTACATAAAGACTAGAGTTCATCTTTGCTATAAGTGCAGATGTAGGTATTGTTATCAACATCACAAAAGTATAATTTACAGAAATACAACTCCCTGCCACCATGCCTCATTTCTGTTAATTCAATCCAGTTTTGAAAAATAGCAACAACAATAACAACAACAAAACTGACTTCTTAATCTTTGATTTAAATCTAGCTTTTAATCTAGATTGGCTTAAATTCAGATGGTGATCCCACTCCTTGGTTTATACCCAAAGGAGTTAAAAGCAGCAAACTACCATATGTAGCCACATCAATGTTTATTGTAGCACAATTCACAATAGCTAAACTATGGAACGAACCCTTGTGACCTTGAATAGATGAATGGATAAATAAATTTTAGTATACAGAATATTATTTAGCCTTAAAGAAGAATGAAATTATGCTATTTGCAGATAAATGGATGGAGCTGGAGAATATCATGCTAAGTGAAATAAGCCAATCCCAAAAGCAAAGGCTGAATATTCTCTCTGATATATGGATGCTGATTTATAATGAGAAGGTGGGGGAACAAGAGAAGTACTTTGGATTATACAGAGGGGAATGAAGGGAGGAGAGGGTGTATGGAGGTGAGAAGGACAGTGGAATGAATTGGACATTATTGCTCAATGTGCATATATGATTACACAACCAGTGTTATTGTACATCATGTACAACCAGAAGAATAAGCTATACTCCATTTATGTATCATGTGTCAAAATACATTCTACTGTCATGTATAACTAATTAGAAAAAAATAATTAAAAAGTCTAATTTGAACTTCTATGATGAAACTTAGTCTGGTCTGGCCCTCTTGCTTACTTTATCAGTGGATTTTTTAAAAAAGCATTGTCTGTTTCTTGTGAACTCTTATTCTAAAGGATGTGTCCCGGTCTATAAACATATGGCTAAGACATAATGTCATACATGTTTATTGAATTCACCTGCATTCATCACATATGATCATTCCTTCCTCTATTAAGAAAGATGACAACAAATTAGGGATTAAATAAATTCTGATTAGAAGAAAGACTGTTTTAACTTTCAATGATGAAACAAAAAGGAAAGTATAAAGTATAATGCATGTGTATTTTTATTGATTGTTTAATGGTTACAAAACACACAGTTTAAAGAATAACTGTATAATGGCCTTTTGTATGTCCAAAATAAGATTAGAACATCACCATTACTTTGGCTCCACCCATGTTGTAAACCTTCCCTATACTCCAAAAGTCATAGGACAGTGATTTGGGAGCAAGGTTATGAGTTCTTCTCATTGACAATTTAAGATCTGACTTTTTGATGAATCACTTTTCTCATCTGCTTTCAAATTTGAAACGTTTAGTTACTATTCTCTCCTCTGTTGAGATTTCTACATTTTTAAAAATATACTTTTTTAGTTTATCAGAAAGGAAATTAAAAAATTATATATATATATTTGTTCAATTTTCTGATGGTTCCATATTCTGTGCTAAGATTTTATTTCATCAGTAAACTAGAAAAACAATTGAAGAACATCAAAATTAATGGCATTACCTTCAAGTTTGAAAGGAAAAATATCAATTGAGAGATTTAGTATTTAAAAGTGTGGTATTAATAATTAAATTTTAAAAACTTTGATTTATGATGAATAAATACCTCAAAACTTTAAAAGAGAAGCCTGCCCATGAAAATAGCACAAATGGTAGAAATTAAAAATAAGGGTTCCACTGAATATTTATCCCTATGTGTGATGTTGTATTCAGTTAATAGCAAAATGTTAATAGTTCCTTTATCATGAGTCACCTGTTCCTTTGAGATAAAAGTCTGACAAAGAATTTAGCTAACCATGTTCCATTCTGTTTTTAACTTTCAAATCTTTTGAAGACAAAAATTATCTTATTAGTCCTTTTTTATTTGTTTTAGAATTTTTAAAAATTTTACATTTTTTAGTTTATATTTTAATTCTTGAAAAATTTTATATTGTATATTTTATAATGTATATATCAGACACTATTTTATAGTTACAATAAATATGATTAATTAGATAGATAATAAGTAGATAAATAGATTGCTAGATCTGTCATAGTTGCACAGCCAAAAACATACTGATAGCTGAGTTAAACACTAACTATAACATCATTTGCATAAACAAACAAATAAGGAGTACTTTTATTGAACAGAGTACTTTGCTAGAAACACTGGCACACCAGAGGAGAAAGCCTTAATTTTCTTAATAACTGAAAAGGGTAATTTATATCAGACTGGAGTAACTGGGTCAGTGGTTTTTAGTCTTGGTTTAATTTTAGGATGCCCTTTGCCCATCTCCTCGTCCAGAGACACTGATTCAAGTTTTCTAGGGTAAAAACAAGATCTTAGCAATCTCTGTCTCCCACAGTGATTCCAACGTGCAGATAGGTCAAATACAATCACAGGCTAGGGACATAATCTCATAGGTTTGCAATTCCAGCCGCTGTTATGTTCAGGATTCATGGAGCATGTAGTGTCTGGAGGTTCCAATGATTCCAATCTCAGCATGCTGTGCTCAAGGTAAATGGAACTGCTCACATCTTTCTGAATGTCTGTAGTTATTTCCATTTGTACCTGTAAGATCTGACATACAATGTTTCTTCAACCAAGAAAGCCCTATTCTGTGTGTTTTTTCATCCCTCAAGACAGTATAAAAGGCACCTATTCTGTGACAGAGTTCCTTATTCTCTGGGTAACAATTTACAAGTTGTTTTTTAGGTATTCATAGTGGACACACATTTTCTTCTGCCTCTTTATGTTTGGTGTTGACAGGTCTATTTCCAACCATCAATATATGAGTTCCTTGGAGACTGTGATCTTTTCTCATTTGTACTTGTGACATTACCAGCATAAACATTGTTACTTGGCATACAACAGGACTCCTAAAAAGAGCTCTCTAAATTTTTAATTACTATATTGTTTAATAATAAAATCTCAGATCTTTTTTTCTAAAAGAGAAGTTATCTAAAATGACTTTATTATTTGCAAAATATGACTAAAGTTATTCATGCAGCAAAATAGTTGAAAATGTAAAGCTCCAGTAATACTACTGCAGACACATCTTAAAAGTAAATAGAATATGTCCATACCTGATTAGAAAAGTTAAGCTATTGATGTAGAAAGATTAATATGCTAATACCTGCATATATTTTCAAGTCTTAAAAATGCAGAAAGAATAATTAGAGTATATTTTCTCTTTATTTTGTTTTAAGCAATTGTTGAAATTTTTAAACAATAAATGCTACTATGTTTTTGAAATAATTCAACCATGACATTTATGACACTAGACTCCTTAAGTTTAACTCATGGGATCTCCACAACAAAATACATAGGCATACATTAATTTTTTCATGATACATATTAGAAATCATGCTCAGAAATGGTCAATGCAATGCCCAAATTGGATATTTAGCAGTGCATGACTGTGATCAAACCCAGGTTTTTTTTGCCATGACACTCTTGCTATATCTAGCATGCTGTACAAAAGAACATCAGATTACATCTTGTTGGAACAAACAACTGAATTTGCTTATGTACTTTACCCTAAAGAAATATGGTAATTGATCATTTTGGTCATTCAAAATTCTGTCACATGTTTTGTGGATCTTGGCAAGTTAGTCCATGATCATAGCCTGTTTTGACAACACAAAGAAGGAATTAAGGCTCTGAACAGAGATTTGTCATGAGGACCAAATAAAGTAATGACATTGTTAGAGAGAACTAGGTTTCAAATGAGTGGCCTCAAAATCAAAATTTTTGTTTTTCTAATTTTTTTATTTAAAAATTTGATTGACATATATTATTTGAACATATTTATAAGGTGAAATGTGATGTTTTGTGTCTACATTGGATCATGATCAACTCTGGATAGTACTTTTTAAAAATCTTTTTTAAAATTTTTTATTTGTAGTTGGACACAATACTTTTACTTTGTTTATTTATTTTTATGTGATTCTGAGGATCTAACCCAGGGCCTCACCTCTGGTAGGCAAGTGCTCTACTGCTGAGCCACAATGTCAGCCCCAGTATAGTACTTTTAAAGCACCAACAGAGGCAAGACCTGTCTGCATCAAAAGTTCTTCCCACTGACCTGCTTATATCAGCATGTGCTATGCTGGATATACCGACTCTTTGGGTCCTGGACCATAGCTAACATCAGCTCACTCACAAATAAAATTTCATATGTCTGACTTTTACCCCAATTCACAATTCAAGATGACACAAAAAGGTAAGGTTGACCAACCTTGTTCATGGAATATGAACTCAGTTATGTATAATGTGGCAAAAGAAGGATAATGGGAAAATCATTGTATTGTATACAAACACAAAAGTCTTCCAAAATTGTTATAGTGGAAACCAAAGGAAATTCAATTGCATTTGCTGAAACACGACAATGTTCCACATGAGAACACATACCTTTTCTTACATAGGAGAAAAGCAGAGTAATTAAAAAAAAGCATAGTAGTAATATAATCAGTGTTATATTTATACTTTATACTGTAAGTATCCTGAACTGTGTGTTAAACAAAAGTTTCCTAGGAGCTTTACATATCACATATTTTAACAGTAATACATGACTTTGGATGTGTTAGACTTCTTATGTGATTCACTATTTTTAATGCATCTGTGTGGGTATGTGTTTAAAAATGACTTGGGTGGCTGTTATTTTTATCCTGAAGATCTTAGTGTTTTAAGTGAAATGTTTAGATCATCAATTGCTGAAAATGTTGTTTTCAAGTTTTCCTTATTATTCTTTGTATTTATGAGTCACTTACTGCTTCCTTTTTTTTCTTGGTATCTTTTTTAAAAAAATATTTTATTTCAGTTGTAGGCGGATACAATGCCTTTATTTCATTTTTTTATCTTAATGTGATGCTGAGGATTGAACCCAGTACCTTACATGTGCTAAGCAAGTACTTTACAACTGAGCTACAACTCAACCCCTCTTGGTATCTTTTGTATTAAGTATTTATTTCATTTTCTATAACTACCTTTATGATGTTGTTGTTGTTGTTGTATCTTTCATTTTTATTTTTCTACTTGTCTTTTAAATTGAAAACACAGCCTTAGCATGTCAGACACAACACCACATATTTATATTCCTAGTAATAAACTGGTAGTATTTTTATACCTAAAACAATGCAAAACTTATTCCAATGGATTAGCTTCATTTCCTCTACTAGCTTTTTGCACATATTTGTTACATATTTTAATATTGCTTAAGTTAAAGTACATAAGATTTTTTTTAATTAATGTTGTTTTAAATATTTAAATAATAATACTATTTTATATTTAGTCATATTTTTACAACTTTTAATAGTGTTTTCTTTTTATATTTTTCTGCTTTTGGGGGGAATGTGGCATGTTTTAAATATTTGAAAACAAAAGTTTTATTTGTATAAATCTATTTTTACTTTGCCTTCACTTTTGAAGGATATTTTTTGCTGGATATAGAATTTTTTGTTAACAGGCTTATTTTCTCTCAGCACTGTAAAGGTGACATTCCATTGTCATGAGCTGAGATAATTTTCTTATGAAACAAGGTTTATTTTTACTATTGATTGTGAAATAAATATTTTTGTCTTCTGAACGATTTTAAGATTTATTCTTTACATTTCATTCTTTATATTTTGTTAAGATTTTCTTAGCTGTAGTTTCTTTTGAATTTCATTTTGTGGTTTGCTCATTCATTTTCTTGGATATATAGTGTATGTCTTTTTAGGCTTGGAAAATATGTTTTTTCACTTAATTATTTTTGCCCAATTTCCCTCTCTTTTTCTTCTATGACCTTAATTATATGTTTGTTAGTTTTTGGTCATATGCTACATTTCTCCTATGCTTTTTATCTGTTTTTTTATTCTTTTTGCACTACTTCAGATTGGATATATTTGGTATGTGTGGGTATATATATATATATGTGTGTGTGTGTGTGTGTGTGTGTGTGTGCATGCATGCTCACACATGCTGGGGATTGCACTCAGGGCCTCTCACATGTGATAAAAGCACTTTCCAATGAGCACTATCTGCAGTCCTTAGACTGAATATTTTCTTTTTAATTAACTTCAAGTTTTCTAACCCAATTTTCCATTTACTAATACTAAACTGTGTTAAGTCATCTTTTAAATCAATTTCATCAAATAATTTCCTATTTAACAAATTAATTATGTTTCCTCTTGTTCTTACTCCAATAATGGAAATATTTTCAGATTTGCTTCAATTGACACATTTGCCTCCTGAATATAACTTGATAAATGAATTTCTTACCATGTCTACAAACTTTTTATCTTATACTGGCCATTGTGAATAATACTTTTTGGAGAATTTGAATTATGTTGTCTTCTGAAGAGTGTGTATATTTGCTCTTGTATTCTCATTGATCACTGTAATCTCTTTGAGACTTCATTTTAGGATCATTAGGATGTATCACTTCTTTATATTATTTTCACTGGTATCCTTCAGTGTCTCAATTGAGTATTTAGACTCTTTGATAATTTATTTCCATTATAACTGGTCTGTACACCAAATAATTCTCAGTGCTGTGTAATCTTTCATGTTTTAATTTGGAACTGAACATGCAGAATCTGTTTTCCACTAAAATGTGCCCAATTTTGGTGTTGAATAAGTTAATAAAAGGTATCTTGGAATTTTCATACAGATATTGTGGACACCTTAAACATAGTTTCTACCTTTTCAGAATTCTCCCTTCAAAACTCTACTACCTGGGCTGGGGATGTGGCTCAAGCAGTAGCACGCTCGCCTGGCATGCGTGCGGCCCAGGTTCGATCCTCAGCACCACATACAAACAAAGATGTTGTGTCCTCTAAAAACTAAAAAATAAAAAAAATTATCTCTCTCCCTCTCTCTCTCTCACTCTCTCTAAAAAACAAACAAACAAACAAACAAAAAAAAACTCTACTACCCTGGTTGGCTTTATTTTCAATCTGTTTCACTCATAGGAAAACAACAAGTATTCCTTTCCACCTTTGGAAAATATACGTAAGCTAAAAAAGAAGAAGAAGAAGAAGAAATAAATAAAGGAGACAAATAAATGTGTAAATAGGGAGCTCACCTTTAATATTCCAGGTATTTTAATTGTTATGGCATTGAATTTGCTGTTCTAGTTCTATCGTTCTATCTATCTATCTATCTATTTGCAATCATATATGCAAAATGTCCAGATCTTTTATCTGTTTTAGGTTGGAGTAAAATTCACTAACAGCTAATCCATTATGACCAGAAATAAAATGGCCACATTATTTTTTTAAATTAAAAAAAGTAGAATTATACTGACTGAAGAGTTTAATCATTGGTTATATTTTGTGTACTGTCATTTAGGAATGGTAGTCTAAAACAATCAAAATGACTTAACTTGTCAAATATAAAGTATTCCAATGCCAAGTAGACATCAAAGTAAGTCACTAAATTTAATACATATTTTTACTGTAATTATCATAGAAGTTAATCCAAACTATTTTCTTCATTCATTTATATATTGGTGGGAAATTTGATTGATTCTGATATTTAGATTCTGGGATTAACGAACAATAAACAAATATCTCTTTATCTCTTTTGTATGCAAATTTCATTCCCTTTGGATATGTACCCAGGAGTAAGAACTGGGTCATATGGTAGACCTATTTTAATTTTTGAGCAATCTCCATACTGCACTCATTAGTGGCTATACTAATTTACATTATTACATGAACAGTGTGTAAGGTTTCTTTTTCTCTACATCTTAAGCTGTATTTTTTTAGACTAATAACCATTCTCATTGGGATGAGATATTATCTCATTGTACATTTCATTTACATTTTCCTGGTAGATAATGATATTGAGCATTTTTCACATATTTATTGACCATTTGTGCTTCTATTTTAGAGAAATATTGATTCAGATAATTTGCCCATTTTTGTTTGGATTACTTTGTTTTTTTTTTTTCGAGTTCTTTGTATATTCTGAATATTAACATTATCACGTGAAGACTTGCATATATATTGACCCATTCTGTAGATTTTCTTCTCACTTTCCTGATTTTTTCCTTTTCTTGAGGTTTCAATAGAATGTTTTATGTAAATTATGGATTTCTATTCTTGCTTTTACTTTGAATTACCTAGAAAGAAATTTTGAAAAATTGCCAGTGCACAGAGAGCTGAAGGAAAGTGCTATGGAATTTGGGAGTGTCACTTTCCAACAAACAATAGATATTCTACAGGTGGTTCAGGCATGTAATCATATGTAAAAATATATTTTATCATAATGAATTTTTATTTCTTTAGGTTGGATAAAGGAAAAAAAGTCTAGAGAACATATTATGATAATGTACAACTAGAAAACTGATTTGTCAAAATATGTATCAACATCAAAAAACACATTTCAATAAATATTTAAGAAATATATGAACCCTGTCCTTCTTTTGGCAGTGACCTGAATCAGTCAGATGTGACTTTTCAGTTTGTGTTGTTTGTTTTTATTTCTTTCATATAAGAATATGTTTTTATTTTGGAGTAATAAATAGTATCTTGAATAACATGTGTGAAGCCTCTTTCTCAGAGGAAGTCATTTTGGCTTGAGCATTTTACTTTCTTGATTTCACTGGACACACAAAAAGGAAAAGTCTGCATGATTTTTACCAAGTATACTTTAGCCTGATAAACTTTCATTCATAAACTCTGCATTTATTTATGCTAAGCAAACTAAAATTCAAGAGTTATTCTTCAAAATGTTTTAATGTAATTGCTCAGAATTTTTTTTATTATATACTGCATATTTTTATGAAGAGCTCTGGTAGAGAAAAATTAGTTTCTAAATTAATCAACTCCAAGAGGGAAAGCAGCAATTTATAAGGATGTTATTATCTCTTTTTTATACAGATGGCTGATGTGATGTGACTCCTTATGGTATAAAATATCCATGCTTGCACACATGCCTGAATCCAACTCATGTGCTCCAATTTTCCAGGAATACAAAATGTCATTTCCTTTTTTTTACTTCCATATATAATTTCATCTGACTATAAAGTTTCCTGTTCATTTTAATCTTTCCATCTCTCTACTGCAGCTTCAAACTCAATATGAATGGTGAATGCATTGTCAAACCTTAACACTCAGGTAGCAGGAAGATGGCAGAACAGATGGGTCACTTCCCTGGTGGATCATTGTGTGTACCAAGAAAAGCAGACAGGCAGCTTTTCAACAAGGTAGTAAATGATCAAGAAATAGGAGGGTACTTTACTGGAATTTAATACTGGACACTCAAAATTGCTCAGGGATTCAGGAGATCTTGTATAACAAAATAAGGGGGCAAGATTCCAACCTCACTGCCATGACAGTGGCTAGTGATGCAAATGAGAAGACTCCCTATGTGAACACAATAAAGCAACAAAGAATTAAAGGACTCTCATTCTTGGGAGACTGAGGCATGTCAAGTTATGGAGACCTTAGAGATCAGAGTAACTTCTCAAAAAAAAAAAAAAAAACCAGTGAGCTATGCTGCATAGTGTCCATGTACAGGAGAGAATTCATTACCTCTTTCAGTGGAATGGAATGATGATAGTGGAAGGAACCATTTTGCAGCTGCAATGTAGGGCCTGGCAGCTTGGGAAGCCAATTATGAGCAGACCTGAGTATACCCACAAAATGAGCAGAACAAACATATGCTATGTAAAAGAGAGTTTGCCTAAGTGAACAGGAGAAAAGCAAATGTGGAGAAAGGTTTATACCCAGGAGGAATATTAGTTCTGGGTAGCTACATGGCTTACCCCTTCCTTTCCAACCTGGTAGCTTGCAGGACCTGAGGGGAAGAAGCTGCTAACTGGGAATTACAAAGGTGGGGTTAGAAGAGAATGAGTCCAGGGACTGAATTGGAGACTAGGAATTGTGGAGTCCATAGGCAAAGTAGGGGGTATGAGTAGACCCCTACACCATACAAGTTAAAATGAAAGAGGATTCATGGGATGAAGTCTTCCAATATGAACCAGCAATGGATGGGCCTTGAAAGTATGCTTACTTAAAATCTCCAGGCTGATAGGCCCCAGCAAAAAGACCAGATCATAACTAAGACTATACCCACCTCCACAAGTCCCGTCTCCAGGACTAACCCTCCTATACTAGCAACCCCAACCATCTTAAGAGTGAAGTTAGCATCAAAGTCCAGACAATAGTACCTAACTGCTGAGAAGGGAAGCTGAGAAACTTTTGAATAACAACAGGAAAAAAAATGTTCAATCATTCACTAAAATCCTTTTCCCCACCCCTGCTCTCACATTCCTACCATTTTTGAAATCAAGCATTTTTTTATTCATCAGTTTATTGATGACTGGGATTTCTGAAAAGTATATTACAGTACTTTTGTATATTCTTTTATTTTTACATTTTTCTTTTCAATTTTTTTTGCTTTGTTTTTAAGATTTACTTTTTTCCTTTCACTTTTCTATTTCCCTTGAATCTCTTTATCTTTTTCTTCTGTTAAAAACTAACCTCTACTGATTCCTTTCTCACTCTTTCTAACAAATTTTTACCTTCTCTTCTTCTTCCTCATAAAAGTCACAACCTACATCTCTTCTCTTCTCTAACATTTGAAATTGTAAATCCTTTTGCAAACTTACTGTGTGTTCTATGAACAATAATTGAACACATCATTTCTGTTTCATGTGACAAAAATGTCATGTCTTAATAGGAGCTGTTTGGTTTAAGGCTGTATATTGTTTGCATTGGGTGCTGTTATTATTTGTTTTGCCTTTAAAAGCAAGGTACTGGAATCTTTCAGGGACACTATATAGGGAATAAACTGTATTGCTTCAGATCCATATTGGTAGATGGGCAGATGCAAAAACAACATGAAAGAACAAAGGAAAAAAGCACCCCAAACAAACCAAAATGCTCCAATAATACAATGCATCAACAACACAGTAGAAAAAAATGTCAGCAAGGGATTTTATAATGTACATAGTTAAACTGATCTGCAATGTAAACAAAGATGTAAGAAATAAAATCAGAGATAAATTTCAGTTGGTGAAAGACTAACTTCAATAAAGGGATGGAGATTCTGAAAGGAAATCAAGAAAAAATTCTCAAAATGAAGGAATTAATAAACCAAAACTGAAAAATTCAATGGAAAGCATCACCAATAGATTAGACCAGTTGGAACACAGAAACTCAGGCAATGACACAAAATATACAATATTGAAAATATAGTTAAAATATATAATATTGAAAATATAATTGACCACTCAGAGAAAATGGTAACACACCATGAACAGAATTTCCAAGAATTATGGGTAACCTAGAAAAACCAAATTTAAGATCTATTGGAATAGATGAAGGCAGAGATATAAAAAAAAAAAAACAATGGAATGCACAATTTTCTTTTCAATGAAATGGTATCAGAATATTTTCAAACATAAATAATGAAATAAAAAAATCAAATACATGGAGCTTACAGGACACCAGTCACACAAGACACATTATAATGAAAATGCCTAACATACGGAATAAGGATAGAATTTTAAAGGCTGTAAGAGGAAAACATCTGATTACATACAGGGGAAACCACTTTAAATCTCAGCTAATTTATCAACTCAAACTCTGTAAGCTAAGAGATCATGGAATAATGTATATTCTGAAAGAAAATGGATGCCAACCAAGAATTCTATATCCAGCCAAATTAAGCTTTAGATTAGAAAATGAATTAAAAACCTTCCTTGATAAATACAAGGTAAAACAATTTACTACTAGAAAGCCTGCACAATGGAACATTCTCAACAAACTATTCTATGAAGTGGAAATGAAAAGAAAAAAAGTGAAAACCAGAAAATGGAGGAAGTACACTAATTAGTCAATCAAAGGAGAAACTAATTCAAATTACAAGCTAGTAATAATCCAAAATTACCAGGAATAGAAACCATATTTCAATAATATGCTTCAATGTTAATTCAAATACATAGACTGGCAGATTGGATTAAAAAATGAGTCCCAACAGTATTCTGTCTCTAAGAGACTCACCTCATAGTCAAATATTTTCACAGACTGAAGGGAAAGGATGGGGAAAAAGCATATTGCTCACATGCTTCTCATAAATAAGCAGGTGTTTCTATCCTCATAGTAGAAACGGTAGACTTCAAAACAAATTAACCATAACAGAGAAAAAAGAACATTTTATACTGTTCAAGGGAATTATACATCAACAAGAAATAATAATCATAAATATTTATGCCCTAAACAATGTAGCATGTACATACATTAAACAGGCCCTTTTCAATTTCAAGAATCAAATAGAGCAAAACACTATGACACTGGGTATTTTTAACACACCTTTCTCACTACTAGATAGATCCTCCAAGCAAAAACTCAACAAAAAAACTATAGAACTAAATAATACAATCAATAATTTAAACTTAAAAGACATATATAAAATATATTTCTTCCATCAATGAGTGAATACACTTTCTTGTCAGCAAGGATTCTTCTCTAAAATTGATCATACTGTATGCCACAAAGCAACTCTTACCAAATACAAAGAGAGAGAGAGAAAGAGAGAGAGAGAGAGAGAGAGAGAGAGAGAGAGAGAGAGAGAGAGAGAGAGAGAGAACATCCTGCATTGTATCAGGTCACAATGAAATTAAATTAGAAATCAATGATTAAACAAATATAGAACTTTCTCTAATACCTGGAGACTAAATAATACACTGAAATTGGACTACTACTATGTTTATTTTCAAAGTCATTGACAAAGTGTGATATTTCCTTGTGAAGATTAGCATTCTTTTCACACCGCCTCCTCTGTACTCTTCCCTCTTGCCTACTGTTTCTATTTTTCTTCTATTTATTTTTATTTGCTTAAAGGCACTTCAAGTTTGGAACACATTATTAGCAGAGTTAATATTCGAGAAATCATCGCACCTGTGCTGCCTCCTAAGTTTGATGAGTATATAAAAGTATCTTTCCTAATTCCCTACATACACCAACTTTTATTATAAGTTATAAAAATAAAATTTATCCCTTATAATTTACTAAAAAGCATTGGTCTAAATAGAATCCCTCATAAGCAGCTAATCTAATAAAAATTAGTAGACATAAAAAATTGACATTGTAAGGCACTATGTCATCTGTCAATTATCAAAAGCAGCAAAATTAAATGTTACAATTGCCTATGTGGGTGCTGTCTAGCTCCCAAGCAAATAAAAACAACTTTCCTTCTACATCATATTAAATTATCTTGTCTTAGTTTTAGTATGTGACCAATGTCAGGTCAATTTATTTATGAGACTGTTTTGTGGAAGGCATTGCAATGAAAATTTATTGTCATGATTTGTCTTTCCAATCAGATCTTAAGATATCAAGTTGATTCTAAGGAGTTTATTCCAAGTTCATCTTAAGTAAAGGAATTATTTTAAAAGAAGGTTCACTATACTGTACTATTATCAGTGAAGTTACCATTGTTAGTACCTGGCATCTAATGTCATGGAGGAAATTCAGGAGCCAACATAAAACATGTATTTCTTAATTAATTTACTCAAAGCCTTAGCAGATGCAGTAAACTGTAATATTCATATCTTGCTTTCTTCAGTCTTTTGTTTAGTTTATTCCTGAGAGATGGGTGTCAGTTTCACAGCATTTTCAGTATACTGCATATGTAGCAAAGTGTGCTTGTAAAAAGCACTCAGGTTAGCAGTGGAAAGCTAGATTATATACATTAAAAATGTGACAATGCCAATTAGACATGGTAATAAAACCACAGGGTATACCTTTTATGTCTTATATGGGAGCAAGTAGGGAAAATGCCAGTTAAATTGGAAATCCTATAGTTCAGTGAGATTTATAGGTTCCCAGTGGGCTATATTGAGATGTCCCCCTTTATTATTTCTCACACTAAGAAAGAGTAATTTTTAGTAGAATTTTTGTAGTTTTGCAGCATGTTTTTGTGTATATTATTTGGATCTATTAACAAAATAATACACAAATTGTTATAAGATTGTTAATAGAGTTCAGAAAAAGAACAGAAATCTCTGTAACAGTCTGTGAATAATCTGTCCGTGATCCCAGCTTAATTCCAAACTTTGAAAAGCAGAGAAAAAAACTGATCCCCTGAACTCTAATATTGTCTAGCCATGTGATGACATACTCATTGCATTGAACTCCAGTGTAAATATTAGACAAGGCATTGATTTGTACTGAATAAAGACATACTCATTTCTGAGTATATATGTCAGGCTCACACTATTTCTTCAAGAGCACCATCAATGGGTTTCCATAATATTATTTGCTCCTTATCATTTTACTCTTTCCAAAATCACTTTTAGACAAAGTACTCATTTTAGAGGAAGAAGACATGGAGTTTAACAGAATTTTAAGTATCCTCCATATTCACTGTCCCAAAGAAACAAGAGAGTCAGCTTCTGCCATTGACCATGTCATTACACAGGTGTGGTGACAGGTAAAAAAAGAGTTCAAGGGCTATCCTATGATGGAATATGTGCTTTTTATTGGCAACATATTAGTGTGCTTTAAACTCACATAGTCAGCATATCAGACAAATTGGAGTATTAATGTGGAAATTCCAGTGGCTCCTCTCTCTATTTTCTGTCCCTCCACCTTATACCCTGGCATCCACTGGAATAGAGAAACACAACAAAATTTCTTTTGATCTGAAAGCTAAGAGTATCACCTGAGTATTCTGTCACTCTTGCCACTAAAATTTCAAAAAAGAAAAAAATATGATTATTATATTGAATAGTTCAATTATAAGTGTCAGGAAAAATGGAATAAAGTAATTGCTATATAATGGGAGCAAGAAGAGATGTGTTTCTACAGCCTAGAAGATTATCTGGGCTTTGACTACTTATGCTGATAGATAAAAAGTAATAAAAATTTGCTCCTTGAAAGAAAACAGGACTGTTATTTGTAAATCTAATTCTGCAACAAAGCTTTGGATTACTTTTCCAGGTACAAAATCATGGCCAATTAAGGCATCAAATAACGGAGGGGGTAACATAATACAATAGAAATAAATTATAGATACTATTCATAACCACATAGCACATTGCAAAGTTGATGATGGTGATAGGTAAACATATTTTCTTTTGTAATTTTATATCACCACTGGTTTCATTACACATTTTCCTTGAATTAATAAAATGATTGTTCTTTTTTTAGGATTAGGCAAGAAATTGTATTTTCAATATTTTGAAAAATCTGTTCTATTTAGATATACATGAATGTAAAGTGTATTCTAATATACGTGCATACATGATGTATATATTCTTAACTAGACACTTAAAAATTGAAGTAACAGTATGTTTAAGAGTGAACTTGATTGGGAAACTAAGTATATGATTATCACTCAAAGATTAAGAAAACTTTCAAATTTAGCATCTCCATTTGAAGGGAATATATCTTTGATTTAACAAGGAAAGGTTGTATCAAGCTTGGTGACATAAAAATAATATGGGATAATTTTTTAACTTCATTCTGCAACTGAATGTTTTAAATTACTCTATAGATACTGACTTGACAGTTGTTTTTTGCAATATCTGTTTTCAGTATGGCTTTTTAGGACTGTCCATGATCTGTGTTCTCTTTGAATGTTATAAGAGAGGTTATGAACTAAATTTTTTGGAATCTTTTTCCCTGGGTTCACTAGAAATTTCTGCCATCTATGATATCTCTGCAACTCACACAAGATTCTAAGAACTGCAATTCCAAGATTGCCTACTCAGTGTGATTCCAGATTAGAGGCATGCAGTGAGATACAGAGAAAAAAAAAGGAAGAAAAATTAATTTTCTGGATAAGTTTGCAGGGAGAAACAAGCACAGGCACAATTCAGAGACTTTCAATTGACATCTTGAGAAACATCCATTTTTAGACCTTCTAGTTAAGATATTTTATGGTGGTCTTCTTGCTCTAAAATAATAGCTATTCTGATGTTGATGATGTCTCTGCCCTAAATTCAACCGGTATTTCTAACATTATTATAAACACTAGTGCTTGTATTATATCATCCAAACCTGAAAAACATTTATTGGATTTTGTTTTCTGAAAAAAAGTTGACTGTATACTTAACTTTATAAATAATTATGATTTTTGTTGGTCCATTTTTAGAGACATTTCTTTAAAATGTGTCAAAATTCCATTTCCTGGTCTGTGCCTTTATAAAGTTATACAATGTCTATGATAACTTTTCCTGGTCCTGTATTCTCAACTGATAACTATAACTCTGTAACTGACTTATTTTCTCAGTTACTATCAATATTTAGTAAAAAAGTAATTATAGGTTCAGATTCTGTATCAATCTACATGTCTGAATCTATTTTGTTAAACACAAATTGATAACTTACCATTTGTTATTTAAATAAAGTATATCACTAGTCAAACAAAAATGCACATATAAATATAAATAGATTTTTTTCAACCTGTTAAAATAGTACTTCCCTTTTTTAAAAAAATAATGAACACATATTTTGTGTTGAGAAATTATCAAAATCTGAAGATAAACAAGATAAATTACATCTCTCTTGTCCTGAGGAAAATTATATTTTATGAACAAAGAAATATTAAAAAATTTGAGGTGTGTTGTGGTGAAAATATTGAATTTTGACAGGAGTTATGATAAACAAAGAGGTAGTTATGACATGGTACAAAGGAATTAGCCATAGAAACTTGATATTTATGTTATAATAAGCCAGTTGGCTTAAGCTACTCTAATGACTACTTTGAATATTCACTGAGACATCATTTTCTAAATATCACTATTAATTAATATGAACTGTTGTCAGTGATATTTTCTTCCAGCTGATTTAAATGTCATAACTTCTGTATATAAGTGACCTAGACATTAGAAAACAAATAGTGGTTATTTTAAGTTCTTATTTTCCTATATGTATCCCTTTAATTTCCTTCATCTGTCTAAATGCTCTGGCCAGTATTTCAAGAACTATGTTAAATAGATGTGGTGAAAAAGGGCATTCCTGGCTTGTTCCAGTTTTTAGAGAGAATGCCTTCAATGTTTCTCCATTTAAAATGATGTTAGCCTGTGACTTAGCATAGATAGACTTTATGATGGTGAGATATGTTCCTGTTATCCTTCATTTTTCTAGTGTTTTGAACATGAAGGGTACTCTATTTTGTCAAATGCCTTTTCTGCATCTATTGATATAATCATATTATTTTTATCTTTGAGTCCACTGATGTGATGAATAAAAGAAAGACTCATATTGTCACTATTTGCTGACAATATGATTCTATACCTAGGAGACCCAAAAAAGCTCCCCCAGAAAAGTTCTAGAACTAGTAAATGAATTCTGCAAAGTATCAGGGTATAAAAACAACACTCAAAAATCAAAGGCATTTCTGTATATCAGTGAAAAATTCTCTGAGAGGAAATGAGGGAAACTACCCCATTTATAATAGCCTCAAAAAATAAAAAATAAAAATACTTCGAAATCAACTTAACAAGAGAGGTGAAAGATCTATACAATGAAAACTATAGAACCCTAAAGAGGGAAATCAAAGCAGACCTTAGAAGATGGAAAGATGTACCTTGCTCTTGGATAGGCAGAATTAATATTATCAAAATGACCATACTACCCAAAGTACTATACAGATTTAATGAAATTCCGATCAAACTCCCAAATGCATTCCTCATAGAAATAGAAAAAAAAGCAATCATAAAATTTATCTGGAAAAATAAGAGAATAGCTAAAGCAATCCTTAGTAGGAAGGGTAAAACAGGTGGCATCACTATGCCAGACCTCAAACTATACTACAGAGCAAAACAAACAAACAAACAAACAAAAACAGCATTGTATTGGCACAAAAACAGACTGGTAGACCAATGGTACAGAATAGAAGACACAGAGACTAACCCAAAAAATCACAATTACCTTATATTAGGCAAAGGTGCAAAAAACATTCATTGAAGAAAAGATAGCTTCTTCAACAAATGGTACTGGAAAAACTGGAAATCCATATGCAACAAAATGAAATTAAACCCTTCTCTCTCACCATGCACAAAAGTCAACTCAAACTGGATCAAGGACCTAGGAATTAAACCAGAGACTCTGCATCTAATAGAATAAAAAGTAGGCCCCAATCTTCATCATGTGGGATTAGGGCCCAACTTCCTTAATAAGACTACTATAGCACAAAAATTAAAACCAAGAATCAATAAATGAGATAGATTCAAACTAAATGTTTCTTCTCAGCAAAAGAAACAATCAGTGAAGTGAAACCTATGTCACTTCAAATTTTTACCCCTCACACATTAGATAGAGCACTAATCTCTAGGGTATAAAAAGAACTCAAAAACCTGAGCACCAAAACAAACAAATAAACAAAAGCCAAACAAAAACAAACATACAAACAAAAAACAACAAATATCCCAATAAATAAATGGTCCAAAGACTTGAACAGACAATTCTCAGAAGAGGATATACAATCAATCAACAAATGTATGAAAAAAAGTTTATCATCACTAGCAATTAGAGAAATGCAAATCAAAACTAAGGTTTCATCTCCCTCCAATCAGAATGGCAGCTAATAAGAAGTCAAACAACAATGAGTGTTAAAGAGGATGGGGGGAAAATGGTACCCTCAATATAATTGCTTGTGGGACTGAAAATTGGTGCAGCCAATATAAAAAGCAGTATGGAGATTCCTTGGAAAACTGGGAATGGAATCACCATTTGACCCAGGTATCCCTCTCCTTGGTCTATACTCAAAGGACTTAAAAACAGCATACTAGAGGGACACAGCGACATCAATGTTTATAGCAGCACAATTCACAATAGCTAAACTCTGGGACCAATCTGGATGCTCCTCAGTAGATGAATGGATAAAAAAATATATATGGCATGTATACACAATGGAATATTACTCAACAATAAAAGAGAATAAAAGCATGGAATTTGCAGGTAAATGGATGGCATTGGAGAAGATAATGCTAAGTGAAGATAGCCAATCCCAAAAAAACAAATGCCTAATGTTTTCTCTGATATAAGGAGGCTGATTCATAGTTAAGTAGGGAGGGGGATCATAGGAAGAATAGAGGAACTCTAGATAGAGGAGAGGGGTAGGAAGGGAGGGGAGGGGGCAGAGGGTTAGCAAGGATGGTGGAATGTGATGGACATCATTAACCAAAGTACATGCATGAAAACATAAATTGTCATGAACATACTTTATATACAACCAGAGATATGAAAAATTGTGCTGTATATGTGTAATAAGAATTGTAATGCATCCCACTGTCATTTATTTTTAAAAAATCAATTAAAAGGGGATAATGAAAAAAGATTAAAAAACAATGACTCAATTCATATTCACATTAACAGCTCAAATATATTTGCATATGCTTGTTGATCCTTTACCTCATTATATACTCTTCTCTAACTATTCCAGGACTACTGTAAGACTAATATCTCTATTTCAGCTTTCTCTACCACCTCTACATTTGTTGATTAAACAAGTTGAATATTTAGTGAAGATAGTGAAGTTACATATTTTATATGACTAAAATCATTTGCTGACTATTTGTGTATATGAAATAAAACTAAATTACCTCTCCAGGCTATAGATTTCATTGTCTTACCTTTTCCCTATGTTTCTAATTATTATGTCTTATTTTCAATTTATACTATTTTTTCTCAGTTCCTAGAGCATACCAAGATTATTTTGTATTTCAGGCTACATCTTAGTTCTTTAAGAATTATGCTGGTGGAGAGTGTATCAGCTTCACTGAGTAGTTTATTGCTGGCTTTCCATTGCTGGTCAATATTGAGGGTAGAAGATGTAGTCATTGTACTTGCTCATTAGTGGACTTATTTTTGAACCCTAAATGAATTAAAACCAGATTGTAAACTGCCAGAACTCAGAGGGCTGTTGATGAAATAAGTCTTAAAATGATATCCAAAGAGATTGAGGAGTCCAGAGTGCAGATCAAAATATTATTTATGTCTTTTCAGTTTGACAATATGCATTTACAATGGCTTAACATGGAAAACTTCATGGTAAAAAAAAACTGTTCTCCCCATGATGAACTTAGTACATATTGTAGTCTCTAAAGGGAAATGTGGCTAAGGAATCAGGCTCTGTCCTCCAAATTTCAGAGATCCGTGACACATTTAAAGTACATAGAATGCAGTGCTGGTGATCTCTATTGTATCTTCATTTAACTCACTAATGTGGCTACTAGAGCAACAACATGAATCCTGGGGAATACCTGTATATTACAGAAGTTGAGCCAACCAGTAGTCCTGATCAGAGCTGCGGGCTAGATGTGGTATCATTGCTAAGATAGATTAAAGGGGCTGAGATACATGGTATATGGTTATTTATTGGACAAACATGTTCTGAACTATGGAAGTCAGGGAAAAGGAACAAAAAATATTTCATTCACATGGAGTAATCAACAATTCTCCTTACTATTTGGACATAGCTATGCAATTCTCCTTCTTTCACATTATAACAGTGTCCATATCTGTTTATACTGTATGTCCATCTCCCAGGATGCTCAATTATATCAGTGATATCAGGCTGATAGGTAGGGTGTACAAGAGATGTCTAGCTTGCTATAGTTCTAGGTGTACACAATAAATGAACAAAAATAAAAATTATGTGCTTCAGAGATGAGAAATACATATATCATTACATCACAAACAATTCAAATAGTACTGCTCTCATCTAGGCAGATTACAAGCTCTCAGTAAGACCAAGCAACAGTACTTCCAGTCTGTGATATAAGCTGCCCTGATGTGTGGACCATATATTTTGGCACTCTTTTTTGGAAAGCATTATAAGCAATGTGGATTCTATGGCAAAACCAAATGAGAAAATCATGATATAAGTTCCTGGAAATCAGGAACCAAATCATGGTACCTACAGCCAGAGAACTATATGTATTATGTTTTTTGAGACACAACTCCTGGCTGCTACTTGGTCCTCACCTGTGACACAAAATAACCATTGTGAGCTCTGTTTTCTCATACCAATGAAAACATGATGCTGGGTAGGCATAGAAATAGTTTATGTTACTTTGAAATAGTGTATCTGGGATCAATATGATTAGTAAACACATGAGCTGATAACATGGACTTTCACAACATACTTCATGGTTATACTATTACCCTTCCTTCAATTAATTTCCATGGGGTAAATACTATAAAAAGAGGAAGATACTGCAAGTCCAGTTTATGGAGTCTAAGAAAGATTTAAAAAGGTGAGGTACTTCCTAACTTTATGCCAAAATAACTATCAAAAAAGACTAAATCCCAACTCCTTGTTCGGTACCATCCTGAAGAAAACCATTCGGCTACATTGCTGCAAGTTAACTACATTGGGTTTCTTCCATCTTCAATGGGCCAGAAGTTCATTAAAACAAGAATATATACCTATTTCAGTTAGAGATTTATTTTTCTTACTTACAGAGGCTCAGCCAGAACCACTATCCAGGAGCTAGGGGAATATCAAATCCATAGACATGAAACCCTAGATAGTATATTGTTTAATTAGTACACGTACTTCACAGAAAAGGAGGTAAAATGCCAGCCAGAAGTAAATGACCAGATAGGAATAAGAGTCATATAGGGAGTGAGTTGATAAATACCAGTTTGGAGGCAAGATTCTGTTAAGTGGAGTATTAACTTACAGAATACAATATATTCACAGAATCAGGACCTTCTGTGGAACTATGCTTTCAATCAAATAATATATGAAGCTGAGAACATGGATTGTGAACTCACACACACATAAATCCACAAGCACACATATATAAATGCCCCATAAAGCAAAGAGAGATAAGTAGAATAAAATAATGTTTAAATTGGTAAGATTGCAGATTCAGTAAGAGTCTACTGGTGTCATTTGTAAAAAAAAATTCAGAAAATATAAAGAAGCTATATAAATTTAAATTTAAATTTAAAATACAACTCTTCAATCATATTAGTGAGACCTCAAGTGTTTAGTAACCAAAGATGGCAACTGGTTATAATATTGGACTGAGCAGAAAATTCTACTAGACTTTGCATATAGAAAGGTAAAAATGAACAATTATGACAGATCAATGTAGAAACAATATTTTCAAGATCATGTTCAAAATCCTAAAGTTTATAAATTCCTTAGTAATAGATAAAAATATTAACTAAATCAAAGAAAACCAGAGTTCAAGTTGTCATTTATTTTAAACATAAAAAATCAATAGCAAGATACATTATTTTCTTAATAAACATTAATATTTAATAGCATAAGTATTTGATGGTATTACTCAGTTGACACCATGATACTTTGCAATCTTCTTTTTCTCCTCTCAATTGTGCAGTCTTCCTCCTTATCTCATGGATGTTCCCTCTTCTTTTTGCCCATAAATGTCAGTGTTTCCCTTTCTTTTTATATTTCTTTCCAGTTCCATCTACAATGACATCATGAGCAAGGTGGCAGAGCTCTCTAAGCATCAGATTTTACACTAATAAATTAGAATTAATACCAACTCTGGACAAATTTGAAATATAATAATTTGAATATAGTAATTTGAAGTATAGTATATTAATAATAATACTATAATTGTATTATTTATAGGGCATTTTGTTTATAATAAATGATAACCTAGAACAATGCAGACTATTTCAATGCAGATTTGAGTGAAGAATGAATATTTGAGACATCAGTGATTGTTGGTTGGACTTGACCTTTAGGAAAATTTACTCTTATATGCTATATTTATTCTGAGATATGAGTACTGAGAGAGAAAGGAAAAGTATAATAACAATTTTTGAATCTTATATTTTGAGGTAAGAACAGCAGACACAAATAGAAATGCACTATAATTTGCTCAAGTGACAAGAAACTAGGACTCATGTATAAGGTCAGGATTACAGTATTGCCTCAGAAGGCCATGTAGTTAACAGAGTGGCCATCACAGTTTCTAGTGTACATGATGGTAAATGTTTTGATAAAACACAAGAAAATTATATTTCCTTCAATTATACTAAACAACTATGTTCATCTAATTATACCTCTGGAAGCTGTTCATTAGTAATATAAGAGCACAATCAAAGATTTAATTTTTCCAAGGTTCTAAATTTGCTACTGTGAAAATTCTGAAAACATAACAGGTGATAATAGACAAAAATAATTATCTCACTATAATTGAGTAATTTGCTTTAAAATAATTGATCCCTACTGACATTAATGAAAACCAGTATGATAGTTGTTTGGACATTGAGTGGCTAACACAGAGAAAATTTTGATCATCAATCATTTATATTACTTTTTCATGGTTAAACCTGATGGTAATTTTATAATCTACAAAGGAGATGTTGTATTAATTTTCAGATTACTCTTGAGCCAACTTTACTCACAATGATTATGCAATAATAAAAGTATTATGGATTTTATATTGTAAATTTTCATCCTAGTGAATCTTAATATGCTAAGAAAAAAATATTCTTATTCCTGAGAGGTAATTAATTGAGATTAATTTTATTAAATGGAAATCTCTTTACTATAAACTGCTCTTTTTCTTGCATACTCCTATAATGAAACAAAGTTATATTTCATAAAGATAACATTTTCTGAAAAAGAAAACATAAGTTTAAAAACGTATAATCTTTGATCATCTATATCAACAAGATTATTAGATCCCTCAAGAACAGAATCTATATTTTACATTACACCCTTATTGTTCTAAAAAACATTTTTTCCTATCTGAATTTTTAAAGGGATTTTGACAGTGTATAATACTGTTGGTTTGCATAGTCTGATTAGAACAAGGATTATATGCAGGCTGAAGTGAAATATGAATATTAATACTACAATTGACAACTAAAATAGATTGTAATTTGCTGAAATAAAAGTGTTCGAAAATAACTTTGGAATTTTTGAATTAAACATGAAATATATTGAGTTTTCAGGAGAAAATTTTAACTTACACAATGAAATTTAGCGAGAAATTTTAGCATTATATTTGGTTGTGTGAGTGAGATTATCTATTTCAAATTCATGAGAAATTTCCATGGAAGATATACATTAACAGAGTATTTTTCTTCTACATACACTTTTCTAGAGTCATCAACATTAAGCACAGAAGTTCATCCAGGGATGATGGCCCATGCCTCTGAGACAATCTATGTAGAAAGCTAATGCAGAGGATCACAAATTTGAGGCCAGCCTGGGCAACTTAGGGAGACCCTGTCTAAATAAAAAGTAAGAGGGCTGGAGGTACAGTTGAGTGGCAGAGTACCTGTGGGTTAAATCCTTGATAGTGAAAACAATATCCAAAATTAACCAAAACAAAACAAATATATAGAAGTTAAGGTTATGTAAGGAGAGTTGATCTACTTTTTCTTTTTTTTTTTAAATGTATTTTATATTTTTAATTGCACAACTATTATCAATTATGTAGGGAACTGAATGCATTATTCATGGAGTGATATATAATGAAACTCTGCTCACTGAGGCATATGTGTTAATTTTTAACTTCTAATAACCAGAATCCTCTTAATGGATTTGAAGTGCTTCAGAAAATAAAATACAAATCCTGAATTACAGGTAAAGCATAATTTTCAAATTTATTTATTTATTTATCTATTTATTTATTTATTTATTTATTTATTTATTTTGTGGCACTGGAGATTGAACCCAGGGGCACTCAGCCATTGAGCCACATCCCCAGCACTATTTTCAGGGTCTCACTTAGTTGCTTAGAGCCTCGTTTTTGCTGAGGATGACTTTGAATTTGTGATCCTTCTGCCTCAGCCTCCCAAGCTGCTGAGATTACACGTGTGTACCACCACACTCTGCTAAGGTATAATGATTATAAGCTAAAATATTCAAAATAATTTCAGTGAAAAGATATTTTTTAATTATGTACTGATTATAAACTATCAAATTCATAGATACATCAGGAACTTTGATTTAAAAGCATAAACTGGTTAATTTAAAATAAATATGACTCTGTGATGGTTAATTTTATGTAGCAAATTGACTGAGCTAAGGGAAGGGAAGCCCTGCTAACTGGTAAAATCTGTGAGTGCTTCTAGAAAAGATAGCATCTGAATCAGAACCATAAAGAAGAATCTGCCCCCAGATACACAGGCAGCCAACATCTGAAACATTGAAAGTATAGCCATAGCAAAAAGGCTTAGGCAGGACACATTTTCTCTCATTTTTCCAGCTGAGTTGTCAACCCTCTTGTGCTATCTGTACTCTGGACCTGGAGTGTTGAACTCTGGACCTCAAACCAAGACTTCCTTCTCTATCAGGAATTTTTACTTGAACAAAATTAACTCACTCTTTTCGTAGTTCTCTAGCTTATATATAGTAGTTTGTGAGACTTCTTGCCCTCTATTATTGTATAAAGCGATTTCTATAATAAATCTCATATATTTATATGTATGTATATACTATTGGTTCAGTTTCTCTAAGCACCCTAATAAAGATTTCTTTTACATCAACATTTCTGCTGGTGGAGAAATCATACCCCACTACAGACATTCAGCAAACTATAGTGTATGGGCCAAATCTGGCTCAACAGATTTTTTTTGTAAATATAGTTTTATTATAATGTATTATAGTTTTATTCACACTAACCCATTCATGTGTCATCTAAGGATGATACTCTTGGAAAAACAAAGTTAAATAATTAGGACACATACCATATGGTTCACAAGTCTATAATATAAATTGTTCAGTTCTTTGTAAAGTTTACCAATATTTGCTCTACAATATAAAGTATATTTGAAAAAATATTATCAATGAATATTATATTAATTTTTTTTAAAAGTTGAAATAATTTTGAATATGAGACCTCATATAACAAAAACTGAAGTGCAAAAAGGAAAAAGTATTCTATAATTTGAACAAATTATTAACAGTATACTACTGATTCATTGCTGAATAATAAAAATTCATTTTGTGTGCATTTGATTAAAATTTGATAGTAATAGTCTTAAGCAAGACCTACCCATAACATGACATACTAGACAAAGAAAAAAAATGGTTATAGTCCAATAAGAAAACAAAGCAATAAACAAGAACAAACATAAATATAACAGTGATGTCAAAAGATTCATTGGTAAGCTCACTGTTGGTATCCCTTCTGTAAATATGATGTGGTCAGTTCCTGTATATCTTCATCCATTTATTGACCTTATAGTCAGCTTGACTATAACCCCTGTCACTTACTGGTGGAAAACCACTTCTACCTAAGAGCAAAGCCTGTCCAAGGAAGGAGGTGTGACCTTTGTCCTGAGAAAGACCCACAGGGCACTCCTAGGCACAAACCCATCCTGCTGAGTTGTTTATCTACAAATACCAGGAGAGATCTGGTGTCCCTGACTCAGTCAGGTTAGGTGGAGACCCATAGCAACCCCCAGCAGTCACCAATCAGCATCAGACAGGGAAATACCTGGAATGCCAGATGACCATCCCAGTAGTTTATGGTGGTTGATAACGTGTTGGGAAACCATGAACACCCCTCTTGGCTTAAACCAAACAGTTCAAACGAATCCCCCTCTTGTAGTAACCAATCACCCCTACCCAACTTGTTCCCGCCAGTGAATGTGCTAATCATGCTATAAAGTTGTTTTATGATTTTCCTGCAGTGTGTGATGATTTGCTAAGAGATGCAATGATGTATGTGAAGTCCCTGCCTTCCCCAAAGAGTGTATAAAACGGCTACAAACCCTGGGCTGGGGCCGCTCAGCGTTACCAGTTTCTGTGTGCGCCTGTAGGACCGAGCTAGCTTGCAATAAACACCTCTTTGCTGCTTACATCGATCTTGGTCTCTGGTGGTCTTTTGGGGGTCCCGAATTCGAGCATAACACTGGCAGTTTGTATCTAGCCTCTATTTTATGTCTGCATTTTACCATACAATTTTTGGTACCATCTTTGCTTTTATAGTGAGTTAGTGTCCTTATTTGGTTATTGTCTATTATAATATCCATTCCAAATCTTGGCTATGTACAATTTTCAAAACGATACAACATTTTTCTTTAATGTGAATATTCTAGAAGTACTAAGATCAATTCTACTTTTCATCAAATTTGTTTACGATTTGGTAATAAATATTGAGATAAGTAGAATAAGAAATAATATTATAGGACTGTATCTAAGAGGTTAATGATTTCACAAAACTATTTTCATATAAATATGTTAATTGAAAAATTATTGGATTTGGGGGCTGATGTTGTGGCTCAGTGGTTGAGTGCTTACTGAGCATGCCTGAGGCACTGGGTTCAATCTTCAGCACCACATAAAATAAATAAATAAATAAATAAATAAATAAATAAATAAATAAATAAATAAATAAACAAACAGATAAATAAAGGTATTTAAAAAAGTGTTACTTTACATATAACAGTTTTTTTTCTTTTGAGTCTTTTGAAGAATTATGTAAAGTCCCCAAATCATTATCAACTTGTCAAAGAGCATTAGAATGAGAGTGATATTAATAAGAATCAAGAGTGTTATACAAATGACATTCTCTGTTGTTTGTGTTCTGATTTGAACTATAGAATAAATTCAATTTTCCACTTTTCAGAATGACCAGTTATATTTTCATATAAAAATATAGTCAATTTTTGTGACAAAAAGCCATTTTAGTATTGTCTAAAGCAATTCTTTAGAGATGCTTGATCCTTTCCATATATATCTACATGGAAAGCGACTACCACAACTATACGTATATCACCAATTTCAGCTTCATATTCCCAGTCTGTTGATGTTAACAGTTTCTTTCCACCTGAGCAACTCAGGGATTGGATTTAGTATGCTCATTTAATAGAGAAAAATCCTGAAACCAATGTATAATTTTTCACTGAAAAGGTGCAACCAAACAAAAAATATGAATAAAATTGCCTGGAAGCAAGATTCCTACCCTGGAAAATTATTTTGACATCAGCCCAATAGAATCTATATCCATAATTCATAATTTCTAAAGAAGAATTTAAAATATACTGCTTACTGAAAGTTAGCTCTTTATATAATTCATGCTTTCATTCTATAACAACAATGAAATCTATTTCTTTGCTCATTTGGACAAATGTCTCATAACTTTTATTACTAATTACTAAAACATTAAAATTCAATCTTTCTACACCAATCTTCCTTGGATATTTTCATTCTATTAGTGCTAAAACATGGCAGAAGTAATTTCATTCAAATGACAAGGGGGAGATCTCTAGGAGACTTTCTGCAAAGAAAAAAGGACAAAATATGCAACTATTTTAAAAATGTTTTAGAAGCATAAACCTTGAAGTCACTTATTTTTAGAAATTCATTTAAGGGATGAGCTTCTGATTAACTTACAAAATACCAACAAATATGGATATGTATCTGTGTCACTCCACAAGTAATACTAGATTATTAAGGTTAATAAGCACACAATGTAGCTGTACAGGACATTAAATGTGCTAAGCAGTGTCCCTTAAAGGCACTGATAGAAAGACATTAGATTTTCACATTGAATATAAAACTTTGATTGCCCCCAATTTTTATATTAGATAGAAGTTAGCATGTTTTACAAGATCACATCATCTGCACATGTTAGAAAAGAGATTTCAACCAGGTATTCTAATTTCATAAAAACAAAATAACAAAATCCTACTATTGTTTCACTATATAATTACTACATTTTTTCTACATATGTATATAGGAATGACATAAGAAGAGGTATATGTCTCATTTTTCAACTAAAAGCTTATAATACATAACTCATAGCTAGAAATACATAATATCCTGTTTATTTTATTTATCAAACATAATTCAACACTTGCTAGAGTATATTGCACAAGACAATACTTTAATACTCATAAATCCTGGGCTTGGCTCATATTCTCTAATTTTATTTATGTCCTAGCCACAGTCTCTATTTTAATTGTAATATCTTCTGTCATCAAGATACTATAAAAGGTATAATCCACAGAGATTGCTAGTATATACTGTGCTATTATATTGCTAATATATACCGTGGCTGTGATAATATTTACAATAGAAAGGTACTGGATGTAAATGATAAATAACAATTTAAGATCCCATGTAAATTAAAATATAGTTTAGCATCTTTGTATCTTGTTTGTTTGTTTGTTGTTTTCTATTATGTCTGGTTTTGCTGGAATCCTTTGCTGTGGCAAAAATATCAGCAAGAAATAGTATTAGATTAAAAATAATTCTGCTGAAACTGAACCCCCCCACCCAGAAATTAAGAAAGCTGTTTTTTTTTATTTATGATTTTTTAAAATTTTATTTTTGATTTCTCTGATTGTATCCAATGTAGGGTCAGACCATTCATGCAATAATACAGGTACCTAGAGTAATGATGTCCATCTTATTTACCCTCTTTCCTACTCCCATTCTCCCTCCTCCCTCCTCCCCTTTGACCCATCCAAAGTTCCTTCACTCATCCCACCTTGCCCGAAAATTATGGATTAGCAACCACTTATCAGAGAAAACATTCAGCCTTTGGTTATTTAGGATTGGCTTACTTTGCTTAGCATGATATTCTCTTAACTCCATCCATTTACCTACAAATGCCATAATTTTATTCACTTTTATTGCTGAGTAATACTAAAGTGTGTGTGTGTGTGTGTGTGTGTGTGTGTGTGTGTGTGTTTCTTTATCCATCATCTATTGAAGGGTGTTTAGGTTGGTTCCACAATTTGGCTGCATTACTGTAGTTACTGTAGTATGTTGTTTTTAAGTTCTTTAAGTTTAGACCAAGGAGTGGTGGTTCCATTGCAAGTTTTCCAAGCAATCTCCATACTACTTTCCATTTTGGCTGTACCAATTTACATCCCACCATCAATGTATGAGAGTCAGAATGACAGTTATCAAGAATACAAACAGGAATAAGTGTTGGTGAAAATGTAATTTATAAATTTTTAATTTAGTTTTAGGTTCTTTCTCTAGCTCTTCTTCCTTTCTAAACACAAGTGATATAATATGTATGCTAGCAATAAAAAGTTTGCTATGGGGCTAGTGATGTTGCTCAACTGGCTGAGTGCTTGTTTATCATGGTTGAAGTACAAATATATCAAAATAATTTGATCATGTGCATGTATTGATTTATTACATGGCACAAGTTGTACCTTATTAATTTTAGCAAATAAAATAATAATTAAAAATAACATTTATATACAATAAAAATATTTTAAAATTTACTGCCATTTTTTACATCAAATACCAAAACACACTTAAAAAAAATCAAGCCTTTTAAAGAGAATCTGCACATGAATAGAGCCAAAATAAGCAAAAGTTGATTTTCCAAAGAGTGAAATTACTTAGTTTTATACTATCACTTGAAAATAAAAAAAAGAATGAGGAGGAGGAGAAGGAAAAGAATCAGGAGGAGGAATAGAAGGAGTAGGAGGTAGGGGAAAAGAAAAAAGCTATAGAAAAATCTCTGGAATCCACCTTCCCAGTAGTGTTTCACATCAGATTAGCTCTTCCATTTGTATTTCATTTTATGAGACTTGCAAATTTGTATTCAAGTCTCTTATTAAGTAGTTTATATCCTCTGATTCTTTTTCATGGGCATTATTTATTAGCAGAGAACAATATTATATTCTCTTTGTTTCCCCAGCACAATTACCTTTGCCTCTTACTTGTAGTATACAGAAAGATATAGAAGATGTTATGGTTATAAATGGAAGAAAGGTCTTTCTGTCAAGCATACAAAATCTCCTCTCCATTAAAGGTTGTATATTCACTATAAAATATTTATCCTGTTACTCTCAAACAAGTCATCAAGTAATATATAAAGTGAATAGAGGTGGGGTACCAAAGTACAGGGAGAAGGGGAGGGAAAAGAGAAATCCTGGATATAAAACTGACTAAATTGTGTTGTGTACTTTTATGAAAACATCACAATGAATCCCATTTTTATGTATAATTATAATGCACCAATGACAATAGAATAAATAAGTAGAGGAAGATGATGGGGGAATAAGAAAGAAAGGGAAAGTGAAGTTCTGGGAATTTAATGATGTAAATTATGTTATGCATGTGCATGAATATGTCACAGTGAATGCCAGTATTATGAATAATTATAATGCACTGATACAAACATAATGATAACAAAACCATAGTGAATATATGTGTAAAATGTACTAACGTCATGCAAAAAAATTGAAGTATAGTATCAATTTAAGAACTTTTATAGTCCAGAATTCTTTTTCACTTTAGTATAAAAATATAGTAGTAAAATAATTTGGGGTCACAATAAATGTTAGCCTCAAATAATTCACTAGTATAACATTACCATTTTCCTACTTCTCTTAAATAAATGATCTCACAATTTACTAAAACTACAATTGTTGTTTTTTTTTAATCAGTAAACATTGTCTTCAGAATCCAGTATAATATTTTATAATCTATGAATGCATTAAATATTTTTTCCACTTCCTAAACTGAATATATTTAACTATTAAGTATAAAAATTAATATAGAAGCATAAATTTTTAATTATAGGAAAAAATATAAAATGTTGCAAAGAATAATTTTTAGTGATATAATTATAAGAAGAGTTAATAATGTTAAATATATTATTTTGTATAAAGTATTATAATATTGAACAACACTAATATTTGTAATTAATTTATTTCATGAAATCTGTTTAATAATTTACAAATAACTGAAGCATATGAAGAATACTCATTTGCATGATGATAATGTATATCATTTTATGTGTATAATTGCTAAAAAATTTCTATCATTTCCTTAGGCTCAATAAAATCAGTTAATTAAGTGAAAAGCTACTTACATGGAGACTTTTTTAGGAGTTTCTTTTTATAATAACGATATTCATTATTTATTTCTTCAGTATTAGCCTTTCTTTCCCAATATATATGACCACTTTCAGGTTTTGCTATCTGAATTATCCTATTTATATCCATTTATTTATATAAACAAATACCATATTCTTATGTTAAGACCTTCATTTATGCATTTTTAAATTCAAATTAAGTTTTAAAATTAATTTATAAACTGATTTAATAAAACATGTGATTATTTATTGTTTTATTTGTATATCCTTCAATTAGACACTGTCATTGTAATTATAAATGTCAATGAAAAGTAGTGAGCAACCCATCAGACAAGAAAACTAGATTTATATTTTCAGATACAGAAATAATTGCATAAAATTGCATGATTAAAACAAAATATTTAATTTCATCATATTGTGACTTACCCATCTTTCAATTTTAAATTAAGTATTTCATTTGAGAAACTATCCCTAAGGATCTGTTAGTAATCATATTCCCAGTCTACTTAGATAATTTCTTGATGCTAGGACTATAAGAAACTCAGTGGTGTTAAATTCAGGCTGAATTTGTGGTGTTATCCTTGATAAGTAATAGTAATTTGATCTTTTGAGGCATCTGAGTTATAAATTACCCCAAGCATTGCAGAATGAAGGTGGGCTATTTCTAAAGTCACCACTAGTTCAAAGTTCAGGAAATATACCGGTATTAAATGTTATGCTGTCACTATTCAAGAACTTCTGGATTATGGCTCAGACATAGTTGGAAACTGGGGTCCTGGGATTGGATGTCCTGGGATTCTCCAAGTTGATAGGAAAGTAATTCTTACAAAATTTTGCTTCAAGATATATAAAAAGAATACCTGATCATAATAGTGATCATACATCAGTGCTTGCTTTAGTCAGTTTTTGCTGCTGTGCCAAAAAAAAAAAAAAAAAAACTGTCAAGAACAATTTTAGAAGAGGAAAATTTTATTTGGGAGCTCACAGTTTTTGAGGTCTCAGTCCACAAATGGTCAGCTTCATTGCTATGGGCCCGAAATGAGGAAGAAAATCATGGCAGAAGGTTGTAATAGAGGAAAGCATCTCAAGACATTACAATCTGTAATAAGAGAGAGAGTTCCCCTCACTTTGAATAATATTAACCCTAAGTGCCTGTCTGCAGTGACCCACTTCCTGTAGCCACGCCTTGCCAGCTTACTCTTATCAACCAGTTAATCCCTATAAGTGAATTAACACCTGATTAGGTTTAGGCTATTTTAACACAATCATTTCACCTAAAATTTTCTTGCATTGTCTTACACGTGAGATTTTGGGAAATGCCTGACATCTAAACAATAATAGTGCTAAATTTATGATGGACTACTGTTAGGTTCTGTAAACAAGTCAAGATGGCGCCTGGCATTTTGCCAGGGGGAGTGGTTTGAGAAGTAACGCCAGTGAGCCATTAAGTGTGGAGATTTCTTATTGGTTGACTGGTATATCTAGTTTATGTTAATTAAGATAATCTGTGTGTAATGTATATATACCCCTCCTGTCCTACAATAAATGGCTCCCACTCCTGCTGTTCAATGTACACAAGTTGTTCGTCATCCCCCAGGTTACTTTGCTGCAGTCGGACTGCAGCAGATGGTGGCCCATATGGGGAGCCCCCGGACACTCGGGGGTAAGTTGACGAGAAAACGCTGCCCGTACATAGATAGGATGGGAATCATTATACCTATAAAAAATAAAATCCAAAGGAATAAATCTAATCAAAGATGTGAAGGAATTCTACACACAAAAAAAATTTGGAACACTGAATAATGAATTTTAAGATAACATTAGAATATGGAATAATCTTGCATTTTTATGAATTGCCTGAAATAATATTACTAAAAAGTCATATTGCCAAAAACTATCTGGAGATTCCACGTAATCCTCATTAAAAAGTCCAACGATACTATTCACAGATCTAGAAAAACATCCTAAGATTTATATAAAAGTAAAAATGACTGAGAATAACAAAATGTTCTTAAGCAAAAAGAGCAATGCTGGAGACATCACAATATCTGATTTTAAAATATACAATGGATCCACAGTAACAAAAACAGAGCATTATGTTTTCTGCAAATGGGAATAATTTGACTTCTTCAAGTTTGTATCCATTTTCTGCACAAAGCAGAAATGTAGGCCAATGGAATAGAATACTAGTATGTGACAGATACTAGTGCACACTTAAAAAGTTGTCTAATTCTTGACATTCGTTACAAGTATAAACATTGGAGGAAAGACAAACTCTTTAATAAATGGTGCTGAGAAAATTGGATATCAATATATCCATATGTAAATCATTGAAACTATATTACTAATTATTTCAAATGTAAAAAACCTTGAGATAATGTACTAAATTGTACTAAATTGTTCAGAAGGTTGTTTTCTTAGTGCCTGCTGGGATACTACAGGACTTTCTTTAGCATCATTGCTGGAGTTCCTGCCTTTGTCCCAGTGCCAGTGAGGATGAGGGTGGAAGAATTTCCAGTGTTGCTGAGAACCGGACGCGACTTTGGATCATCATAGCTGATTGCTGTTTCTACTGCTACAGCTTAGGCTGTTTCTGCTGCTACAACTTATGCTAGCTGCCTGCAGAACTTACCTGGACTGTGATTTACCTGGACTGTGAGTTAATCTATTGAGACACTGATTTACCTGGACTGAGACAACAAACTGTAATCTACAACAAATTTTAACTCGGTATCTTTGCTAACGGTGTCATTGCTGGTATAATTTTTCCAAGGGCTTCTTGCATGGAGCCATTAATTGGCTTGGTATTATGGCATTTTGTATCCTCCCCTCTGCTTGTAGCAGATTATTTATGGTGTTTATGTAAAAACCACTATGGTCGTTATTTAAATTAAAAAAAAGGGGGAAATGGTAGGGTCTGTAAACAAGTCAAGATGGCACCTGGCATTTTGCCAGAGGGAGTGGTTTGAGAAGTAACGCCAGCAAGCCATTAAGTGTGGAGATTCCTTATTGGTTGACTGCTATATCTAGTTTATGTTAATTAAGATAAGCTGTGTGTAATGTATATATACCCCTCCTGTCCTATAATAAATGGCTCCCACTACTGCTGTATCAATATACGCAAGTTTTTCGTCACCCCCTGGTTATTTTGCTTCAGCCGGACTGCAGCAGACTACCAGTAAACTTTGCACCAACTATTAAATTAACTATCATTCTGACTAATCTGGCACTTCCTGGCATGAGTTCCTTATTCTAATTACAATGACAATGACTTTTATTTCTTATATTCATATTTAGAGTCAAATAACCTTATAATGTAGACTACAAAAGGAAGCAAAGTTAAGTAATATATTTTTCTTTTCCTCAATACACAGAGTTTTATAGACAGGCAGAAATGTCAATGTCTATTGCAAATATGAAAAGTTACTACAAAAGATTTAAAGAGGATTGAAAGAAATGTTTGAGTACCTGTTACCTAAAGGTAGAATATTTTATATTATAAGAAGTATTTGACTATGCATCAGGGAAAATGATCCTGGTTTCATAGCTAGCTGAAATACATTCATTTTCATCTAATCTAAAAATATTTCTTTGTTGTATAGGAAGTTTCAATAATAAAGTCTCATTTTGCTTTAAAATATGCTAATTAATACAAAATTCCAGATTCAAGATTAAAAAATTCTGAATATGACTCCAAAAAGCATAGTCCGAAAGCAATGAATTAAATTGGAAGTGGAAAATTCATCTCATTTTGTATCCTGAATACCTCTTTGTAAGTGCATAAAGGACTTCTGGCAATATATTCCTGAATCCAACTTGATTTGTGTATTAAAACTTAATCATATATTTGTTAGTATGTGTTAATGATGTTAGTGAGAACTATTAAAATAAAGACATTAAATTGGATTTCTTTTGGAAAAAAATAGCTTCCTCTGTTAAGAGGTGCAAGAAGTTACCCACAAAGTAATTACATACAGATGTGATCAACTGTGAGAAGTGAAACTTTCAGAGTTTAAGAATGAAGGACAGGCACTTGGTTTGTATATTCTCATAGATCTTGGTCAAATTGCATAATACTTAGAAGACACAATTATTTCTTCAAATAAAGTGATTATTAGAACTTTTTAAGAAGAGCAAGTATTATTATGTTTTTACATGTTTGCCTAATGTCTTCAGTATTAAATTATTCAATAATGTAATTTATTTTTATCATCATTTATATAATATTTTATCACATGCATTCATTTCATAAAAGAAAGTTCTTATTTTAAGACTCATTATATAAATATGTAGTGCCCTTATGAAAATCAAGTGAAACAAATTTTTTTACATATCATTTGACTTGTGCAATAGTGATAAAGTACCCAATTCAAAATTAATTAACACAAAAGTTTACTATTCAAATTCTGACCTAACCCAGGTCATTTTTTCCTTCTGAACTGGCTTGGTTTCCTGATCAGCTTGCTTCTTTTTTTTGAATGACTCTGAAAATATCCTTCTACACACACACACACACACACACACACACACACACACACACACACAGTCTGTTGCTACTATCCACAAGATTTCATTCCAAGATATTATTCAGGTTTCTGCTTTCTTCTCTCTACTCAACTGTCTTGCTCTGACTTAATAATCACTGTGTTTGGATTGTTCCTCTCTGATATGGATCTCTCAAATTTAAGTGATGTCCTCATGTATCAGTCTCAGTTCCAAGATCTGCAGTTCAAAATCCAGTTAGCTTCATCTTTTGGGTCGTTTCTGGAGAAAAAAACAACATATCTAATTCCCAATGAAGAACCTCACATATATCCCATAATACTCTAAAATATGGTATTTTCTTCTCTTTCAGACTTATCATTGGCTATTCTTTCCACTCCAGTTCTTCTACCTTCATATCTGAACACACAAAATATAACTCACAATGACATTGAAAGCGAAGGAGTAATCACTTTACTTCCAAAGTCACACCTGGAAGTGGTGATGTCAAAAGACAAGATTTTAAAGAATGTCAGGAAGATTAGTGTGCTGACAAAAAATACTAGACACTTCTAGTCATAAAGACTCATATCTGAGAAAGAACAAACACAAAACAAAAGCATTTGTGGAATTACAAGTGCTCAGTTTGCTTTTATAGGGTAAAGGAAACAGACAATGGAAAAATAAATGATTGCTGTTCTATTCATAATTATCTAAAGTTTATCATATTGATAAGGACTTTGATCAGTTGAAACAATCTTGTTAATTTTATATTTTTAGAAAAGTAATTCTAAGGGGCTGGGGCTGTAGCTCAGTGGCAGATCATTTGCCAAGCACATGTGAGGCACTGGGTTCCTTCCTTCACCAACACATAAAAATAAAATAAAGACATGTGGTCCATCAACAACTATAAAAAAAAGAAAATTAGTTCTAGTTAGAATAGATTGTTATTTTATAGAAAACACTTAACCTGATTTTCTTATTTCTGAAAATAAAGTCTTGCTACTTTCCTTCCCCTCTCTCTCACTCCTCTTATAATAGTTCTGATCCAGAGCTAAAACGCTTCATTTAGATGTAAAGATATAAACTGCTGGACTAAACTATGAATTGTCAAAAAGTTAGACAAAGCTTTATTATAGAAAATACCCTCTAAATTCCTAATCAACTCTAGTGCTTAAAGTATCTTTATGCACTTGACAAGCCATGTGGTATTTTCCACATTTAAAGAAGAAAAAGAACCAGAAAGAATAACTTATTATTTATTGACCATTATACTATAAAATTAAAGTCTGGTGAATTCTGAATCTGCATCCTGTAATTATGATGCAAATTTTAACAAAAGATAAAGAACTAAAAGATAGTTAGTAACAATACTTCCTAGTAGGAAAGGTCAGGGTATTGTGGAGTTGGCTGAAGGACAAGGACATAAGGGCTCCTTTTCCTTGGAAGACAGGGAAACCAGATCAAGTGCCAACCAAGCATGATTATTGTAAAGTACTATTTTTAGAAAGAACAACAATAAGAGTAAACAGTGTACTTAACAATAATTGCTGAATGAAAAAAAATGTGCTTACTTAAAATATTGTACCTTGCTATATTAGAAAAGTTGATCCAAAACAAATTAAACTCTCAATTGATATAGTACTCTTGAAAGAATTAAAAGAGTGAAGTTCAAGGCTTCTTTTAAGACAGTAAGTACAAGGGAAAAAAACAAAGACAACAGAACACAGTATTAAGACCTTTGGTGGTTGATTACTTCAGGTTTTTAATCTGACAATTTCTGAAACAATAACGTGGTTCCTTAGCATGTTGCCAATTCAAGCACTTTTTCTAGAGAATAGAAATTGTGAACACAGATTCAATATGATCAAAATGTCCACCTAGTGCAAAAAATTCCTGGCTCTCATCAAGGTTGAGTTTAATCCAGCCAAGTTGTTCATCCTGTTATGGATATTTGCTTCCTGATTTTTTGAAACCCTAACAAATTGTGCTCTGCCCTAATTACCTGTCCACTGATAAGAGAGTCAGTTAATGAAGCCCTGTATTTGGCCTGAGATTGTAAGCAATGTTCACAGGTCAAAAGAACAAGCTGGTCCCACTACTCCTTAAGCAAGACTACATCCTAAATGGTGCACCCCACCGGTCATCAAGGGATAGGAAATTATGCCATGTAGGGAAACAAGTACAAAATGAGAGATTAATTGGACCTTTCACATGCTGGAGAATGTTTTATAGAAACATGTTGATTTTTGTGTCCCCAAACCCTATTTCTGAAGGTAAAGTAGAAATTCTGATTGCTATACAAATCCCTTTATTTAAATTGTGAATATTTTTTAAGCAGGTCAACAAAACATTAATTCAAAGTATACAAATTTGCTTCTTCCATTTGTACCTGAATTTTTTTCTTGGGTAATCTGATTCAACTAACTAAACCCTGGAACAATGAGTCAAGTTGACTCAATTAAAGTCAAAATAAAAATAAATTTCCATGGAAATAGAGTTGCATTCACATGAATGCCAAAATAATGCCTTATGAATAACATTATTACAGTGAATACAAATGCCATCATGATTTTCCATTTACTTAATTTGTGCTATTAAATGCTTGATAAGAATATCAGAAGTGTTTTAAAAATGCTCATTAAAATGATTTATTATAATGATGAGGTAGAATTACTATTAAAAGATTAATATGAATCAGGCAAATATTGCAAATGATTAAAAGGGAAAATTGCAGAAAATTGCAGAGAAATAACAGAAAATATGATAAAAAGTATAGATCATGAATACATATTTTGTGAGATTATCATAGGAGAATTATACAAATTTAAGAGTTCAAGATTGCTAATATAATTAAACATACAAGTGTGTGTGTGTGTGTACATATATATAAATGAAATATATATATTTTTATATATATGAATATTAAATAAAAATTAAATATATGTATATATATATATATATATATATATATATATATATATATATATGTATTTTTTCTTTTTATGTTTTCTCCATGGTATTAAGATCAAAACCCAGGACTTTGTGCATACTGGGCAAGCACTTTATCACTGAAATATATCCTTATCCCCATGTGTCTTTAAACTTAAGGAATAAATATAAACAAATATTTTGATTTTTCAAGACTTCAAGAAAAGTTTATAGAGATGACACATTATGTTTCAATGATATTGAATGTAATTTGAATTATTATTTGTAATTATCTGATTACTAAGCATATGTATTACCACAAAAGCAATAAAGGGATGTGTTTCTGAAAATTTAGTATTGCTTCTTGTGGACTTTTTATGCTTTACCAGTTTTAAGACGTTTATTTTTATAATAGTTTACAAAAGCATATCACATCACAGTTATAGTAAGTATGCTTTATAAATTATTTTAAATGTGTAATCCCCAATTTCAATTGTGTTTGAATTTTATCAGGAAATTCCTAGCTGAAGATATTGTATTTTTTAGAACTGAGCAGTTTTAGTTGAAGGAAGATTCTACACAAGAAAATTAAAAAGAGAAATGAAATTATTCTGCTGAATTTGGCTCTTATATTTTGAAAAGCAACTTATATAAGCTAACCTAAAATTCTTCTGTCATCTGCTAGAATAACAAGCATGTTTTCACACATTGAATGTTTTAATCCTATTTGTTAGGTTGTTAGCTTATGTTTCCAAATCTCTGAATTAAAGTGGCCCACAGAATCTCTGGTTAACTAAACTCTAGCGAAAAGAAATGAGTCTCTGTCACTAGACTGTTAAAAGGTCAACAAGAGTGACAGCTTCACCATCTCAATTGCAGATTTTCAGCTAAAAGCCAACTGATGTCAAGATTAAGTCAAAGCTGAGACCTCATCATAATAAACAGATTGTCAGGACGGCAAAGCAGAGCTCAGCTCAGAATAGGAAGCATGGAAAGCTGGCTTTGTGTAAATTGAGGGTATGACAGAGAGCTGCAGGGCCTCAAAAACTCAGCCTACCCTTTTGCCATTGTAACATCACATCTCAGAATATTGTTAAGCTTCCATTTATAATGGGAAAAAGAGAGAGAGAGGGAGAGAAAGAGACTATATGTTCATGTGTCCTTGGTGGTTTGAAACAAAGGGGGGAGGGAATTTAACATACCTTATTTTTTAGTTACCTTACTAATTTTATTTATTATGAAAAAAAATAGTAGGAAAAAGTAGGTGAAAGAGGTAGAGAAAAATTACAGAACCAGAAATAGTTCATTACTAAACCCAAAGACACTGATGGTAGAATTGTCAACTAAGGATGGAATCTGTCAATTTATAGCCATTCTCAAAGCTCCACGTTGGCGTTAGATATCCAGGACAGATATAACTTTTAAAAGTACCTGAACAAATTTTAAAGATTAATAGAAGATTAAATAATAGAAGACTTTATTGAAGATTATTAGAAGACTTTATTGGGAAGGAGATATTGGATAGATTGGCAGAGCTTAAAAGAATCTTAAAATAATATAATTGTATATGGAAACTTAAAATATATATATATGTGATAAACTTGAGCAAAATTTGCAATGGAATATCTTCTCTCACACATATGCACACAATAAAAAACAATAACAAAGTCCAAAGACAGGATGAAAAATGATAAATGCAATTTATTGTAGCACGATAAACGGAATAAAATCAGTAAATATGATGTCACTTGAAAAAGTGTTATTTGAACTGGGTTCTGAATGATGAAGCTATCTCATGTAAAGAAATTTGGTGATAATACTGAATAGAGGGACTTGACATTTTCAAACAGTAAAATGCAGACTGAGTTTGAAATATACAAGCATCAGAGAGGAAAGCTATGTGTTTGCTAAATAACAAACTTGCAGAAGGGTGTTAATAAAAAGAGTGAGAACCATCCAGGGGTCAGATGAGGCAAGATATTGAAAGCCAATAAATAAGCCAGGATTTTATTCTCATAGTAGAAAAAGCTAGTGGCACATTTTAACCAGGGTGCTTTTTCCCTTTAATGTTATTTACAAGTAAAAGTTAAGAAAATAAAAATGATTTTGCCTCACTCACCACACATTTTAAAATCATGCCAGAAATACACACTGTATTCCTGTTTAATGCAAAATAAATTATAAATTGCATTCTGAGCAAAATACATAAAATGAATCAGAAAACTTCCCAATATCTCCATAAATAATTCAGTGGTATAGTCTTCATTTCTCTTCTACTGAAAGTCACTATGTTATACCTGACCTAACAAATATCACTGATATTTTCCATTACAATTGAAATCAAAGATCAACTATTACAAAGCCATATAATATATATGGAGAATCTAATGTGTTAAACTTAATAGAATTCATGTATCTTCAAAATACCTTAAAATACTTAATAATATATATTTATAATGAAAAAATATATATAAACATATACAATACATATATATAAACATATACAATCATGAAATTTTTTTAGATTCCTACCACAAAAATTAAATGTGAAAGCAAGTTAATGGTATTTGTCTTTTAATATTTGAAAAGTTCTCTTAATATTATTGTTTTGGAGTATATATATTTTATGCTTACATATCAGGTATGACTATATTATTTATGTTATCAGTGTAGAAGTAAAAATGTAAAATTATCACCACTTAACAAAAACTTTACTAAATTTGTCATCAAGCTCCATACAAGATAACTATGAAATGTTAAAACAAAATTGAGCAATATATGCAAGGATCCCATAGAATCTGAACTATTTATATGTAATATCACTCTTAGATCTAGGCAATATTAAGGCAACTATTTTCAATGCGTGTGTGTCTATGTACACATATGCACATACAGATATATGTGTATATACAAATACATACTAAGAATTCAATGAGCTAATTATTTTTATGAACATTAAACTTATGTATTCATTTAGCTATATATTTCATAACTGACTCTAGAAAATGTTCCCAATCATACACATAGTTTTAAAAAAAATGAATGTTTTAACTTGAATTATTTAAAAAATTGTTAAAATTAAATCACAAATCTTAATTTTAGAGATAATAATACAATTCAAAGTTGGATATCTGTTTAGTCTATATTTTACAAATTCCAAATATTAAGTGGATCAATCTGAGAAACCCAAGACATAAGTCATTGCTCTGTCCTGATTAAAATAGTGAGGATGTGATTATGATCCAAAATTAATGAATTGTGCTACATCAAATCATAAATAGACATATAATTTAGTTAATGGTCACTGTTTGAGATACACACACACACACACACACACACACACGTATATAAAACAAATGTTGGATTTACAGAAGAAAGTTCTTCAAGTGGTATCCTCTTAAACTTCAGTGGCAATGAAAACTGCTTAAATTTTCTCTGTCTCTGATACTATCTTTCAAATTATTGCATTATGAGAATAATAATCAAATTATTCAGTCAAGTACTGTATAATAATATGTATCAATCATTTCTATTCTGGTTTGATGTCAATACTATAAGAAAATTTTAAGACTCAAACTAACTGCAAAATTTTATATAAACATTATATAAAACTTGACAACCTGGAGGAAAGGGTTCAGGACAGTCAAATTTACAAGTTAACCCATTTTAAATAACATTTACAATTATTTAAACGTCTATGTATTTATTTATCAACGTGTTTGTGTTTATGTTTTATTTTCTTATAAAGGTAATTTTATATAATTTTAATGGAATATAACAAATTTGAATTGATTGGGGAAAAAAGAGTAAAACCAAGCAGCATTTTAATTGCAAAGACTAAAGATTTTATTACAAAATTACACATGTAAGAAATAATGTACTTGTTGGGGATGGGTTTCAGTGCAGTTCTTTGCTTTCCAGATGAACCTGGCCTTGGGTAAAAATGTAAATGGTTCATAAGATCAATGCCAATCTACTTGCTCAGGAAATGCATAAGCAATCTCAATTAAAAGAAACAGAAAAACAAAACAGAGAGTATTTTCTTCAAAGGAAATCTCTATTGCTTTGTAACCATAAATAATATGACTGTCAGTTGCTTTTCATGGAGATGGATTTACACAGTCACATAACTCAATAGCTGCAATTATTTCAAGAGAATTCAGAAGAACATGAGGTGATGCAATTACTCACTTTTCTTATTGTCTGAACTACTGAACAGTAGATTTCAGACTGTGGGAAGAACTGATAAACAGAACAGCCTTGGGGAAATGTGCCACAAATAGACTTCTCTCAGAAGAGTCTTTGATAGATAGATGTTGGGCAAAAGGGAATTTGAGATTGTATTCCCTGGCAAGTAATTGGAATAAAGCAATTCTATGCTGCCAGATAAATATTGACCTACATGTTATAAGAGACAGTCAAGCTCGGAATAGAGTTGACCTTCTCTCATGGAAATTGAATAGCCTAGCCAGGATATGTGGCTGAATGAAAGGCTATCTGACATCAATTTTATAGGTACTTGAATGAGCACCTGCAGGCAGGGCAATGTTCTCCTGAGCATAGTTCTAATCCACTACATTTTTCAGGGGTAGCCAACTAAATATTCAAAACTCTCCTATGGTTATCATAGTCACAGCTCCTTTAAGTAGAAAACTTTTAAGCTGATTGTTATATGTAGCTATACACCACACAATTAAAAGTGAAATAAAATAGAAAAATTAAATAAATTGAAAGTATCCATGGACCACTTATCATTTAAAATAGTTTCATATAATTTATTTTTCAGCTACTATAAATAATTGTAAACAGTGTTCAAATTATAAAAATAAATCTATTTATGACATGTTTGTGTGTTTTAAACACTGGGAGCAGTCAAAGATTGCAAAAATTGCGACTGTCTAATATTTCTCGTGGGAATGTAAAATGTTGAAACCACTATGGAAAACATATTAATGGCTCTTCAATAAGGTTAATGTAGAATTAAAATATCACTTCACAATTCTGACTCTAGTTAAAAAATAAGTGGTCAAGCACAAACATGTATAAAAAGATCATTTAGCAGCACTATTCATAATAGATAAAAGGTAGAAATAACCCAAATATTTATGACTGATGATAAGCCAAATGTACTACATCTATAAGATGGAATAATATTTGGCATGAAGAAAAAAGAATGATATATTTATGAATGTTACACATTGATAATTTTTTAATTCTTAAAAGCATTATGTTAAGTGGAATATGCCAGACACCAAAGGTGATGTGTGTGATGAAATATATGCTTTGTATGAAAGGTTCACAATAGACAAATCTACATAGAAAGCACTAGTGGCTGGCAGAGGCTCGGGCAGGAGCAAGTGAGGAGTGGCTGTGTAATGGACATTAGGCTTTCCTTCTGGGATGACTAAAAGTTTTGGAATTAGTGGTGTTGTGGTAGAACAGTGAGGATGTACCAAATATCACTGAATTATATAATCTAAAATGCAAAATGTTAAATTTTGTTGTATGTATTTTACTTCAGTGAAATATGGATATTACTATATTTACATGAAGAAAACTTGTTTTAAAGAAAAATCCAGCCTCTGATAAATGAGGGTTTAATTCTTTAAAACATTTGAGGAATAAACTGTACTACTTTTATACAAATGCTTCCAGTGAATAGAAAGATCCGATACTTTTCCCAACTATTAAAAATAGTTTGGTACAATTTATTTTTCATCTACTATAAATAATTGTAAACATTATTCAAGCTATTAGAAGAAATCTAATTATGACACGTTTCTGTGTTTTAAACACTGGATATGTCAAGGATATGGAAAAATTTCAACTATTTTCATATTTCTCATGGGAATATAAAATGTTGAAATCACTATGCAAAAGATATTAGTGGCTCTTCAATAAAGTTAATATAGAATTACAATATCACTAAGCAATTCTACTCCTAGGTTAAAAGTAAGTGGTCAAGCACAAATTTAAGGGCAATGTGAATTTGATATCAAAAATTGTCCAATATATTCCAGAAAACTATTATAGCTGATTAACACAAATTCCATATAAACATTTCCTGCTCATCAGTTCTAGTCAGGTCTTTAGTTAGAGCAGCAAATTTGAAAGCTGATAAAGGCTCTTTACCATTACATTTATTATAATAAATATTATAAACAATGGCAAAATCTCTTCCTGAGATCCCTAATGGTTCTAGAATTCCATAAAAAAATACATATTCAGGGATCCAACATGGCGGCCGGCGAGGAAACAGCACTCTCAATATCTCCAGATTAACGGGATCAGAAACACTCATTAAAACAGCTACATTCTACCTACTGAGGATCATCTAGCAAAATTCCATGGAAAGAAGACCTGCCGAGAATTAGTAAGTTTATTAGACGTGACAGTTTGCCCCAGACAAGTGAAACTTGACCAGCGGGCGCAGAGTCCAATCCCGCGGCCACCGGCCGCTTCTGCAAGCTGCAAGCGGCAGGCGGCCCAGAGCAGTGCGGCAGAAGGGTCCCCGCCCGCCTGGTTCTTAGCCATGAGGCTGCAGCCGCCCGGCTTTACAAGCGCCGCCGGCAGCCCTACTCGGCGAGAAGGGTCCCTGCCCAGCCGACAGACAGCTTCCGCCATCCCGGCTACCCTGGAGGCCCCGCTCTTGCCCTGCAAACAGCCACCCCGCCCGCCTGGTTCTTAGCCACGCAGCTGCAGCCACCCGGCTTTACAAGCGGCCCCCGGCGGCCCCGCTCGGCGAGAAGGGTCCCTGCCCGGCCGGCAGACAGCTCCCGCCATTCCCCTCTGGCTCTGCTAAGATAACAATGCAAAGATACAGCGCTATGGATTCTGCAGGCTCCCGCCAGCTGTGCAAATACTGTACTCAGAGCTGAATTCTGGGCTTGAGACAAGGAAGGAAGCCATCCAATTCGGTTCTCCACATCGGTCAGACCACAGAGGAAGCCAGCGGCCACCATCTTGGAGAGCTGACGTCATCATCTCTGTTTTTTTTGACTGATCACAGCTCTTTCAGCTATAGATCAGCGGGGAAAACTTAAGGGCCCCTCCCAGCTCTCCTGTGAGCGCAATAGCCAGACCGAGGGCGGCACGGGAGCCGGCGGCAGCCGCGGCTGCGGCGAGGGAGCCGGCGGCAGCCAGGGCAGCGGCATGGGAGCCGGCCGGAACCGGCGGGAGCCGCAGCAGCGGCGCGGGAGCCGGTGGGAGCCGCGGCGGCGCTGGCACAGGAGCCGGCAGGAACCGCGCGGCACGGGACTCCCAGCTACCGCTCCCACCAGTGCTGACAACTGAGGTCTCTTGCACCGACTCGCCTTGGCGTGGGACTCACGGCTACCACTCCCACCAGTGCTGACAACTGAGGTCTCTTGCATCAGATACGGGGGTGTGGCTACCAGAAGGTAAGCAAATTTGCTGGGGGTTCTCAGCCCCAAGCTCTACAAACTTAGGGCCTGAGGGAGGCAAACAAGGAGAGTGTTCCCAGGCACTAATGAAACAGATGCTCCACTAGTGTGCAAGGTAGGCGGAACTGTGACCACCGACAAAACAGGCCCAGTGGACTGCCAGACACATCGCTCAGATTGGGGGAGGGGCAGAGCCGCTGGGCGCCTGCAAGTTACGCAGACCTGCGAATCACCAGCAGATCAGGCCCAGCAACCGCGGAGCGGCAGAGCCACCCCCGGGCCTGCAAGGTAGTCGCACTTGCCACACACCAGCAGGTCAGGCCCAACAAACTGCGGAGGGGCACAGCTGCCCCATGATCCTGCTAGGTAGGCAGTACCCTGACCACCAACAGAACAGGCTCAGAGGACGGCCAGACACATCGCCCGCCCCGGTTGGGGGAGGGGCAGAGCCGCCAGGCGCCTGCAAGGTAGGCAAACCTGCGTCTCACCAGCATATCAGGCCCAGCAACCCGCGGAGCAGCAGAGCCACCCCCGGGCCTGCAAGGCAGGCGCACTTGCCACTCACCGGCAGGTTAGGCCCAGCAACTCTCGGAGGGACACAGCTGCTCCACGCACGTGCAAGGTAGGCGGAACCGTGACCACTGACAAAACAGGCCCAGTGGCCCGCCAGATACATCGCCCCGATTGGGGGAGGGGCAGAGCCGCCACCAGCGCCTTTTAGGTAGACAGACCTGCAACCGACAGACAGAACAGGCCTAGTGGCCAGCGGAGGGACAAAGCCGCTGCTCATGCCTGCAAGATAGGCGGACCTGTAACCACCGAAAGAACAGGCCCATCAAAAGTACAGGCACAGCGGCCTCCCGGCGTGGTAGACACATTGCCTCAATTGGAGGAGGGGCAGAACCACCACCAAAGCCTGCGAGGGAGACTTTGCAGCTATACAAGAGCAATATAAATATATAGGGGGAAAAATCAATAACACAACAGTTTCACCCAGCAGAAAGAAACGCGATCAATATGAAAAGACAAGGAAAGAAAGGACCACAAGCAATGCAGGTCAACTCAACTTTAGAAGAGGTAATATCTGCAGCAGATGGAATGTCAGATAAAGAATTCAGGATATACATGCTTCAGATGATCTGGAGTCTCAAGGAAGACATTAGACAGCAAAATCAGACAATGAAAGACCACTTCGACCACTTTGACAATAAATTACATAAACAAATCCAAGAAGCAAAAGATCAATTATACAGGGAGATAGAGGTTATAAAAAACAAACAAACAGAAATCCTGGAAATGCAGGAAACAATAAACCAACTTAAAAACTCAATTGAGAATACTACCAGCAGAGTAGAACACTTAGAAGATAGAACATCAGACAATGAAGACAAAGTATTTCAACTGGAGAAGAACATAGACAGCTCAGCAAAGCTGTTAAGAAACCATGAGCAGAACATTCAAGAAATATGGGATAACATAAAGAGACCAAACTTAAGAGTCATTGGGATACAAGAAGGTACTGAGGTCCAAACCAAAGGAATGAGCAATCTATTCAACGAAATAATACGAGAAAACTTCCCAGACTTGAAGAATGAGACAGAATCCCAAATCCTAGAAGCCTACAGGATGCCGAATGTGCAAAATCATAAGAGATCCACACCTAGACACATTATAATGAAGATGCCCAACATACAGAATAAGGAGAGAATTTTAAAAGCTACAAGAGAAAGGAAGCAGATTACATTTAGGGGTAAACCAATCAGGATAACAGCTGATCTTTCAACACAGACTCTCAAAGCTAGAAGATCCTGGAATAACATATTTCAAACACTGAAAGAAAATGGGTTCCAACCAAGAATCGTGTATCCCGCGAAATTAAGCTTCAGGATGGAAGATGAAATTAAAACCTTCCATGATAAACAAAAGTTAAAAGAATTTGCAGCTAGAAAACCATCTCTTCAAAACATCCTTGGCAAAATATTACAGGAAGAGGAAATGGAAAATATCAATGAAAACCAACAGCGGGAGGTAGTACAGTAAAGGGGGGGGAATAATCAAAGAGGAAAACAAACCATGTTTAGTAACATAAATAAACAAATATGGCTGGAAGAACAACCCATATCTCAATAATAACCCTAAATGTTAATGGCTTAAACTCACCAATTAAGAGACAAAGGCTAGTAGAATGGATCACAAAACAAGACCCAACAATATGCTGCCTTCAGGAGACGCATTTGATAGGAAAAGACATACATAGACTGAAGGTGAAAGGTTGGGAAAAATCATATCACTCATATGGACTTCGGAAACAAGCAGGAGTGTCCATACTCATATCAAATAAAATAGATTTCAAGCCAAAGTTAATCAAAAGGGATGAAGAGGAACACTACATACTTCTCAAGGGAACCATACATCAACAAGACATAACAATTATAAATATATATGCCCCAAACAATGGTGCAGCTATGTTCATCAAACAAACTCTTCTCAAGTTCAAGAGTCTAATAGACCACCATACAATAATCATGGGAGACTTAAACACACCTCTCTCACCACTGGACAGATCTTCCAAACAAAAGTTGAATAAGGAAACTATAGAGCTCAATAACACAATTAATAACCTAGATTAATTGACATATATAGAATATACCACCCAACATCAAGCAGTTACACTTTTTTCTCAGCAGCACATGGATCCTTCTCAAAAATAGATCATATATTATGTAACAGGGCAACTCTTAGACAATACAAAGGAGTAGAGATAATACCATGTATCTTATCTGACCATAATGGAATGCAATTGAAAATTAACGATAAAAGAAGTAAGGAAAAATCATGCATCACTTGGAGAATGAACAATAGGTTACTGAATGATCAATGGGTTATAGAAGACATCAAGGAGAAAATTTAAAAATTCTTAGAGATAAATGAAAACACAGACACAACATATCGGAATCTATGGGACACATTGAAAGCAGTTCTAAGAGGAAAATTTATTGCTTGGAGTTCATTCCTTAGAAAAAGAAAAAACCAACAAATAAATGATCTAATACTTCAACTCAAAATCCTAGAAAAAGAAGAGCAAAACAACAGCAAAAGAAGTAGAAGACAAGAAATAATTAAAATCCGAGCTGAAATTAATGAAATCGAAACGAAAGAAACAATTGAAAAAATTGACAAAGCTAAAAGTTGGTTCTTTGAAAAAATAAATAAAATCGACAGACCCTTAGCCACGCTAACGAAGAGAAGAAGAGAGAGAACTCAAATTACCAGCATACGGGATGAAAAAGGCAATATCACAACAGACACTTCAGAAATACAGAAGATTATCAGAAACTATTTTGAATCCTTATACTCCAATAAAATAGAAGATAGTGAAGGCATCGATAAATTTCTTAAGTCATATGATTTGCCCAGATTGAGTCAGGAGGATATTGACAACCTAAACAGACCAATATCAATTGAGGAAATAGAAGATACCATCAAAAGATTACCAACTAAGAAAAGCCCAGGACCGGATGGGTATACAGCAGAGTTTTACAAAACCCTTAAAGAGGAACTAATACCAATACTTTTCACGCTATTTCAGGAAATAGAAAAAGAGGGAGAACTTCCAAATTCATTCTATGAGGCCAACATCACCCTGATTCCTAAACCAGACAAAGACACTTCAAAGAAAGAAAACTACAGACCAATATCTCTAATGAACCTAGATGCAAAAATCCTCAATAAACTTCTGGCGAACCGGATACAAAAACATATCAAAAAAATTGTGCACCATGATCAGGTAGGATTTATCCCTGGGATGCAAGGCTGGTTCAATATACGGAAATCAATAAATGTTATTCACCACATCAATAGGCTTAAAAATAAGAACCATATGATCATCTCGATAGATGCGGAAAAAGCATTCGACAAAGTACAGCATCCCTTTATGTTCAAAACTCTAGAAAAAATAGGGATAACAGGAACATACCTCAATATTGTAAAAGCAATCTATGCCAAGCCTCAGGCTAGCATCATTCTGAATGGAGAAAAACTGAAGGCATTCCCTCTAAAATCTGGAACAAGACAGGGATGCCCTCTCTCACCACCTCTGTTCAACATAGTTCTCGAATCACTGGCCAGAGCAATTAGACAGACGAAAGAAATTAAAGGCATAAAAATAGGAAAAGAAGAACTCAAATTATCACTATTTGCAGATGACATGATTCTATACCTAGCAGACCCAAAAGGGTCTACAAAGAAACTATTAGAGCTAATAAATGAATTCAGCAAAGTGGCAGGCTATAAAATCAACACGCATAAATCAAAGGCATTCCTGTATATCAGGGACAAATCCTCTGAAATGGAAATGAGGACAACCACCCCATTCACAATATCCTCAAAAAAAATAAAATACTTGGGAATCAACCTAACAAAAGAGGTGAAAGACTTATACAATGAAAACTACAGAACCCTAAAGAGAGAAATAGAAGAAGATCTTAGAAGATGGAAAAATATACCCTGTTCATGGATAGGTAGAAGTAACATCATCAAAATGGCGATATTACCAAAAGTTCTCTATAGGTTTAATGCAATGCCAATCAAAATCCCAACGGCATTTCTTGTAGAAATAGAGAAAGCAATCATGAAATTCATATGGAAAAATAAAAGACCCAGAATAGCAAAAACAATGCTAAGCAGGAAGTGTGAATCAGGCGGTATAGCTATACCAGACTTCAAACTATACTACAGAGCAATAGTAACAAAAACAGCATGGTACTGGTACCAAAACAGGCGGGTGGACCAATGGTACAGAATAGAGGACACAGAAACCAATCCACAAAACTACAACTATCTTATATTCGATAAAGGGGCTAAAAGCATGCAATGGAAGAAGGATAGCATCTTCAACAAATGGTGTTGGGAAAACTGGAAATCCATTTGCAACAAAATGAAACTGAATCCCTTTCTCTCGCCATGCACAAAAGTTAACTCAAAGTGGATCAAGGAACTTGATATCAAATCAGAGACACAGCGTCTGATAGAAGAAAAAGTTGGCTATGATCTACATACTGTGGGGTCGGGCTCCAAATTCCTCAATAGGACACCCATAGCACAACACTTAATAACTAGAATCAACAAATGGGACTTACTCAAACTAAAAAGTTTTTTCTCAGCAAAAGAAACAATAAGAGAGGTAAATAGGGAGCCTACGTCCTGGGAACAAATCTTTACTCCTCACACTTCAGACAGAGCCCTAATATCCAGAATATACAAAGAACTAAAAAAATTAGACAATGAGATAATGAATAACCCAATCAACAAATGGGCCAAGGACCTGAACAGAAATTTCTCAGAGGAGGACATACAATCAATCAACAAGTATATGAAAAAATGCTCACCATCTCTAGCAGTCAGAGAAATGCAAATCAAAACCACCCTAAGATACCATCTCACTCCAGTAAGATTGGCAGCCATTAGGAAGTCAAACAGCAACAAGTGCTGGCGAGGATGTGGGGAAAAGGGTACTCTTGTACATTGCTGGTGGAAATGCAAATTGGTGCGGCCAATTTGGAAAGCAGTATGGAGATTTCTTGGAAAGCTCGGAATGGAACCACCATTTGATCCAGCTATTCCCCTACTCGGTCTATTCCCTAAAGACCTAAAAAGAGCACACTATAGGGACACTGCTACATCCATGTTCATAGCAGCACAATTCACAATAGCAAGACTGTGGAACCAACCTAGATGCCCTTCAATAGATGAATGGATAAAAAAAATGTGGCATTTATACACAATGGAGTATTACTCTGCATTAAGAAATGACAAAATCATAGAATTTGGAGGAAAATGGATGGTATTAGAGCAGATTATGCTAAGTGAAGCTAGCCAATCCCTTAAAAACAAATGCCAAATGTCTCCTTTGATATAAGGAGAGTAGCTAAGAACAGAGTAGGGACAAAGAGCATGAGAAGAAGATTAACATTAAACAGGGATGAGAGGTGGGAGGGAAAGGGAGAGAGAAGGGAAATTGCATGTAAATGGAAGGAGACCCTCAGGGGTATACAAAATTACATACAAGAGGAAGTGAGGGGAAAGGAGGAAAAATATAAGGGGGAGAAATGAATTACAGTAGAGGGGGTAGAGAGAGAAGAGGGGAGGGGAGGGGGGAGGGGGGATAGTAGAGGATAGGAAAGGCAGCAGAATACAACAGACACCAGAATGGCAATATGTAAATCAATGGTTGTGCAACTGATGTGATTCTGCAATCTGTATGTGGGGTAAAAATGGGAGCGCATATCCCACTTGAATCAAAGTGTGAAATATGTTATATCAAGAACTATGTAATGTTTTGAATAACCTACAATAAAAATTAATTAAAAAAAACAACAACAACAACAAAAAAAAACTACATATTCATCTCTTTCACAGTTAAAATGGAAAAATCAGGTAATACCAAAATAATTAGACTTATACTATTTAAGTCATAGAATAAACAAATAAAATGTTACTATTTGCAAATGGATAAGTATTTTAAATACTCAAAAATCTCCAGAAAAATTTTATAACTGATGAAATCTATCATCATAAAATGAATATACAAATACCAATTTTTCATCAACTTTATTGAACAGAAAATTTAAAAATTAAGTAATACAATTCAATATTTTATACACAAATCAAATAAATTTGACTCTTAAACAATGTTAATAAGTTAACACTAATGCAATTATACATTTTCACATCTGCACAATTATTGATACATTTAAAAACTGTAAATGTAGGGTTATGTGTTGCTCAAGTATTGAAATAATCAATTATAATAACCATATTATATTAGATAGAAATTGAATCTAAACACTATGATAGCATATTTGTACATGTGTCTCTCTGTGTGTATAAGAGACAGAGAAAGAAAATTAATAGTTCAATTTAAATATATATGTGAAAAAGAACTACTAACAGGAAAATTAATTGAGAAAAAAATTTGAAGGAATTATGTGACCATACATTAGGAATTATTGTAAAGCTATTCTAAATTTGACAACATTACATAGACAGAAAAATCAAAACTGTGAAACAAAGTAGAAATTCCAGGAATATCTTCTCTATGTGTGCTCATTTAATTTATGGCAGGAAATATTATAATATAATCAGGGAAGAAGATCTTTTTAAAATGGTGTAAAATGAATGGGATGCCTAATTGGGAAAAAAGTGATACTTGATTTCTACCTCATACCATGTATAAATATGAATTTAACATCTATTCTATACATATATAGAAGAATTAAAGAAGTAACTATCAGACACTAACATAGAAACCTATTATTATGAATTTGAGATAAGTCAATATAAGATAAAACAAAATATCTTTAATCATAATATTAAAGATTAACATATTTGATTACATGAAAGAAAGACTTTTTATTAATAAAAGGGATCCTAAAGAAAATGAAAACTCGTATCTTAATTATGTACAAGACATTTAATATCCATGCAAGCAACAAAATTCTTGTATCCACAATATATACAAGCATCTTCAAATCATACACACACAAAAAAGACAATCTGGTAAGAAATAATGGGGGGAGAAGGATTTGAATGAACACTTTGCTGTGATATTTAAATGATCAATATGGAAATTTCAAGATACTCATCTTCATTTATGTATATGTTAGACAAATTGAAGCCACAGTGAAGTATTTCTATCAGAATGATGAAAATATTACGGGCTCGATGGTGAGGACATAGAAAAACAGAAAGAATTCGACACAGGAGTTATGAGTAAATGTTTGTAAAAATCACTTTGGAAAACTTTTTCCATGGACATTACACATCACAAAATGGTGTAAAAACTACTAGATATATAAATGGATGCACATTATGACTCCTTTTATACTAAGTAAAAAGGGAAGTATTAATCTATGGTGATAGCAATCAGAGGTGAACTTGTTCTTGGGAGTTTGGGCAGTGTTTAAAGAAACCATCTAAAATGTTGTGTGTGTGTGTGTGTGTGTGTGTGTGTGTGTGTGGTTCAGGTAATATTCCTTTCACCTTTTTACAAATCTAAGTAATAGTAACACAGATGTGTTCATTCTGTGATAATGTATATTTTGTACATGTAAAATTTATGTACTTTCCCTATCTAATATTTCAATTTACCTAATAAACTAAAATGAAGAGGCAATCAAATGTGACACCTTTATATTAAGCCAAATTCTAGTTATGTGTCTTTTATATATGCTCTCTAGAATCCAAGATACAGAAAATTTAGATTTATAAATCTAAGGTTTGTAAAATGTGAGAAAAACCAGTATTAAATTGCATGATGCTAACAACTCTCTTCTATCACATCTGTGATGTAGTCATTCCAGGGCATAGAAGTTTAGTCAAATAGTGTGTATCAACAATGATGCTTTAAGTGTATATGAAAATAAAGGTGTTATAAACATTTTTATTCAAATTTAGCTTAACATTTAAAATTTGGCGTCAATAAAGTGAAACAACACTTAATAAAATGACCATAACATTTCCAAAAATACATATCACTTCATCCTAAACAGAAGACATACTCATGTTCCTTCATAAAAGATCTTTAAGCAAACCAACATTAGCTTTGTATCAATTATAAAACCAACCTTTGTAAAGCTCTATTTGTTCATGTTCACAGGAGTAGATATTTTATAGTCAAGTAAATATTCTGGTGAATTGAATACATTTTTTAAATGGAAAATTTCAATCATCCATCAAATTAAACCATATCTTAGGGAAAAATGGGACAGAGAAAGAAAAAAAGGAAGGAAGGAAGGAAGGAAGGGAGGGAGGGAGGGAGGAAGGACAGAAGGGAGAGAGGAAAGAAATTTCCGTTGTAGATTTTGTACTCCCATCTTAGATTCCCTGTTTAAAATTTCCACTTTGAAGTATACGGTGTGTATCACAAAACCAGCTCCTAGGATGGTTATGTTTTGTGAACTCTTCTTTAGTTTTCTTGTCTCTTCATGCAATGAATGTGGTTTGAACCTTTTCGTAGGACTTTTTTTATTTTTTTGCTGCACAATTTTATTTGCTGTCTTAAAATTGTTACATCTTAGTTTAATCTACTTGGCTTCCTAACACTCTGTTGCAATTGGTATTTATTTATTTTTATGTTGTTTCATAATAGTTATACATAAGAGTTATGCATAACATTAGGATTTGCATGGAGTTTATTTTGCTCCGAAGTCCCTAGTATTTCCCCTTTCTCTTCCTCTTCTTCATCCCTTTGTTCCCTTCCCTATACTCTATTGATCGTTTTAATTATTTACATTTTTTCAAAAGGATTAGCATTTTAGGAATATATGTAATGATGAGAGTCATTGTATATTTTCATATATGTACACTGGAAAGTTAGGCAAGTTTCATTTCTCTGTTTTTCTTATCCTGTCCCTACCCCCATCAACCTTCTTCTAATCATCTGATCTTTCTTTTATTTTGATGGAATTTCCCAGTTTCTTTTTTCTCTCTCCAACTGCCCCTCAACAATTTTGGCTTCCACATATCAGAGATAACATGAGTAATTTTGAGTCTGACTTATTTCACTTAGCATTATAGTCTCCAGTTCCATCCATTTAACAGTAAATGACATAATTTTATACATTGTCATGGCTGAATAATACTCTATTGTATGTGTATGTATATATATATATGTATATATATATATATATATATATATATATATATATATATATACATATATATATATACATATTTTTTTTTTTTCTTCATCCATTCATCTGTTGAAAGGCACCTGGTTTTGTTCCATAGTCTGGCTATTGTGAATGATGCTGATATAAGCATTTATATGGCTGTCTCCTTATACTATGCTCATTTTAGATCTCTTGAATAAATACCAAGGAGTAGGATAACTGGGTCATAAAGTGGTTTCATTCCTAGGTTTTTAGGACTTTCCATTCTGCCTTCCAGAATGGTTGCACTATTTTTTTTTCTTTTTAAATTCAACATTCAATAGGATTTTAATTGTTTGTGGAAGGAAGAGAGGAAAGAAAAAAGAAGGGACATAAAGGGAAAAATAGTAAAGAAACAGAGATTAGGAGTCACTACTTTGTCCTTGTCAATTGTAATGTACAAATAGAAACTATTTTCTTATCTAGTATTTTAACCCTATAGAATTATACCATTTTAAAAATATACTTTTCAGTTAATTTTTTTGTTATTATTTGTTATTACGAATTATTTTATTTAACAATATTTTGAATATTAGAGAATTTTTTTTTAGTGCTGGGGATTGAACCCAGGGTCTCTTGCATGCTAGGCAAATATTCTACCACTGGGCTACTCCTACACTCCCAGCCTATATTCTTAATATTAATTGTGAATCACAAAGAAAGCCAAAATAAACATAATCTGGGAAATAAAGATAAAAGTACTTTTCAAGCTTAAAAATAAAAGATATGCTGGTACATGATAGAATAAAACAAGAACTGACTCTCTTTACCTATTCATTAAATTTTGTTCCATATTACCCAGTAAAGGTAATTCCACCCAATTATCATATTCACCTTTTAGGCTTATGCTCTATAATCTTATCAGAATTGTACTCTACAACATATTAGAAAAGTCCTAAGTACAGACAATCTTGTTTAGTTATACAAAATATATGCCTTAGACAATTTGACAAGCTCTGATCTCAATCCTGATAAATCTTTCTTTGCAACGCAAAATGTCTCTGATGTATTTTTCAGAGTAAATGAGGGATTTATAAAAGTTGATTTTTTAATATTCAAAGCATTAATAGCATGTACATACTCTTTTCTCCCCAATTTCTGAATTCATATTTTATTAAAGATTTCAAATAAATCAAATCCAGGTGTTTTCAATACAAGATATTAACAGTTGTGAATTAATGATAATTATTTTATTTTAAAATTATTTTGTTCTTTTTAGATATATTTGACAATACGGCATATTTTGATATATCATATGTACATGAATTATAACTTATTCTAATTAGAATTCCAGACTTAAAGTTGTACATGATGTGGAATTTCACTGTGTTGTATTCATATATGAACATTAAAAAAAAAAAAAGGATTTTAAGATGGGCTACTCTGAAATCATAGAACTCCTCTTCAGGATCAAGGGTAGAATCTCCTGCCAAGTATGAGACAGAATTATAAGAAGTTACAGTTTTTGCTGTGGCCGAATCTAGCAATATGAACAAACTGAATAATCAATAGAGAGACAGTAAGAAATGTGATCTAACCAAGTTCTAACAGGAGCATGTGAAGTAATATTTTGTTGTTTTAATAGGCAAATAGAAGTGTGATGCAAATAGCAAAAAGTGACTGAGGAAAAGGTGTCTTTTGATCCCTGTCAGTCGTTCCTAAGGCTGAATTGCAAAGTCTGAGTAAGAGAGAAAGCTGACATGCTCAGGTAAGAGAGGTTTTATTTTGTTGAAAACAGTTTCAGGAGTTCTAAAAAACGAAAGTTTATCATGAGATGGCTTTTTTACAATGCAAATTCAATTTATTTTTAACTTTTTACAATTTTTTTAGCTTATACATAAAAACATACTAATCATACAGATTAAGGGGTATCATATAGTATTTCAATGCATGCATAAATTATGTAATGTTTAAATTGTGTTGAACATATCTATGTCCTCAAACATCCATGGTTCCTTTATGACAAAAGATTTCAAAAGTATTCCAGCATTTTGAAATGTAGAGTATCTAAATGCTACCTGTATCACCCTATCATGTAATAGCACACAAGAACTTTTAAAAAATACCATTTGTATTGGTGCGTATTTATTATGTAGAATAATGTATATGTGATTTATTATAAAATGAATGTGGCATCTTTATACATGAACATAACATAATTTGATCAATTTGTCTCCCCAGTACTATCTGTTACACTCCCGTCTTTCTTCTTCCTGAACACCTTCCTCAACCGTTATGGTTTCCCTTCTACTTTCAAGACATACCCCTCCCCCGCTTTTAAAAAAATTTTCCAACCAGATTCCACATATGAGAAGGAACTTTACAACACTCATCTGAGTTTGGCTTATTTTGCTTAACCTGTTATCAAGTCCCATGCATTTTCCTGCAAATGACTTCATTTCATATTTTTGTGGATGTGGCTGAACAAAATTCTACCATCTATGTATACCATGTTTTCTTTATCTAGTCATCTGTTAAATGGACACCAATGCTGGTTCTACAACTTGGTTGTTGTGAATTGTGCTGTGATAAACATGATATGCATGTGTCTCTAAATTAAGCTAACTTTAATCCTTTTGGAAAACATCAAGGAGTGATAAAATTGCATTGTATGAAAGTTCAATTTTTTATTTTGGGGGGAAACCTGCATTACTGACTTCCATAATGACTGCACTGCCAACAGTATATATGTTTCTTCCCCCACATTCTCATAAGCATTTTTTATTTGTATTATTGACAATTGCCTTTCTGGCCAGATGAGAATTTCAGTGTAGTTTTGATTTGCATTTGTCTGATAACTAAAGGTACCAAACATTTTTTTTCATATACTTTTGACTATTTGTACTTTTTTTGAGGATTGTCTGTTTGATTTGTTCATTTATTGAATAGGTTATTTTGGGGGAAAGAGTGAGTTTTTTTTTTTAGTTCCTTTTTCTGGATATCAATCCTTTGTTGGTGGACTAGTTGGTAAAGATTTTTTTCCCCTTCTGCAGACTTTTTATTCACACTATTGTTTCCCTGGTTGTACAGAATCTTTTTAATTAGATGCCATCCCATTTATTGATTCTTGGCCTCATTTCCTAAGTTATAGGAGCACTCTTCAGGGAGTCATTGACTTTGCCTTTGTGATGCAGTGTTTCCACCATGTTTTTACTATAATAGTTGTAAAGCTTCTGGTCTACACCTAAGTGTCTAACAGAATTTGAGCTAACTTTTGTGCAGGGTGAAACAAAGGGATTTAGTTTCATTCTTCTGCATGTAGATACCCAGGTTTCCCATAACTGTTTGTTCAGGAGGCTTTCTTTTCTCAAAACATTTATGCCAGAACTTCTTGACCTTATGTAACTATATCTTATACCTATTGATCAATCTTTCCATGTGGTGCTGAGGATCAAACCAGGGCCGCACGCATGCCAGGCGAACCCGCTACCGCTTGAGCCACATCCCCAGCCCTATTTCATTATTTCTTTTTATGGATCAAAGTATTCCATTTTGTTTATGCACCACATTTTGATTATCAATTCATCATCTGATGAAAACCTCAGTTGTTCTCAATTCTTGGCTCTTGTCAATAGTGCTGCAATGAACAAGGGGGTGTAGGTGTCTGTTGAGCAAACTGATTTCATTCCTTTGGGTAGATACTCAGTAATGGAATTACTGGGTCATGTGTTAGTACTATTTTTAATTTTGAGAAATCTCAATACTACTTTTTATATTGCCTATATAATTTGTATTGCACCAACAGAGTGTAGGTCTCCCCTATTCTTCATATTCTCACAAGCACTTATTATCTTTAATGTTTTACTAATAGCTATTCCTACTGGGGTTAGATGACATACATCATTGTAGATGTATTTTTAATTCACAAATGATTAGTACAATTGAGAAATATTCATATAGTTGTTGATCATTTGTATTTTTTTTTAGAAATGTCTATTTAGATGTATCATTCATTTTTTAAATTTATTTATTTGGGTTTTGTTCACTGTGGTATTTGTCTTTATCCTTGAAGTTTTGCTCCTTTATATGCCCTAAATAAGAACTCTTTTTCAGTTGTTACATATTCTTTTCCAGTCCACAGGTTGACCTTTCACTCTGCTGATTGTTTTATTTGCCCCACTGAAGCTTTTTACTTTGATGTATCCAGCTGCTTATACTTCTATTTTGTGTGCTTTTATGACCCCTTTTCAAAAATCTGTAAATTCCAATGTTGTAAAACATTTGCCCTATGTTTTCTTCTATTCATCTCATTGTTTTCATCTATGTTCAACTTTTTAACCCATGTGAGTTGATTTTGTAATTGATGAGTGGTTCTAGTTTCATTCTTCTGCCTTGTGAATATGCAATTCTTCTAGAACCTTTTATTGAAAGACTCTTCTTTGTCCAGTTCATAATCTCAGGTATATTTTGAAAATTGGTTGACTGTAGATGTGTGAGTTTGTTAGGATCTTTATTCTGTTTCATTAGCCCATTTGTCCATGTTTATGTCAATACCATACTGTTTTAATTACTACAGCTTTGTAGTGTTTTTCAAAATCAGATAGAGTAATGCTTCCTGCTTTATTCATTTTGCTTAGAATGGCTGTGGCTGTTTTGGATTTTTTTTTCTAATTCCATATAAAATTTAGTATTTTTCTCATTATTAGAAGAATGTTATTGATATATTGATAAGTATTGCATTTAATCTGTAGATTGTTTTGGATAGTATGGCCATTAAGCCAGGCTCATAAAATTAAGAGTTGTTCTTTATTGATCAATACAGAACCTAAAGCAAAATAAGGAAAAAGGGGAGGGGGTCAGATATCATAAAGCTATGAGAAGACCAGGGGATTAGGAGAGAGAAGCAGGAAGAAAAGGATAGGGGAGGAAGTGTGAAATGAATTTAACAAAACCATACAATTTGCATGTATCCATATACTGCAGTGAATTCTACCTTTCAGCGTATGTCTAAAGCACCAAGCAAAAATAAATGAGTGAAAGAAAGACCAGTGGAGGGGCTGGGGATGTGGCTCAAGTGGTAGCACGCTCGCCTGGCATGTGTGCAGCCCGGGTTCGATCCTCAGCACCACATACAGACAAAGATGTTGTGTCCGCCAATAACTAAAATAAATAAATATTAAAAATAAATAAATAAATAAATAAAGACCAGTGGAGAATGTTGAATGGGGGGAGAGTGGAGGAAAAGGAAAGTGAGGATGGACTGAAATGAAGTAAATCAGATTTCATGCATGTGTGATTTTATCAAAATGAACCCATCTGCTCTGCAGAAATAAAATACTCTAATAAAAAATAAAATAAGCTAAAAAATGTTTATATTGGGACTAGGGTTGTAGCTCAGTAGTTGAGCACTTGCCTCACATGTATGAGGCTCTGGGTTTGATCCTCAGCACCACATAAAAATAAATAAAATAAAAGTATTGTGTCCAACTACAACTACAAAATAAAATATTAAAAAAAGAAAAAAATGAAATGTATAATACTGCAAAGTCAAACCAAAGAAAATAGTATTTTACTTATCTTCTCACAAAGAAATATCTTATATTACAACTTTCACAGTGTATTCATAAATCTTGTTTGACTAGATTTACACAATTGGCTATTCATTGAAGTTATACTCTTAATTGTTATATACTAGTAATAGATAAAATAATTACATCAAGAACATTAAATAGCAATGCACTGAAAGTATATACACCAGATTCTTTGCATCCTTTAAGTTTATGGACACATAAGGATATTTGAAGATCCTATAGATGATTAATGCTAATTTTATTAAATTAAGTTTAGGGATGAATTTCTGTTCAATTTATAGAGCACCATCTCCGTTTGACTTTGTTTTAAAATTTTTATCATTGCTATTATAGTCTAATGAATTGAACATACGTCTAAAGTAATTTTTACTACCAAAATTGAGGAAATACATACTTCTTAATGGAAATTATTGTATATTTTCTACCACTTTGTTTCCAAGTAAATGCACCTGTAATCACTTCAAATTTTTAGACACTAATATTTTGATTAGGTACCCCTAAATTTGACAATGAACATGGATTGTTCCCCAGCAATATTGGGTTATATACTTATGTGCATTCACATAAGCCCAGCATGTGAGAAATATACATTTGATGGTAGAATCAACATACGTGTATAAGTTTTAGTAATAAGATAATTTCAGGCATATTAAAAAATAAATGAATCTATTTGAATGTTTTTGAAGTTTTCCTTTAATATTTTTAGGTCAATAGTGATCATTCATTTGTCTGGTTATATATGTGAAAAAGTATATTACTATAAAATTAAATGCTTTATTGTTCAAACACACTGAACTCAATATTATCTTACAAATTGAGCCAGTAGTGTATCATTTGGCTATCTATGCATTTTAAGAGAAATTATTCACTGAAGTAGTGACATGTTTCACTCTATAATGCCTTTCATTAATTTTTGTTGATCTGTATCTCATATGTCTTCAATACTCTTGGCTCTATATGCACCTAAATGTTATTGGTGGATTTTGTACATGGTTTTATGCACTTTGAATGAATAATAGTTTATTAGTTGTCTATTATTAATGTAACAACTTATAACAAGCCACAAGATTCCAAACAATAAAAATTGATCATCTTAAATTTCTAGAGTTCAGATTTCTGAAACTGACATTTTGGAGGAAATTTAAGGAGTATAAAATACTGCATTCCTTTTGGAGGCTCAAAAAAAAACATCACTTTCCTGATACTCAGAGCCAATAACATTCTCTTCCTTGTGATCCCATTCTTCCATTTTTAAGTAAAAAAATATATAAAATAAGCAAACAAGCATAGTCCTCATGCTTGTGTAAAATTATCAAGGGATATCTAGCTCACATTTCTGCCCATCTTTTCTTTTGGAGGGATCTTTTATTAGATTCCATGAGAGAATTGAACTCCAGTGTCTTTCTTCCTGTATCCATGAGATCACAATGGGTCTAAATTGATGTTTTCATTAATTTCTTGACATTACACTTCTATGAATTAAATCATAATACAAGTTACAAGAGATCACATAAACTCTCTCCCCTTGTCACCCAGATCAAATTCCTAATATGTTTGATCCCTTTAGTGTTCTTGTGTGACTAAAAAGTGATGTTTTATATATTTTGTCCTGTTATAATCAGTTTAGGGGCTCAATCTGATAGAAGAAAATCTGTGACAACTAGAAATGAAAATTAAATAGTTTTTTTTTATACTAATAATCATTATAGTTTACTTGGATCTTTACAGGGTTGGGTTCTCCTCCTTCTACTTCTCCTTCTTCTTCTTCTTCTCCCCATGGGTTTTTCCACTGAAATGTTGTATCAAAAAATAGTCCCTGATTATACTGTCAAAACTTGCCACTTGCTCAAATCTCTATTGCATGATATGTATACTTACTTTTTAGTGTCTTATTTGGCACTATTTATAATAAATGTGTGCTTGCACTTGTGTCTGTTTCATGTCACAATGAATTCCTGCGTTAAATCATTTGTCTTCAACATTTCAGTATCCTCAGCATGCATAATAGCATTATTCATTTCTCTGGTAAAATATATGTGGAAAAATATAATATTTTAAAATTAAAGGTAATTATAGTTATAATTAAAGGTAATTATAGTTATAATTTTATTGGTTATTCAAAACATTACAAAGATTTCAGAATCACATCAGTTACACATCCACATTTTTACATAATACCATAATAGTAACTGTTGTATTCTGCTACCTAAAAATGAATAATGCAACAATATCAAAAGACAAATGCAGATTTTTGTTGTATGATATTTTAATATATACAAAGTGATATTTTAAATTTACAAAGAAGGGTTATGCATTAAACTTGGCTCAGAAAATTGTCTATGCATTCAAGAAAGAAATGTAGTAAGAGTATTCTCTCATATATTAATAAATTCTGGATGGTTTGAAAAGATCTATATGGCCAAGTTATCAGAGGCACACATAAAGAATCTTGAACATCAGAAGACTTTGAGCATATTTTTCAATAATCAAGAAAAACAATTTAAGTCAAATATTCAAAATGTTTTAAAGGCAAAAAACTGGAAGTACAACTAGTAATAATTCAAATATTGGCAATATATTTTTACCATAATCAAATATGTCTGGAAGACCATTATCAATAGTTGTTTCAGGAGTCAATATCAGAACATGTCTGATATTTGTGGCATTTTTCATACCTCCTATATCACGGTTGTAAGTTATAAATATCACCTCTTTAAATATATAAAATTAATAAAGATGTATCATTCCTCCATTTTTAAAGTGTGAGCAGAAAGAGAATCATGATAGTTGACAATGGTTGGGGTAAACAATCAGCAAGATCTAACTTATGGAAATATAGATAGCACATAGTAAACTAAGTTTTAAAAGAATTACAAAAAAAGAGAAAAATCTCCAAATTAATAAAGAAAAAAACTTAGAAATAGTCAAATTTTTAAAAGGTTCCCAAATAAGAATCTACAAAAAATATTATAAGCTAAATCTACAGAATCTTTATAAGTTGCAACAGTGGAGTCTATTTGGTGAATTGTTGGGGAACCCTCAAGACAACAATTTATGTAAATATTTTAGAAGTACTTGGAAATCAGGGCTGAGGTTGGAGCTCAGTGGTAGAGCACTTGCCTGACATGTGTAAAACACTGGGTTTAATTCTCTCCACTGCATACAAATAAGTGAATAAAACAAAGGTCCATCAACAACTTAAAAAAAAATTTAAAAAGGAAGTACTTGTAAATCATTGAAATTTAAAATAATATCCTGTTTTATCTCTCACTTTAATTTGATGAAATCTGTATTAGAAATAAAAATTAACATTTATTAGTTAATTTTAGCCAAAATTATTTGAGGCATTTGCTTATAAAATTATTTAATTTAAAAATGATGTCATAAAGTATTTACTGGCACTGCCTTATCTTATGAATAAGAAATTAGAGGCAGAGAAGTCAAAGCAACTTTCCTGTTCACACAGGTCAACAGGAGATGAGAGTCTACTCAGGGCATTCCATCTTTTTAACATGACTCTTTAATGTAAAGAAATACATGCCCCTTGGGGTAAATATGCACAGATATGTTTTATAATTCTAATAAAATGGCAAATAAATTTTGTTTAATAGTGTAAGGCAGTTAAATATTAATTATCACACTCTAGAAAATTATGGATTTTTTCAAAAAAATGAGTTAAATAAAAAAGCAAGGGGATATAGAACAAAGACATTAAAAACTAAAACCAAAAATATACACACATGCAAACAAAAAGCAAATGACTTAAAAACAATTTCCTTTAGAGAAAAATGGAAATTGGGTGGAATTTTATGTTTTGATCATTATAATTCTGTTCTTTAATAAAGAACTAATAGAAATTTTAAATAAAAATGCCAATGTAATAATTTTGATTAACAATCAGAAACTATCAGCATACTAACTTTTAAATATGGTTAAATATGAGAAGCAGGGCTAAGAAATGTGGGGAAAGGAGCAGTAGATTTTAGCTCCTTTTCAATTTATAATGACATTATTTATTTTGAAACATGTGTGTGAATTGCTTTTGTAATATAAAAACAGCATTGCACAGCAGTATTGCTCTTAATGTCACTGAAAAATGGTCAAATGTAAAATTTTGTGTATTTGACCACTATGTAAAAAATAAGTAAATAAATAAAGCAATCAAAAGAAGAGCATGGTTAGCATAATCTTATTTTAATAAGATTTTTTTTCTTAATTCATCCATCAGTTCTTCTAGGTGTCCATTCATCAGTCTGTCTGTATGGATCAAGAGTAGTCCAGAGAAATGCCATCTAAGTTTATGAGATTTTTATTGACTGTAAGAGTTTGGACATTAACATTTTTTGTTTGTGTTCTCTTTTCTTTTTTATGCTTTAATATATTATTTGAAAAGTTCATTATGTACATATGTAATTTTTAAATGAGCTATACAAATATTTCAAAATACAAATTAATTATCCCAGTGGCTAATATAAAAATAGATTTATAACTGTATATGAAAAGAAAAGAACCTACAAAAATGATAACAACAATATATTTTTCAGATAGTATCTCCTTTGCTCATTTCATCACTTTCTAAAACTGGATTTTTTTTTCTTTTCTCCCATTAGAAAATTGAATGTAAAAGCCAAATTCCTAACGTGTCAGATGGAGGAGTTACATGTTCATTATAGCTTCAATCCATTTTCTTAATTACATTGAATTTTATTGTCTTATTACTTTCTGTCTCCATTTTCTGATCCAGAATTTGTATTTTTTGTTTCTTTGCTAGTCAACTGCTATCTAACCATCTGCCAGCAGAGAAAAAAATGTCACAGATGACAAAATATACAGGATACTCCATTGCTTCCAATATGAAGCATGTAGTGCTCTTGTTTACCAAGTCTCATTACAATGTTGTTTTTTTACATTTGGCAAAATGTATTTCAATTTAATCCAAAATGTTCATTTCACTGCAGCATCATTGCTTTTAAGCAATTATTCAGACATTATGTTAATTTAATGGTTTGCTTTTGTCCCATCCACAATTCACCTCTCTCTAACCTTCCATTCTACAGTCCCAACTTCAATGCTGTGGTCAACAACTAAACATAAACAAGACTATCCTTATCTATTAAGAAGGGAAATTTTTTTGTCCTATGTGTATTCTTGAGATTAAGTATTTTTCACAAGAGTAGTATTAGTAGAGTCTGCTTATATTACTATTATTTATTTGTTATTCTTTCCTTAATTTTAGCTCTATAAGCAGAATAAACATTAAGAATAAAGAGAGTGATATAAATTATTCTTTTTTAATAGACAGTACAGTGTTTAATATATAACATTTATCACATTGTAATTCTTTTAAAATACTTCTTTTTAAGGTAAATCATTATCTCTAGTTTTGCTTCAGTGAAAAGTTAATTCTAAATATCTCAGAAGCCATGTTGAAATAAGCTTTCATTATTAAATCATCCGGTGTACTAAGTCTTTCAATTATTATTGAAAGAGGAAAGTCAAAAATGTTCTCCACTTCCAGACAATGGTTTGGCTTCAAGTGACAAAAATAATGAGGTAAATTAAAATGTTTACTTAGATAAGGAAAGTAAAAGTGAAGATCTTGTTTAACTGGTGCTTGCCAAAATTTTATTGAAAATCCACCATGTGTTTGGATATCTTTTGCATGATTGAAACAGCAGATAGTTATTATTGGGTGTGATCACTGTCCCAATATAGCATTTGCTCTCAAGTGAAGAGGTCAGCAGGCAATTGTCCTGAAGTGTGACTAGGGCTACCAGACAGTATGTATAAAACCTTATGAAAGCAAAGAGGGTGTTTCTCAAGAAAACTGCAGGCTAGTTGAATAGTTTTCAGTGTCTGAGTAAAACTAGCATGTGTAAAATGAAGCTTTAGGTAGTATAATATGAGTGATAGTTGAATCAGTTGCTTGAGGAAAGGGTAAGGAGATGGCAAGATATTCGAATGTCTGATATAAAATACATGTAAAACAAATTTGCCATGACTGTGGTCCATCACACAATGCTGTCTCCCTGATCTATTTAGTAGCCTCCTATCCAGGACCTCACCTCTTCCCCTTAGATAGTAAAAAGTATGACTATATTTTTAAAATACTAAACAGATATTCATAGTTACTCTCTTGAACTATTCTATTTTTAACCAATTATGAAAGCCCATGGGTCTTGTTTCCCATTCAAGTTTCACTTATTTCCATCTATTTATTGTTTTCCAGGCATAGTAAACTTGCAAATTCTCAAAATCAATGAGATCTTTCCCTTGTAAGAGTCTTCAAATTTACTTTTTTGTGCATCTTAAATCCCTCTTCTGTCATCATTTTTTTTTACTAGCATCTATGTATTCTTTCATACTCAGATTGAGTATTTTTAACAGGGTGTTATGTGTCAGACCCAGTGATTTACCCTATTTATTGTATTCATTCCCACATGATCTTAAAAAAATAAGAAATAAGAGCAGAAATAAGAGCTCAGTATGCGCTTATGTGGAAAGATAAATAACACTACAAGAATAAATAGAAAATGGAGAGCTCTAAATTAAGCCTTCTGACATGGGAATATATAGGAGAATGTTAATCTGAAACTGGAAGATGATTAGGAGAGGTGTTGACAAGAGTATTTTAAATCATCCCGGAGCAGTGCTTAAAATATACTGGGCTTAAGGTGTGCACGTTTATGATTTTTCAGTATTACTTCTATAAAAGAGAAGAGAAAAATGTGAACTGTAGAGAGAAGGAAACTTACAAAGTATTTTTGATGCAGCATAGACTTACATAATGTTAAAACTTATGAGAAGGACCTAATTAGGAAGTAGATGCAAAAGAAAAACTGATAGCTAGGTAAGGAAATTCCACTCTTGTGAAAGCACAAATACTTGGGACTCATATATTAGAATTAAGAATTTGGTTTAGAAGCCAAGAGGAAGAGGGAGGTTCAGAAAAATTTACATGCTTAGTGTCAAACAAATATGTTAATTTATATCTAGTGTCATTAACTCATGAGAAATGGAAATTCATGTCATCTTCTGAAAGTGACACCAAGTTGAAATGGTCAAAGGAAACAGAAAACTAAAAATTTAAAACTGCTACCTGATACTATACTGAATGAAAATATGAGGTTATTTTTATTTGTTTTCAAAATAGTCAACTAGCTTTAATTTATATTCTCATGAATTTTCAAATGTTTTGCTCTGTTAATTCACATTAAGTAAAATTATTGCATATTGTAGAATAGAAGAGGTAAGAATATCACATTTCTTCTTTTTCTGGGGGTGAGGGATGGTACAGGAGATTGAAGTCAGGAACACTCAACCAATGAGCTACATTCCCAGCCCTATTTTGTATTTTATTTAGAGAAAGTGTTTTTACTGAGTTGCTTAGCACCTCACTGTTGCTGACTTTGAAGCCACGATCCGATCCTCCTTTCTCAGCCTCCCAAGCTGCTAGGATTACAGGCATGTACCACTGCCCCTGGCCACATTTCTTATTATTAAGTCTATTCCTGACTGTACCTGGTGGGATTGTTCAAAACTGCAATTGTCAAGTGGGAAGGTATTACAGTAGGAAGTGGAAGTTCACTGAATTCAGATCATCAGTTTTGATTAGCCAGATTTTTGTGAGTTGAAGATAGAATATACACTTGAGTAACACTGTTAAGTTAAATCAAATTGTCCAGTTTTAGGATGGGAGAACCCCCACTTTGTCAAATTCCCCACATGATATATTTTTAAATAAAAAAAATACCTTAAAATTTGTACATTAAATGGGTTCAGTTTAATTTATATTGCAGTTAAATTGTAATAATTTCCATAAAATACTTTAATGTGTTTAATTTTTTTAAAGAGAGGAGAGAGAGAGAGAGAGAGGAAAGAGAGAGAGAGAGAGAGAGAGAGAGAGAGAGAGAGAGAATTTTTTTAATATCTATCTATTTATTTATTTATTTATTAGTTTTCGGCAGACACAACATCTTTGTTTGTATGTGGTGCTGAGGATCAAACCCAGGGCGCACACATACCAGGCGAGCACGCTACCACTTGAGCCACATCCCCAGCCCAATGTGTTTAATTTTTAAATAAAAGAAGACTTTGAAAACATTTGCAGCTTTATAATACTGTCTACAGGTGTCTTATTCCCTGCTATCTCCATATAGTTGGAGATTCATTACTTCTAGAGATCTCATCTTATGTAAATGATTAACTGAGAAATAATTGCATTCAAAGAATGTGGCTTCATTAAAGAATACAAAAATAAGCACTAAATCCCTAATTTTTCCATATCAACTTTTTATTGTTGCTATAAGAAAGTCTAATGGGAAAACATACATCAAAATGTGTTGTATTGCTTTTGTTATTATGTTTCTCTATCAACCTCTAGAGAAAGTATTATTATTAATAGCAGTTATTGCTATTGAACCTATATTGCTTTTCCAATAAAACATAATCCAGAAATCCAGAACTTTTTGAAACTAGCTAGGTAACAGATGTAATAGTAGCAAAGGTATCTATGGCTTTCACCCCAAAATCATAAAAGTAATTACAAGAGATGCTGTCTAGGCTAAATCCCCTTGATGATTTTACAGAATAATATTTTTATTTATTCCCTATGCTACAGAATGATTTTATTTTTTCCACTGAATATGTAGTTGTGAACCAATTTCTTGATTTCTGACAAACCAGGACCAATTTCTTGAATCTCCTTGAAAAATCAGGTGTCTCTGTGGACACAGATTATAGCTTTTATCATTTATTTATTGACTGATTAATTATTTGAAGATATGCATTCCAGATTTTCTTGATGGGTTGGTTACACTCAAAAGATATTGAAATGAAGATATAATTTATTCAAGTGTATGAATTAGTAAAATGCATCAAGATTTTGGAAAAGTTCTTTTTTTCAGTTTTTGGCTAGTTTACTGAAATCAGTTAACATACTATTCTTGGGCTTGAAATCTGTCTCTCAAGAGTTTACAGAAGGAAATTTGGAAGACGTTTGAAGTCACCTTGTGGAATGAAAAATAATTAAGGAGTATGTGCATTAATAATAACATTTTAAATAATCTGTGGTAAAATTCAATCGTAAAAGTCTGGATTCTCCATTAAGAGAAAACAATATAACTACTATGCAAGGTAGCCAGGCAGACAGATTCTGCTTGAACACAGGATGAATTCCACAATTTGTTTTTAGTGAATTTGACTACCTATTTCCAGGTCTTAAGGCCTTCTTAGCTTCACTGTATTCTACACAGGAGCAATCCTGCCCTGGGATCAGAAAACTTTTTGATTCTCTTCAGATTATCATAGTCACTACTCAGAATTATCCTAGTAAAACCTCATTAGTGGATCTTGCAGAGGTTGGTAAATCCCCTTTGTATACACTCTGAGAAATGCCTACTTCTGTTTGCTTAATGATTTCACATTTTCCCCATATCTAGGAGTAGTACTTTAGGTCTGTTTCATCTCTCCCCTGATATGTCTATAAATTGAAAAGAAAAAAAATTTCAGCATCTCCATCAACAAAGAAGATTTTATGGTTTTGAGATAAGATATGAAGGATCCCTCTTTGGAACTAACTACAGATATCATGACACTTTGAGAGAGAAAATTTATTTTCCTTCTTCACAGTAGCAACTAATGAAATGTTCTCTGTTTATCCAAAGAAAAATAAAACATGGAATACTGGTTTGGTGGAAATACGTAGGAGTGTGTTAAAGAGATTGAAATAATAAGTAAATACATATTTAATTCATAATCTTTGCATTTTTACAATATTTATATTTTTGCAATATAGAATATTTTTTTCCATTTTATTTATTTATTTATTACATAGATGACAATAGTGGAGCGAATTACATTCATAATTATCCATTCACAGCACAATTTTTATGGAATAATTTGGCATGAGCATTCTTTGTATACAGAACATGTTTATGACTGAACTTCTAAGCCTAACATTTCAAAAAACATCAGGCTTAACGAAAATAGTTGAAGATTCAAAATGGTTCATTCACAAAGGGTTTGGGATTTAATTGTGTGTTCTTTTTCAGCTGCTGAGCCTAAAAATGATAGTAAATTTCACATTGCCAATTAGTAAAAAAATTATATTTTATATAAAAAATATACAATTTCGTGAGGGAAAAATGGCTCATTAGATTTTGAGATCTTAAATATATTTTGAATATTTTCACAATATTTTCATGATTAATTTGCTAAAGCACACTGTTGTCATATTTCTATTTCATGTGTCCAGAATACACAGTGTCCTAGGGCATCTGCTATGCACCAAATATGAGATTGTAAATAAGATGTGTGTGTCCACTCCTGATCTCACAGGGTATTTTGCCAATTTGGTTTAAGGGAGAAAAATGCAATGGTACAAAATATGTAGTGAAAATATGTAGCAACACAAATGTATGAAATTGCTATAAGGGAAAAACTGGATTTAAATGTTGTAAAGAAATAATAATAATAAAGGAAGACACAGAGACAAGGTGCAAAGGAAGGGAAGGTGGCAGAGTTGCCCTATGTTCAAGGGGCCAGGTTTATTTATACCAATAGGTTACATTAGGTCATTAGTACCATAACTATATTATTGTTTATAGTATCAGTGAGGTTGCTTATTCTATAGTTATATTCTACTTTAAAGGGACATCTAACCACCTACTGTAATTACTTAAATAAAAGTTATAAACTGTGAAACTGACCTAATCTTTTAAGAATTTGCAACAAATTGCCATCATTTTAAAACTGAGATGTAAGAGGAAAGTTGGTATTCAGGATTAGTTTTGAAGAAATGGAAAATGTGAAAACAACAGATAAGAGCCAATGTGATATTAGTCCCCTGGATCTGGGCAGGTTTTTCTAATTTTGGACAAAGGATACATCAGCCTAGGTATGTCCACTGCTCCATTTCATGTTTTCCTGTTGACTCTGAGATTAAAATTTGGTATTTCTTAATATATATATATATATATATATATATATATATATATATATATATATATATATATGTATATTTCTTATTTTACTTAATTTGTAAAATGAGGCAAGAATTTAATGTGGTAATATTTACAATGGACTTACAGAATCACTTAATATATAAACTTAACACATATATAAAATTATGACGTGAAATTGCAAAAATTACACAAATAGAGAAAAGAAAAAGAAACAACTCAAATAATGTGCTTTGTTTTCTTGAATAATAGGCCCTTGCAAGTCATATATGATCCTTCCATAATAAATGAATAAAGGCTTTCTGGAGGAAAGCTGAATGGGTTGAAACCTGAAGCATAAACAGGGTGATAAACAAAATCATTTAGCTATTACACATTTATCCTCTCAGGTAATACATGTTTACTGAATATGTGGTGGGGGAAATTGTGGTACACTGGGTTAGAAACATAACTGCTCCCTCTTTGCCTGAGAATAGTATCCTGAAGGAAAAATATATGCCACGTCCCAGGATTTGGCAATAAATAACACAAGAAATTTGAATAAGTTTAGTATGGTTTCAGATAGTATCTAAGAACGTGAATACACTATTTTGGAACATAAAACAAGATCTATATTAAGAAATCATATGATTGTGATATTAAGAAAATCTATTTTATCCTGAGGAGGATCATAAATGGAAGGCATTTCAGGGTCATAATATAAGTGTGTGTGTGTGTGTGTGGGGGGGGTGTGTGTGTACATGCTTGATAAGAATTCCTTGACTGCAGATTGAAGAACTAATTGAAGAGGTAGAAGACAATGCTATGTAAGCTGTTTAGCTTACTACATCATTACAACAAGTGAGGTTCCCTGGAATATTGATGGTGGTGTTGATAAGCAGTGAACTGAATAGAGAGTGACATGTTACTTAAATAAACATGAACATGTAGAAATCCGTTTCAATTTCCTCAGTATCTAATACATTTGGGGAAACAGGTGACATCTGTGATTATATTATGCACTGTTTTGTTATAAATCATCTTATGTATTACACACTGTGCCTGTCCCAGAATATGTCTCCAGTAAGTGTTACCTATAAAACAGTCAGTAAGGGTAATGTAAGTAACTATTTGGAACTGGAATTCAGACTGTTTATTCAACCAACTTCTACTTATTAGCTGTATGACATGGATACATATTGTTTATTATCGTGCCTCAATTACTTCATTTGTAAAATGAGGCAAGAATTTAATGTGGTAATGTTTACAATGGACTTACAGAATCATGTAACATATGGAAATAAATTAGAATTTCAGGATCCATCTTAGTAATGTATTTTGGTCATCTTAGTAATGTATTTGTCACTGTGATCTAAAGATCTGTCAAGAACCATTAGAGGAGAGGAAGTTTATTTGGGACTTATAGTTTCAAAGTTCTCGTCCGTAGATGGCCAACTGCATTGTTCTAAGACTAACGGAGGCAGAACATCATTGTGGAAAGGTATGGAGGAGGAAAGCAGCCTAAAACATGGCAACAAGGAAGCTTACCAGCAACACATTATATATCCCAAAGGCACACTCCCAATGACCAGCTTCCTCCAGCCACACCTTGCATGTCTACAGGTATCACCCAGTTAATCCATTCAAGAGGATAAATGCACTGATTACTTTAAGATTCTCATAATCTGATCATTTTGCCTCTGAATTTTCTTGCATTGTCTCACACATGAGCTTTTGGGGGACACCTCATATCTAAACCATAATAGTGAGATTGGCAATGATGCCTCTCTAACCCTTTCATGTGATAATACTTTATGACAATTTACATTGCCATTCTTATTCAGAGACCTCAAAGAAGTTCTTGTTTTAAAAACAAAGGTGGTATGAAGATAAGAGGTAATAGGGATGTGTAGTTCCCATGAACAAATTTGCAGTTTCAAACCTAGTAGCCACATGCAAAAATGATGGATAAATATACCAACTGAACTGTTGTTTCTCATGAATGACAATGTTCCATATATTAAAGAAATATAAAGAACACAGAAAGTAGGATTATCTTATTTCTTAAAAAAATTCAAAGAACATAGAAAGTAGGATTACCTTAATTCTTAAATTCTTCAATAAAAAAGCTACAAAGAGGGTAACTACTAGAAAGGAAAAAATAATAAAAGAACTGCTACTTTTAGATCTGAAAGGCAATTTAATTAGCAAATCAGTTGACAAAAAATACATACATGTAGCTCAATTTTGTTTATAGTTTAACATTTAGTCTAAATAAATGTTGCCCTATATAATAATGAGTAAAATTTATCCAGATACAGCAAACTAAGAATAATATCGGTAAAGGAGTGTCCAGACAATTGAAAGAAACATTAGTAAAATATTACTGGACAAATATTTGTGAATAGAAATCTTTTGTTATTTTTGATTAAAAGGATCTTTCTAAAGCAGAAATATAGTTCAGTCTGTGATCACTCATGCTCTACACCAACCCTTCGACAAAGAAGATTATGAACCAAAGACTTGCATGTTGATAGCTTTTTTCCCAAATGGTACCAAAGGAGCAAGATTAAGGATGATGTGGAACATGGAGAAATCGAAATTCAACTAATAAATTAGATATGAAGGATAGTTTGATGGTTAAAATGTTTGTGTCCCTAAACAATTTATGTTTTAATCTAATCCCCAATGTGGTGGTGTTAACAAGTGGGGCTTTTGGGCCTTTGAGAGGTGAATATATCATGAGAGTTTTGTCCTAACCTATGGGATTAGTGTCTTCATAAAAGAGACCTGAGAAATCTGCTTCTCTCCTTTGCCAGGTAAGGATACAGCTAGAAGGCACCATTTAAGAAACAGGGAGCTCTAATCAGACACTGAATCTGAGGGTACACTGATCTTGAACTTTCCAGCCTCCAGATTTGTGAAAAACAAATTTCTGTTGTTTTAAATTATCCAGTTGTTTATTATATCAACGCCAACCAACCAACAAACAAAAAGTAGATGTTTGAAGATGAAATTGGGGTTTCAATTTGGTAACTGGTGAATAACCTCTGTGAGATGTGCTGTTGAACATTTGGAAATGAGTCTCAGAACTTCAAACAGTAAAGGGTAACACCAATTGGTTGCCTGGCATTGATAATGAGGCATTGGTAATGAATGTCACTTACAGGATACTTATGAATGAATGGTAGTTGAGCCACATGTCAAAGAACTAAGTAAGATGAACTGAGTGGGGTAAACATGAAATAATCCAGTCACTTCAACAGTGGCTTATAAACATTAAATAATCCAGTCACTTCAACAGTGGCTTGTCATGGCTAAGGGGATTTAACTGGTATCCCAGAGAAATTGAATTATGTTCTCTAACTCCATCCATTTACCTGCAAATTCCATGATTTTATTCATGAGCAATATTCCATTGTGCAGGTGGCATCACTATACCAGACCTTAAACTATACCACAGAGCAATAATAAAAAGAAAGAAAGAAAGAAAGAAAGAAAGAAAGAAAGAAAGAAAGAAAGAAAGAAAGAAAGAAAGAAAGAAAGAAAACAGCATGGTATGGGCACCAAAACAGACTGGTAGACCAATAGTACAAAATAGAGGACACAAGGGCTGGGGCTGTAGCTCAGTGGCAGAGTGCTTTCCGAGCACATGTGAAGCACTGGGTTCAATCCTCAGCTACACCACATAAAATAAATAAAAGTTTTGAGAAAATAGAGGACATCGAGACTCACCCACAAAAATACAATTATCTTATATTAGACAGAGGTGCCAAAAACTTGCATTGGAGAAATGATAGCATCTTCAACAAATGGTGCTGGGAAAACTGGAAATCTATATGCAACAAAATGAAATTAAACCCCTATCTCTCATCGTGCCAAAAACTCAATTCAACATGGATCAAGGACTTAGGAAAAAACAGAGACCCTGCTTCTAACAGAAGAAAAAGCAGGCTATAATCTCTATCATGTGGGATTAGGACCCAATTTAATTAAATTTATTTTTTGAAACGAATAGATACAAATTTGATATCAATAAATGATTCTTATATCACAGTATTATATATTATATATATATATATTTCTTTAAAAAATCATGTAGATTTGATTATTTTGTTTTGTGTTCTTCATTATATTTACAACTTTTGTGCAAGTAAATTTGTTCTTGAGAAATATTATCAAATAATCAATAAAGCCCTGTACAGATAATATCAGCACGAGTGGTAATTCAAACTCTAATAGAGAAAGGTTTTGTGGAGCAATTAGATTAATTTCTAAAAGTTTTATCTGGAGATTCAATTTGTAATCTGAACTCAAGATGGTAACTGGTAGCTTTAAAAATATTGCACTGAATCTAGTATTCTCTTGAAACTATTTTCATCTGTATCCTTAGATAATTTATGTTGAGAAAAAGAGAAATGATTCTCTGAAATTTAATTACAACATTAATTGGCATTCAGACAAAATTCTAAGCAAGGTGGTGTTAAATAGACCTAGATCAAAATAATGTAAACTGTACACATGATAGATTTTAATTTTCATTTTTTAAGAGAAGATACTCATTTTTCTCAGGCTAAGTGAATTATTTAAATACTATAACAGGACAGAATATTATTTCAACACAGATACACACATTGCCAGCTGATGATTTTGTAACATTTAGAATCCTTAAGTAATAGAATTATAAGTGTATGCATTATTGAAACATAAATGATCAATGTGTCTACATGTAGTCAGTGACAGAACAAAATTAACATGCTAGTCATTCTGGCTCCATGGCCCAAGTTCAATTTCTTCTCCTTTTTCTTCTTCTTCTTCTTTTTTTTTTTTTTTAAACACACAATGAATCTATCAGCATCACTGTTTGAATGTTACCATACACACTGGGAAAATAAAAGCTGCAAGTGTATATTTGATAAGAGTAATTATTAAAAATTTATAGATATAGAGTAATTGTTAAAAATTTTCAAAATATAAATCTGAGTGGAGAAATAATGTGTATCTTGTTGGGAGAAAAACATATTTGTATGTAATGAGGGTTCAATTAAGTGGATCCAAAAAGGGTATCTGAAATCATCTGTAGGTACAGTCATAAGGAAGCAGTATGACAGGAAGTAGCTTGCTAAAGGAGATACTACCGTTTTGAAAATATGGAAAAGTGTTTTTTAAATTTGCTACTTAATTAATTTCTACACTGTAGGAGGTCCAAGAGAACCTAATTAATTACCCCTCCTCCCTAATGAATTCTAACTGATTAGAACTTCATTGAATAGACATATTCAAATATTAACAAAAACAGCATCTTATTTCTGCTATAGCTGCATAGGAGAACTTGCTTTTATTGTAGGAATAAAAATTGTACCAAACCATCTCCATAAATGAATTAAAATAATTATCTCTCTCTCTCTCTCTGTCCTCCACTTCTTATATGAGATGAACAGGTGGAGAATAGGCCCCCATGGTTGGTGATAAATGTAGGGTCTCATCTTGGGAGTGAGGAAGCAGGAAGCAAGGAACACCTGCCCCAAGGACCTTAAGTATCAGAAAAGGAGAGAAAAAAAGCACAGCTTGGACCTACCCCAGATACAAACTTGATAGAGAGCCCAGATCTGCACACTTTCAAATAAGATGCTACCATACTGTCTGCTGAAATATCTGCTTCAAAGGAGAACCATCTCTAAGGAGCTAGCTGCAGTGCTTGAACTGGGAAAGGAACGCAAGGTAAATACAGAAGTCAACTTACTGACAATTTGGTAAATATCATCTAAAATGGCTGAGTAACCAGAAAAAAAGGAAATTCTTGGACATTGTAAGTCTTAGAATGAAAAGATAAATTGAATCAGACATTTTGATTTTCTGTTTAACAAAAAATTGTAGCTAACACTTGGGTGCTTCCTAAGGGAGAGATACACTTAATCCTTAAAACAGCTCTGAAAGCCAGTTACTGTTCATTACCCTTTTTCCTAAATGAAAAATCCAGATACAGAGAATTTAAATACCTCGCCCAGATTATTTAGTGCAATTAAGATTGGTGAAGCTTTTACATAACCCAAGACAACTGAACGTTAGGATTATGTTTTTCATCATCTTATAATAATAATTTTAAGATCTAATATACTATCAAACATTGTTTGTACACTACTATGTTTACTCAATAAAACTATTGAGCAGTATGTTGAATTCAATATATTATTCAAAATAATAAGGATGCCATAATATTAATTTCCACATGAAAAACTAAAAAATAAAGCTTTATTATTTCTCAAATTCTTGAATTTAGTTTCATCGGGAATTCCCATTTGACTAAGTTTTTTTTTAACATTCTGAGAATAATTTCATTAATATATAATATATAAAAGACAGTATCATAATACATTTTTCCTACTCTTAGTAGCTATACAGTCATCTTTAGTTTTGCATCATATAATTTGTAGTTTAAATTAGAAAAACAAAAATTAACATTATGCTTATCACACGATTATAATATAACATAGAGAATAGTATGTGAAGTTAATGAATGTACCTGTAAATAAATGAATGAAATAATGGAATGGGTAGTGAAAAATACAGCCTACAGAAATTTGTTAATCTAAAAAGTTTTTATGTATAAAAGTAAGTGAACATATAAGAAAAACATCAATATATATAAGAAAAACATCAATATATATAAGAAAAACATCTATTGTAAGCTAATACAATGTGTCTTAAACTATCACAGAGCATAATAAGTGGGAAAATCTTTTTAATCAGTTTTTTAATGAAAGAATAAAATTATTTCAAAATTGTCAACAAATACACCAAACAAATAAAGACATATACCAAACTAATTCATGAACACTAGTGTATCAATATTAAATGAAATATTGTATAAAATAAATAGCATATAGAAAGTAAAATGTTAAAAAATAAATTGTGACTTAATGGAATTTGTACCAATCCAAATTCAAGTGTATTAGTATTATTTAATGCTTCACCTAATCTATCATAATATGATAAGAGAAAAGGCAAATGGTAATCATAAATTACAAAAACAAAAAAGATTTGAATATTCATTTATATTAAGAACCCTAAATAAAATGATAAGTGATAGAATTGTATAGTTTTAATCAAAGTCCTCCATTTTGTTTAATGGAATTACAAATACATGTTTCTGCTAAAATCAAATATATAATGTCCTCTTTTTTCATTGCTCTTTACAGTATGGTGGATGATATTGCAATTAGACAAGAACAAAGAAAAAGCCACACAATCTGATAGAAGTGAAGCAAATATAATTGATGATAAGATATATTTTTTTCCTGGAAATTTTAAGAAATCAATGGAAAAACTACAAGGAAACTTAGCATAGTAATATAATATAGATAAGTTGTTGAGTTTTCTGCCCTTGCCCCCTTCCCTACATTTATTATTCCTTGGCTCTCTATCCTTGTCTGGGTTTGAGCAAAGGATTGCTTCTTGGTGCCTGGTCAATTTGTGACCAGTCACCACCACACAGGTTTGGTTGGTTGGAAGCCTATCAGTAAGACTTGTTAGCTGAAATGTTTATACTGATTATGGTCTCCCACTACTAAAAAAAAAAAAAAAACATAGTGTGTTTGAGCATCAGGAAAGCACTAGTTAGGAGCTGAAGATCCCCAAATTAAAAAGTGCCTGAGAGAAAGAAACTACTTCAAATGTTTATCTCTTGGTCTACTGTTTTAGTTTTACAGTGAGACTATGAGGAGAAGACTGAAATCACCCAAGGGAGTGTGCTAACCTGAGGCAGAAACTAGAATCATGTTTCACATTGTCCCCACCCATTCACAACCACAACAAACCCAAGGCCATGGGTAAGAAAGTTTGTAAGTAAGCAAAAATAAAGGCAGCCACGTAAGAGTTTTTAGTATCTGTCCACAGAATTTTAGCCAGAATGCAGGCAACCTGTACAATGCAAAATGCTGCTCAGAACAACAGATGTAAATAAGGAACAGGACATTATTTTTTAAGTCAGGAAGTGAGTCCGTTGACTTTGGATAATAAGAGATTCCTCCAGCTCCAGCTCTTCTTTCCGTCTTTACTTCAAAATCAGGTCTCATTGTCAACCCACCACAACATAAATTAATCTCTTGTGATGCTGAATGGTGGCAGTGAACCCAGCTTTTAGTCAGTCCTACAATATTGAGGAAAAACAACTAATACTCTACAGCGTATGTTGCTAAGCTGCAGTGTGCAGTCTATGTTGCTAGGCTACAATGCTTGATAGGTAAGGTGTATCAAATGCATTTTTGATTTACAATGAGTTTATCAGAATAAAATCTCATCATAAATGAAAGTGCATCTGTAATTTGAATGTGAAGAATGAAGATAAAGAATAACTCAAAAATAGTTAATACTTCTTAAAAAATGGTATTTTTGGTTAGGCTTACTGCTATAGTGGGTGAAGGTTAGATTATATTTGATTGATATTTCATTTCTATATATAACTATCAAAGCCAAATGATGGAGTCATTACTGTCTAGTTTTTTTGCATTTTTAAAAAAATTCTATAAATTATTAAAAAATATTTTGTATATAAAAAAAGAAACCTGAATTAGGATTAGAAAGTACATTCAAAATAAAGTAAAAATGGGAAAAACAATTTACAAGCAAATCATTTCAGTTCCTAAAAGGTTATTTACATTTCAGATTAATTTATGGAATAGTGACAGAAATATATAATTTCTGTGAAAATCAATAAAAGAGTTATCTCATTTTAAAGAGATCAACTCAGAAATACTCAGGCAAGGCTGAAAAATTCAAAATATAAAATAAATGCAAGGTCTGTGGCCCAAATACACTCAGGTGAAGGTGGACTTGAAGATGGTGAACATAACCAAATTAATTAGAATCTGAAAGGGTCACTTCAGAGATTAGCAGAACAATTTCCTCGTTTTATAAGTAAGTAGAAAAAACTGGAGAAACATAGTGAGAAGAGGGTCAAGATCACATTCCTGATGCTCTTTGCAGTTATATATATTTAAAATATGCTTAAAATATATAGTTAAAAGTATAAAGAGATTGCTGGGTGTAGTTTTGTAATCCCAGCAGATCTGGAAGTTGAGGCAAGAAGATGACCAAGTTGAGGCTATCCTCAGCAACTCATCGATGCTCTAAGGAACTTATGGGACCTGCAGTAAAATAATTAAAAAAAAATTGGGGTGTGTAGTTTAGTGGTACAGCAACCTTGGGTAAAGTCTCCCATAGCAAAACAAAATGAAAATATATAAAAGGTGATAAATATCCAGAACACATTAAGCTCAATGATTTAAAACATTTCAAGAGGGGGACTGGGGATGTGGCTCAAGCGGTAGTGCACTCGCCTGGCATGCGTGCAGCCCAGGTTCGATCCTCAGCACCATATACAAACAAAGATGTTGTGTCCACTGAAAACTGAAAAATAAATATTAAAAAAAATTCTCTCTCTCTCTTTAACAACAACAACAAAAAAAACATTTCAAGAGGGATGAACAGGTAGAGGGTGAAATTGTTAATAGAGAGCAGCAGCTCACCTCACATGTTAAAGAGATTAAACAGAAAGAAATGATCTCTCAAAGATGTCAGTGCTCAGTTTTCATAGAAATAGTCAATTTTCTATCCAAAATTCCTATTGAAAATTTGGTACCTTAAAAACTGTGCAGAGCTGGAGATGTGGCTCAAGTGGTAGCACACTTGCCTGGCATGTGCGGGGCACTGGATTTGATCCTCAGCACCATATAAAAATAAAATAAAAATATTGTGTCCACCTAAAACTAATAAATAAATAAATAAAAACTGTGCTTTCTTAATCAATTGATTACACTTCATTTTCTTTCTTATCTTTTTAAATAGAACACTGGGTGCTTCTAACCTAAGCAACATTATGTTGTATGTGCATTTTAATTGCATGTCTTAGGAAAAAATGGAATTCATGATGTTTTGGTAACTCAGAGTGTTTTTTTTTTATAAAAATGAAAATCTTTCTATCAGAATATACTTTGTACTGGGAAAAATAAAATAAACAATAAAATAGACCTATTCAGGGTAAACATTAATTTTTGTAGATTTTAGTATAGGAGAGTCTGTTGTTTCAAAGTGGCTCAACTTCCAATTTAAGATTTTTTATTAGTTGATATTATATTATATTGTCATTTCTTCTTATACTACATCATCTTCAAGCCAGCTCTGAGCACTTAACATTTATTCTGATTAATTGTTGCAAACTTTGTCAGAAACATCTGAAACACTGGTGGTGAAAAAGTTTGCTACAACATGTCCAGCAATTGCTGTGGTTGTCCACAGATAACAATTGCATTTGTCAGGCTCACCTTGAGCTAGTCACTCTTAACCAAGTTGTATTTCTCTGAGGGAGAATTATTGAACGGATTCAGTTTCTATATGGTCAGGTACCTTGGAAAGCCCAGCTCTCTGCTTGACAAGCTTGTTTCTCTCTTTTTTCTCAAAGTCTGTTCTTGAAGTTGGAGTCAGCCTTTGCCAGTTAAAATAGATGCAGTATTCAATAAAGAGGGCCCTGAACACTCACTGGCAATGGCACCAGTCTATCCCACCATCTTCTCTTGCATCTAGAGTGACATAAAGAGAGAGAATCACCTTGATTCTGACTGCTGCTCAGAGTTATGGTTGCATAAATAAATGTTTCAATTCTGAAAAAGGCAGTAAATCGAAGGTTGATATGGTTAACACAGCATCCTGTAGAGCACACGACTCTATAATACAAGGACCACCACAGTATGGCCAAAAGAAGTAAAGAGAAAGTTAACAAAAACTATACCAATGACTAATAATCACATAAATATGTATTCCAACAGCATTAATGTCAGAGAAATACAGATTAAAATTATAATACTGTATGAAAAATGATAAATAGTTCAACATCAAAAACTGAGACCCTATTGTATTGGCAATTATTTGAGTGTGCAGAAGCTCTCATCAACCATTGCTGGTGAAAGTATAATACATTGCAACTGCTTGAAAAATAAAAAGTCTTAGCAAAGTTACAAATATACCCATCATGTGAAAATAAATTTTTCTCTGCAGTGAGTCAAGAAAAATGAAAACATGCAATCAAAAGAGATTTGCCATAGTAGCTTAAAATTGGAAACAGCCCAATAGGTCATCTATAAGTAGATAAGGAAGTAAATTGTGGAGTATTCAACATAATAGAATATTACCTAATATTTAAGTAACTGATAAATTCAATATATAGATGAATCTCATTATATTGAATAAAAGATTTTGGTTATAAATGCTACATATTAAATAATGTCAAAACAAGGAGGTAAGGAAACAACCAAAATTTATGTCTAGTTAGAGAACTAGAAATGTAGCTTGTAGTTGATTATGGAGGAAAAATTGCCCTGAAATGTGCCCAAATAATCAATCTTCCTATTACTTAGACCCATTTAATTTAATTAACTTAATTTTTTCTCTAAATAGTATTTAATATTTGTGTTCTAATTCCTGAAACTTAAACTGAAGTGGGTTTCAATATATAAATAGTATCCTGACATTCCTCTTGTGTTTATATATTTAATATATGTTTGAATTCATTTTTATAAGGAAGGACTTTTCTGTCCATTTTCTGTGTGGAATCTATAGATCTTTGACTCAGGAAGAGTATGCATGATTAATAAAAGTGTTTTAAAAGATAAAGCTGTAAGTAACATTACTATTTTAACACATGTAATGTTTCCATCCACCATTTTACTTGAGGAAAACTATGGTAACATCATTTAAATTGCAATGTTAATAACATAATTTTTTAAAAAAAAGGATCTATGGGAGATATAAATGTAACTGTTTTGTTTTGTTTTTTAATTAGATTTGGCAAAAATCCTTTCCTGTAAAATACCTATATTTAGGTTAATTATCAATTCTTAAAATGACCTTGAAAAAATGTGCCTGTCTAGAGACTAAAGACAGATGGAATTTTATGGATTTGAAAGAGCAGTTTAATTTTGCTTATAAAATATAACAGGAAACAAAATGGGATAGTGAATTTTTTAGTATCACTAATTAGACATACAATAAAGATATTGCAATGCCATAAGATTAAAACTAAATCACTTTTTTCCCCAATTTTCTGATGAAACTTATATGATACATTATACTACTCTCTTCATTTAAAGTATGAGTATTTAATATGTATAATCTATGTCAAAATTTTGTCTGGGAGACAAAATACATTGGTGGCTAATAGCACCATATTTAAAGTAAGAGAGAACAGATTGATTTTTCTCAAATCCTCCCCATGCTCTGTGTCCCACATACATTTGGGCATTATCTGGATATAGCTTTGGTTATCATAATGAGGGCAGGGGTGGAGAGTGTTGCTAGTTTCTAGTGGGTAGAGCCCAGGATGTTAATCCTGTGAGGCATAGAATGTCTCACCACAAGAATTATCTAGCCCTATGAGATCAATAGTGCTAAGGTATATAAACCCTGGATTATAGTGTATTCTACTCTCTGCCACAAAATGCTCATGCCTATCAATTTTATAAGACTGTTTCCCTGTCTTTGGAAATATGTTCAAAATAAAGTCTATTCTGAAAGGTAATATAAAAATTCAGTAAAGCAGCATATCTAAAATATAATAACTTGGTGCATGCATACAACAAAGAACACAACTGATGCCTGTTATTTATTTTCATTACAAAATTTGTTACGTACCTGTATATCCTGAAATGCTTAAGATTTCTGTACTATTCAGTCACATAAAGAGGAAACACAGATTTTTTTTTGTCTACTTCTGGAAGTTCTCCAAAATAAATCAATTGTTAATTAAGTCCCTTCTTCTTTGTGAGTCTAACATTGCTTTTTACAGTCTTATTACAATTTTCTCCATTAGAATTCTAAAAATTTTTTACTTGAGCTTACTCCAAATTTATATACCTACAGTCTCATATCCCTCAGAAGCATTGTGTTATTGATCCCACAAAAAATCTTAGAGAACATCAGTTTCAAAAAGAGAGAGAGATGTGTTGAGTAGAGATTTATGTCATTCAGCTAAATCAGAATGGAACAGAGCTCAGTTTTAGAAACAGTGTCCTGTTGTGCCAAAAATCTCTAAAATATGGCCAAAGAGTCTAGTGTGCAACTGTGTTTTCTAGGTAGGACTTAGAAAGTTTGAAACATCACTCCCTCCTTAATCACACACAAACAAACACATGCAAAACACTAGGACATTTGCAAATCCACAATTTTCTTGAATTCATTTAACATATGGTGTCACTAGGTAATCATCCCCAAAAACCTAAAAAAGAAAGAAAGAAAGAAAGAAAGAGACATATTTAAATATAAAAATGATACTGATACTATACAACTTGGAACATGTGGTACTAAACACCAGTAAGAATTCAGTAAAAAAAATGTTGTATTCATCATTAAAAGAGGGAAAGCCAAACATTATAAAAATTTCAACATCATCTACATAGAGAAATTCATCATCTCTCTCAGAACCCTTTATTAGGACAATAATGTGTGTGTACAAAAATGAAGTAAATGATGGTTGTCATAACCAGGGCAGGGGTGGAGAGTGTTTTTATACTTAAAGATTTCTCACGACCCCTGAGAGCACCCCTCAGTAGAGTGGACACTATGTTAGGAGCACACACACAGATTGTTCTTTCTCAGCCCTCCTTCAAAGCTGAAAAAGTGAAGCCTAAAACTACTGGAAATGAAACAATAATTAACAAAGCCAAAAAATATATTACACAGGTTAAGATATGATTCAGTAGTAAAGTATTTGCCTGGCATATGTGAGGTCCTGGTTTTGATCCCCAGCATGATACACACACACACATATGTGTGTATGTGTGTGTGTATATATATATATATATATATATATATATATATATATATATATATATATATATATATGAGTTTTATGTTGTCCATACCCTATGCTGAAACATATTAAAAAGTTTAATTAATCTCAATATTGTATTATAATCATGCATACCTTGTTATTTTTCTTGTTGACTATATTTCTTATGATCTTTGTGGAGCACTATATGAAGATTTCATTATGTTCTAGTTAAAAATTTGTATGTTTTCATTAAAACATTTATCTTCTTTTTTTGTGAGTTAAGGGTACTGGTTAGGATGTAAAGAATAAAAGTTACAGGGGCTGCTACACCTCTGCCCATATGATGAAGGAGGCTTCATGTCTCAAGTGATATATATATTTAAAAGATAGTAAACCATCCTCAGTCTAAAGTCTCAGAAGGACAGGTTTGCCAATCCTCTGCCACCTACTTGTGACATGAGAAAATATAGGCATACAGATCAATAAAAGAGAATCTATAACCTAGAAACACTACCTGTTTGTCCATCAAGGGAAATTCAATATGATTCAGTACGATGAGTAAAAAGAAAGAAAATCTTTCAAATGTAAGCCTGGCATATTCTAAACTTTTAAATTCAAACAAACAAAGAAACAAAAAACTAGACTAAAATTAACTGAAAACAAATCATTGTCCTAAATGTAAAATCTAAAAATGAAATTTCTTAAATATGCATAAGAGAAAATATTTGTGTCTTCAGTTTAGTTAATCATTTTTAGATATGTGATTGGAAACATTATTTAACAAATTGGACTATATTAATATTTAAATAATTTGCTCTTCAAAAATTACCATTTAAAAAGTAAAAGGAAAAGGTATTAAATATGGGGTTATATTTGAGAACAGCATTTCTGTGTTTGAATTCTATACTGAATTTCTTGAAATGTCAATAAGTAATAGTAAAATAAACAAAGCTACAGTGTAAAGGCACAAAGTCATGTGAAGATGTGGTCCAGAATAAAGGAAAATTTAATGGTACTATTTTTTCCCCAGTTTGTTGTGAATCCTGTGGCCTATATTTTTGAATTTTGTGTAGGAATACAAGATTCAGTAAAGTGGAGACAGTCAGATCAGAAGTTGAATCAGCCATCTCTGTAGGAAGAACTGTACTCAAAATATACCATTTTCAGTGAATAGAACAGTATAATGTTATATAACTTCAGAAATAAGGATCTTCTATTATAACTTTCCTGTTCTTTACATCTTAAGCAGTACTCTTAAATCATAAAAAAAAGAGATTAAATAAACTTTTAAAGGAAACACATAAATTTATTATTAGGATATTTTTAAAAAACTATTCTTATACTACGCCACAAATATTATAAGAAATCTAATTAACTAATATACAGAGATTCAGATATTCTTTCTTGCTCTGAAATTTCCAGCCCATTGCAGTTAGATAGAGTGATCAGAAAGATCCTGGATAATGAAATTTAAGCATAAATCAAATATTTTAATTCCAAGTGTCAGAACAATCTTTGTGTTTCATTCCCCTTACTTTGCCTTCATGATGGAAGAGGTTGCTTGTCCCATGAGCTGTAGTTAAAAGACAATAAATTCTCCATGCCTAAAATCTCACAATGACAGATTTGCCGATCTTCCTCTGACATTATATGTGAAAAACAATATTTTTTGTTATAAGAATTCATTGCAGACTCCAGAATGGCAATATGTAAATCAATGGTTGTGCAACTGAAGTGATTCTGCAATCTGTATATGGGGTAAAAATGGGAGTTCATATCCCACTTGAATCAAAGTGTGAAATATGATATATCAAGAACTATGTAATGTTTTGAACAACCTAAAATAAAAATTAATTTAAAAAAAAAAAAAGAATTCATTGCATTTGCTGCTGTCATTGTAGTAGTGGTTTTAGCAGCATGATTTCATCCACTCTTACTAGTTACCATATTTGTTTCAGTAATTGGTTATTGTATGTATAAAACATCTGAATGTGTGGCACTGGCTGAGAAATTGAGTTTCAAGTATGAGGAGCTTCATGGATAAGATAGAACAGATGGAATTACCTGTTATATAGTGGCAAAATAGTCCTATGATGTAAAAAAAAAAAGTATAAAATCTAGGTGAACAAGTTTGAAAACCAAACCTAATATTGAATGGAGAAAATTATTATGAGGTTTACTCAATCTAATAAAGAAATGAGGAGCTTAGATAAAGGCCCATTTAAAAATGGGAAAAAAACAAACAAATAAAACATAAAGGAATAAAAACATAACTAGCATTAAAAAATCGTCCCTCACACAAAACATAAAAACAAACAAACAAAACACAAAAAACAGTGAATGATGTCTTCATTCTTTTCTTTTTCCTGGAACCCAATGTCTCTTCTCACAAATTTGCACTTATATACACAAATTGTTGTCTCCAAATATGATTTTCCAGTCTTTTTATTATCTTATACTACTTATTTTCTCATCTTCTATACAATGAGACTTTATCTACCAAACCAATGCTGACTTTGTCTACTAGATTCCACTCAAATAAATTTTCTTACCCTTTCAGAACTCTCTTTTTTCCAGAAAAGAAAGATGTATCTCTTACTTTTCGCATCTCCATGACGTCCTGGAATTATACCTTCTATAAAACTATACTTTCACTTTGACTATTACGCATTTTAATATAACTTTGTCTCACCAAGGCTGAAGTGCCCTTGAAGTCAGATTCTGTTTTTTTACACAATTTTCCACTTAGTACCCAGCATTTAGTACAAGCTAAATCAAAACTTAGAAATGGCTGAATTAACCAGACAGTTTCATTTCTTGCATTAACTGAAGAAAAATATATTTTGTGTGGCAATATTTTAAAATTAAAAATAATTAGGTGGCATATTGTAATTAATGATATTTTTTGACATTTTATTTCTTTTGGATTCCTCATTTTTACTTATTGATTTCTTTCTTAATGGAAGCTAATTAATGAGATACCTCAATTTCTATTCAGCCTGAAACCTCTCAGATCTTTCAATAGAATTTTACTACTTTTCTTGCTATGCTTTGATATAATGCAATTTTTTTTCTTTCTGGTTGTATAAATAGCTATGTTAAGAAAATAGTATTTGAACTTTTCATCTCATGTTTTCTACTTGTTCTTCTAAGAATCACTATGTTAGAAGAGTGGTATTAGACTTTTCCAGAAAAATAGAACCAGAGTGCATGGGTATGTACATAGACACATAGATAGAAATATTTCTAGATGTAGATAAGAGAGATAAGAGAGACAGAAAGGAAGAGAAAGAGAGGTTTACCATTAGAGATTGATTTCTCATGCATGTTGACACACACATGTAATTCCAGAAACTTGGGAAGCTGAGGCAGTAGGAATGCAAATTTGAGCCAGCTTGGGCAAATTAGCAGGACTATATCAAAATGAAAATGAAAAAACCAAGGTAACATAGGCCAGTGAATACAGTACCCCAGAGTTTAATTGCTCAGTTCCATACTGAAAGGAAGAAAACAAAGAGAAGGAATGAGGGTGGGGGGAAAAGTTGACTCATAAAATGTGGGATCATGTCCCAAGTTCTGTAGAGTAAGTCAGAAAGCTGAAGACTCAGAAGAGTCACTGGTTAATTCTGCTCTGAGTGCCAAGGCCTGAAAGCCTGGAGAACCAGCCTCAGCAAGTGAAGGCTGAAGATCCAACAAGTTACACTGCTTCAGAATGTATTTGGAGGTGAGGGATTGTCAAATTACTGTTCAAAAGTTTTTTATCAGAAAAAAAATTTTCTTAGTGGAGAAATCATTTCATTTTTCTTTTTTTTTTGTTTTCTATTCGGGCCTTCAACTAGATTGGATGAGTCTGCCAAGGGACCAGTGCTGGCTTCATTAAAGAAGGTTGGATTCCTGAGTAAAATGCTAGAGAGTTTTAAATTAAAGAGACAAGACTCTAATTACCTTTAAAACCAGCTCCAGGACAGCTTCTCCTAGCTCCAGCCTCCAGCCACCTAATCGGTAGCAAGGTTTACTGGAGAGTCAAGAGAGAGAGAGAGAGAGAGAAGAGAGGAGGGGGGGAGAGAGGGGGAGAGAGAGATAGAGGAGAAGAAAGGAGAGGGAGGAAGGGGAGAGGGAAAGAGAGGGAGAAGGAGAGAGAGTGAGAGAGAGAGAGAGAGGGAGAAGGAGGGGGAGAGGGGGAGGAGGAGAGGGATAGGGAGGGGGAGAGGGGAAGAGTTGGCAGGGGAGGGGGAGAGGGAAGAAGGGAAGGAATGAGGGAGGGGGAGGGGGAGAGGGAGGTAGGGAGTGAGGGAGGTGAGGGGAGGATGGGGAGAGAACATGTCAGGGAGTGGACTTTTATTGGGGAACTAAAAATTCTGGGGAAAATCTCGTCCAACGAAGGTTAAGGGAGGCAGCATCCCAAGGTCAGGAGCAATGATTGGGTCTTCAGGGCAGTGGCCAAACATGCCTCTGCACTAACAAGCCCTTGGACCTGGAGAAGGGTGGGGAAAGCTCTGACACAACTGTGTCTAAGCATCTCTCACACAGCCAGGGAGGTAACTCAAATCATGTGCCAGGATGGCCACCCACAGATGAGATTCTCTTATATTAGGGATGGGGATATGCTTTATATATCTGCTCATTAAATTGATTACCTCAAAAAAAACACATTTAAAAAATGAATAATATTTGACTAAATAACTGAGTACCATGTGCCTCAATTAGACTCATAAAAATAACCATTTATTTCATTTTCGTAATACACGTAAAGTTTACATCTATAACTAAATTATATAATGATTTTTAATTCAATATTTAGCTATAAATGTCAAATTTTAAAAACTGTGGAAGAATTTCAGAGTTATTTAAGAATATAATATTTTCATAGTTGGTACTGGCTATGAGGAAGGTCAGAAAATAATTGAATATTGAAGTTCAGTAGTGGAGCAGAAGTACAAATTCACCATGATTTAAAGGAGAAATTAGTTATGCCCCCATGACCAAACAGAAAACAAGAAATTAGGGTTCTGTTTTGTTTTGTTTTTGTGTGTGTGTTTCAGGAAAGACAGCACATGCCTATAATTCCAGAGATTTGGGAGGCTGAAGAAGTAAGATAGTTAGTTCAAAGCCAGCTTCAAAATAAGCATAATGGGCTGGGGCTGTAGATCAGTGGCAGAGCACCTCATGAGTGAGGCACTGGGTTTGATCCTCAGCACCACATAAAAATAAAGATATATAAAAAAATAAGCATGATGATGTAAATAAGGATGGCATATTTAAAGTGATTTGTTTTTCTCTTCTTGAAAAAGGAACTGTAGACGCAATTGGCTAAATGTCTAATTCAAATGTTTTTTAAAAGTTCACTGTCTTGAGGCTGGGGCTATGACTCAGTGGCACTGTGCTTGCCTGGCTTATGTGAGGCTCTGGGTTTGATTCTCAGCAGCACATGTAAATAAATGAAATAAAGATCTATCAACAACTAAAAAAAATTTTTAAAAAATAGTTCACTGTCTGAAATGGTTCCAGCTTATTATACATAGAAAGAATGTGGAGATGAGTTGGGACAGAACCATCCACTTAGTAGTTTTAAGTAAAAGTTATCTGGGTTTTGTTGTTGTTGTTGTTGTTGTTTTGTTTTGTTTTTGTTGTTGTTGAATCATACTATTTAGTAAAATAAACATAATCAATGTTTAAAAATTTTTTATATGAACTATTTTAAATTATATTTAGAAAATAATAAGGATATTTGCCAGGCACAGTGGTGTACACCTATAATCTCAGCAACTTCAGAGGCTGAGGCAGGAGGATATGTAGGTCAAAGACAGATTCAGCAAAAGCAAGATGCTAAGCAACTCAGTGAGACCCTGTCTCCAAATAAAATACAAAATAAAGCTATGGAGGTGGCTCAGTGTTCAAGTAGCCCTGAGTTCAATCCCTGGTACCCTCCCCCCATAAAAGAAAATAATAAAGATATTTGGAATATCATAAATAAAGATTATTGTGGCTGGTAAATTATGCTGGATAAGAAATCAGTCAAAAATATAAATGTTTTCTAATTTAAACCTTTATATAGTAGGCTTATTTTAAATGAATTTCAAAATTATTTTTCTCTCAGTTGTCTAGAAGTGTCCCTTTTTTATTGACTCTTTTTAGGATACATTTTGATATAATCACAGAAGCCTGGAACCTAATTTGTTCTAATTCAGCCTTTAGCATTGCCTCCCTTCCCTCCTCCCTCCCCCTTTACCGCTTTGTCTACTCTACTGATCTTTCTGCAATTTACTTACAGGTTTGTTTTTGTTGTTGGTTTTGAATGAGTGTCCACTGGATTAGCTTATCTGCATTCCTTATGTTTGGCAAGCTGCCAATAGTAGGGGAAGATTGAAGGCATACATAATTCTGTGAAGGTGAAAATTGCAGTGTGACAATATCATTTAAATTAAAAAAAGGTTTATTGTTTTAATGTATTTAATCATTATTTGTTAGTTTAATGCAACTGAAGTTTTTTTTTTCTTTCTTTCTTACTCATGTGAACCTGAAATGGATTTTCTTGGTCAGGAGTCTTTCATATAATAATCAGGGACCCATGTTCAATCCCCAGTTTGATGTGCCCTCCTTCAGAAATCAACATTCTGTGAATTCAGCAAAAAGGTTGCATAAAGTATAAGATTCACTCTTGGGAGATATCTAGGACTAGACCCACATTTAGAAGTAATCCATAGCTTCTTACTACATTATGTTTTCCACAGCTCAGTCACATGACCAAAGATAACTGCAAGGTAACTGGGCAGAAATCTGCAATGGAAAGATGAAATTTCTCATCTATATTTCAGGAGACCCATAATTTTCAATTGTAAACTTCTTCAGAAATGAAATGATTTATACAAATTAGCTAATATATAAATGTAAGTAGGTATACTAGTTGGATTAAAAAAATATTCCTAAAGACATATAATAATCCATCATAGGATTTTTCCGTAATAGCATATTCCTAAATTTCATAAGTAATATTTTTAACCCCAAGTCAGCCACAGAAAACATAAAGTAATAATTTAGACTGTGACTAAAAAGAGAATCTCTAAAACTCCATGGAAATCAATAGGGATTTTTGAAAAACAATAAAAAAATTACACAGAGCCTTGCTTCATTGTCGGATATCACAAAAATTAGAGGAAAAATGTTAATTATCCCATACAATATGTTTGATTTTGCTATTAGAATTTGGAAAGATAATTATGAAATATACACCAAACATGAACGCCAATTTGAACAGGCAAATATTAATTCTGAAAATTAAAGTTCAAGACATTTAAATATATAGAAAATTGAAGTGAAAAGTTGTGATTTGCCTCAACAAGATTCTTATTAGTGTGAAAATCAGATCCACACACATGGCTATAGGAATTCGTTTTTGTGAGCATGGAAAATATATATATCTCATATGTATTGATTTGGGACTTTATACTTTAGTTACTGACATTATTGTCAATTATATTCTATACTATAACCACATGAATAGCTTGATAAATGCTAATGAGCTTAAGGTACTGTCATCACATATTATCTAGTATAAAATATCAATTACTTAAACCATTATTCATTATAAAATATTTTAGTTTTATTTAGAGATGATAGTAATGTATCATTTGTAATTAAATATAAGAATAATATGAAATAAATGAAATAGTTTTGATGTTCTAAATCTTTCTCACATTCTGCCTTTCCTGAATCACATTTGGATGATTTTCCCCCTACGTATTTAAACATTTTATATAGTTTTTAAAATTAAGAAATTCAACATATGAATTCAGTCTCATTGCGAAAGTACAAAATACACAAATCTGATATGATTACAATCAAGATAATAAACATGTTCCCTTGTGTCCCTTAGTCTTCTTATTGTTTGTTTATTTGGTGGGTTTTCAGAGTTTTTTTTTGGGGAAGGGTAAGAATATAATGTGAAATCTTCCCCCTTCACAGATTTTTTAGTGCACAGTACCATATTACTATTTCTAATTATAGGTGTCAAGATTATGGGAGACAGCAATTATTAATTTAACATAATTGAAATTTATATTCATTGAACAAGTTCCCATTTCTACTACTTGCCAATCTGGTGCAACTGAATTATATTCTCAGCTTCTATAAAATTATATATTATATTGTATAACTTATAATTAATTTTATTTACATATTAATCATATAAGTTGAATCATGAAATAGTTTTCCTTATATGACAGGCTTATTTCACATAGCTTAACATCCTCCAACTTCATGTTGCAAATGGAAAGACATAATTCAATGCATGTATATATCACATTTTCTTTATCTATAATCTATAATCTATCAATGACATTAAGCTGTTGACTTTTCATATCATGACTGTTATTAATAATGCTGAAAAACATATGGAAGTTCAGACAACTCTTCAAGATCCTCCTTTCAATACTTTTGTGCTATGCTCTGAATGTGTCACTTTCATACTTATATTGCAGTTTTTTTGTATTGGATTAGTGACTTCCATATATATATATATATATATATATATATATATATATAAAATTTTCATCTCTTGTCCCATGAATGCATCCAGAAATTCCACCTTAGAAACACAAAGCAGCTCTCATCAGATGCAAAATCTGTTGGTACGTTAGTCTCGGACGTTCCATCTTCCAACAAATATGAGAAAATTGATTTTAGTTTCCATAAATTATTACATTTCATGCATTTTGCTACTGCAGCAGGAATGGACTAACACATTTTGGATATGTACTCAATAGTGGTAATGTCAGATTGTGTAGTACTTCCATTATTAATATTCTGGAAAACCTCAATAGAATTTTCCATAGTAGCTGCACCATCACACTTATCCACCAGCAATGAAACCAATGGTCTATTTTTTTTCATCCTCATGAATACCTATTTTAAATTATGGCCAATCTAGTACATATGAACTAACATTGCATTTTTAAACTACCTTGATAATAAAAGATGGCTAGTGTTTTTTGTTTGTTTGTTTAGATATCTACTGGCCATTTGTATGTCTATATGGAAAAATGCATGTTCAATATTTTGCAAATATTCAAATCAAGTTAGGGCATTTAATATGTTTTCCTTGTGTTGCTATTAAATTGCATCCTAGACTGCTTGGTCAGCTATAAGAAAAATGCCCCCCAAATATTGAAAATTGTAAATGACAGAAATGTTTCTCATAGTTCTATAGGCTGGGAAGTAGATGAGGGTATCAGCATGGTCAGGTTCTGGTACAAACTTTCTTTGCAGATGAGTGTCTTCTTACTGCAACCCCACGTGGAAAAGGGTACTAGATAGCTCTTTGAGGTCAATTTTTTTTAAGGAAATGAATCTGTTATTCAAGCAGAGCCCTCATAACTTAATGACACCATATTAGTTATTAGGTTTCAATGTATAAACTTTACAGGGAAACAAACATTCAGACCATAATAAGCAATATAACTACCTCATATATTTTGAAAATCACCTTTTTTATCAGATTCATGATTTGCAAACATTATTCCTTGATCCACAAGTTCCTTTTTCATTTTGTTGATTGCTTATTTGCCTCTGCATTTGTAGAAAAGAAAATCACAGGCCAATATTAATAAGAAAAAAATGCAAAATACTCAACAAACTACTAAGATACCAAATTCAATAGTACACACAAAAATCATACATCATAATGAAGTGGAATTAAACCTGGGTATACAAGGATGTTTCAACTACACATAACAGTAAATATGTTTGTTATGCCACATTAACAGAATAAGGGTAAATTTTGCTCAATTATCTCAAAAGAAATAGAAAAATCATGTAATAAATAATGGCAAAATTAAGCAGAGGAGGTGTAAAAAGAATGTAAATCAACATAAGGAAAGTGATATATAAAAAAAATCCAAAGTAAACATCAAACTCTGTGATGAAAAATTGAAAGATATTTCCTTCAAGATAGGAATAAGATATGGTTCCACTCACTATTGCTGCTCAAAAATGCCAGAAGTTCTAGCCAGATAAATTAAAAAAAAAAAGATTCATATCAGAAAGGAAAATGTCAAATTATCTCTACAGATGACAGAGCCCTACAAGTAACAATCAAAAATTCTACACAAAACTAACAATATAAATAAGAGTAAAGTTGCAGGATAAAAAATCATGATGTAAAATGTCAGTTGCATTTTTATACACTAATCAGGAGTACATGAAGAAAACAATTCTGTTTATGATAACATAAAAAGAATAATGTACTTATTTCTAAGTACATTATTTTATTTCTAAATTAATTAATATATTAATTTATTTCTAAATTCATTCAAGGTGGTGGAAGGTTTGTACAATGAAAACTAGAAATATTGGTGAAAGAAATTAAAGACAAAAATGCATGGATAGACATCTCAAGCTCATAGACTGAAGGAGCTAGCATCATTATAATTCCCATACTACCTAAACTTGTCTACAGATACAATCTTATTTTCATCAAAATTCCTATGATACTTTCATAAAAATAAAAGAAACTATCATGAAATTTATACAAAACCATATAAAATTCAATATAGCAAAAGAAACCTTGAGACTAATTGAAGACAAACTCATCACACTTTCTGATTTCAAAATATATTACAACGCTAGAGTCATTAAAACAATGATACTGGTATAAATACAGAGAGACAGAACAATTGTATTGATAGGCTGTTTGTGCCTGTCCTATTCATATGCTGAAATTCTTCCCCCCAATGGGATGTAATTAAGAGATGAGGTTTTTTTGAGGTCATTTGGTCTTGAGGGTCTAGTCTCTATAATTGGTGTAAGTATTCTGATAAGAAGCCCCAAAGAGCACTTTCACCCCTTTGGTCAATAGAGGTTGCTACAAGAAGATGTCTATTTAGAAAGGGACCTGAACAGATGCAAAATATACCAGAGCCTTGACTTTGGATTTCCAGACTCCAGAATAGTGAGACACAATTGTTTTGCTGTTTAAACCACCTAGTTTATTGAATTTTTAATATCAAATTGAAAGGACTAAGACAGTATAGGAATACAATGGGAAGTTCAGAAACATCTTTAGCTAATTTTCAACAAGAGTACCAAGAACACAGAATTGGAACGTATTGTTGCTTTAACAAATTGTAATCAAAAAACTGGATATCCTCATGTAATAAGTGAAATTGAACTCTTATAGTATACCCAAAAAGTTACTCAAAATGGAAAAGAAACTTAAATTTAAGAACTGAAACTAAAATTTCTTGAACACATAGTGGTGAATGTTCTGATATTTGTCTTTGCAATGCTTTCCTGTGCAATGACATGTGGATAAATTTTTAAGTCAGAACAATAGATACACATATTTTTTCTCCAGTAGAGGAATCTGAGTATGCAGCAACATCTTTTCAAAAATGTATAATTTTTTTTTCTTTTCTGGTTTTCATCCACAGATTTAATTAATTATTTTTCTAAGTGGTGGGCATCCTTTTAATGTTTTGATGCTTGTTCTGAATCTGTGTTTTCTGTGTATGAACATGTTCATATAACAACCAAAACTCATACATCTGCTTTCTCAGCTTCTTAGTCTGTTAACAGTTCAGCATTCACAGCGGCAAGATTAACAGCCAAATGTACATGCACAAACATAGCAATTTTAAATGCCATTGATTGTTAAATAATTTCAGAGATATTAAAAAATGAAACATACTTTAACACAGTAATATGAAGCTTTTTAAAAATAAAACTTGACTTTGGATTTCCAAGACTCCAGAATATGATACCGTAGACTATCAAATTTTACTTTCCTTTAGTTAGTTTACAATTAACTTATTAATTGTAAAAAAATTTTTTATAGAAACATTAAATATAAAATCAGAATGTAGGAATATTTTTCATATTGATATGAAATATGGTTCTTTTAAAAAAAGATATGTTTAAAATTATGGTATACATTATAGGATCAGTCACACTGTTGCTACTCAGGAAGATTGCATTTCATGTTTATCATATTGGACTGTAAAAATAGTTTGTATATGAACAGTCTTGTTTGATGATGATGAGAAAATGTTGAGTTTTATTTGAAATCATTAATTAGAATATTTTGTATATTCTAAGAAATGCTTAAGGCACATATGCAAAAATATAGATTAAATTTAGTTGATGTTACAATATCTCCTAGAAAATGGAGATGGCAATAGAATATGCCATTTGCTGGGCACAATGGCACATGCCTTTAATCCCATCTTCTCTGGAGGGTGAGGCAGGAGGATTTTGAGATCAAAGCCAGTCTTAGGAATGAGTAAGGTGCTAAGCAACTCAGTGAGACCCTGTCTATAGATAAAGTATAAAATAAGGCTGGGGATATGGCTCCGTGGTCGAATACCCCTGATTTCAATCCCTGATACCAATAAGTGAATAAATAAATAAATAAAGTATATGCCATAGTGGTAGACAGAATAGTAGAATACATTAGATATGGAGAAGAGGAAATGCTGAATTTTACTAAGATGGTGTAAAAGTTTTCACAGCTTAAATCTATAAGTGTTCTCTTCCTTGGGAAATACTGTGGATAAGGCCATTCTACCAGATGACACAAAATAAGCCAAGATATTGAAGGGTGAAACCACATAGTTTCCACTTGGAGAATACAAACCCATTTCAAGCATAAACCAATATGTACACAACTTTTTGATCACATTAAATATTTTATATGTGCGCAAATCACAGATCCCTAAGGCGATCTGTGAATCATATTTCTCTGGAAAAGAAAATAAGAATAAAAGAAAAATACCAGTAACTATAGTGCTTAGACCTATAGTATCTGAGCTCTAGCCTGTCTTAGAACACTTAAATATAAGGTAGTGTTAAAAGAAGGCCTTTCTCTTCATGTTATTGATAGTTTCCTTTGCTGAGAAAAAAACTTTGTGGTTTGAATGCATCCCATTTATTGATTCTTAATTTTACTTTTTATGCTTTACAAGACTTGCAAAGGAATTCAGGTCCTAAGCCAACACGAAGAAGATTTGGGCCTACTTTTTTTTCTATTAAGCATCGGGTCTCTGTTTTAGTTTCTGAGTCTTTGATCCACTTTGAATTGAGTTTTGTGCAGGCGGAAAGATAGAGGTTTAATTTCATTTTGCTACATATGAATTTCCAGTTTACCCAGCACCATTTGTTGAATAGGCTATCTTTTCTCCAATGCATGGTTTTTGGCACCTTTGTATATTATGAGGTAACAGCATTTATTTATTTATTTATTTTTAATATATATTTATTTTAGTTGTAAATTAACTTTTATTTTATTTATATGTGGTACTGAGACTCAAACCCAGGGCCTCACACATGCTAAGCAAGTGCTCTAACACTGAGCCACAGCCACAGCATGGAGTTAACAGTATTTATGTTGGTTTGTCTCTATTTCTTCTATTGTGTACCATTGGTCTACATGTCTATTTTGTTGCAAATATCATGTATTTTTGTTACATCTGGTATTGTAATGCCTCCTGCTTCACTTTTGCTGAGGATTGCTTTGTCTGTTCTGGGTTTCTTATCTTTCCAAATGAATTTCATGATTGCTTTTTCTAGTTCTATGAAAAATGTTATTTGCGATTTTAATAGGAATTGTGTTAAATCTGTATAGCACTTTTTGTAGCATGGCCATTCTGACAATAATAATTCTGCTTATCTAAGAACATCAGAGAGCTGTTCCTCTAGGGTTCTGTAGTTTTTATTGTATAGATCTTTCACCTCTTTTGTTAGACTGATTCCAAAGTATTTCTTTTTTGAGGCTTTTGTGAATGGGGTAGTTTTCCTAATTTCTCTTGCAGTTGATTCATCAATTATGTATAGAAATTCACTTGATTTATGGGTATTGATTTTATACCAACCTATTAAAAACTCAAAAAAACTTAACACACACACACACAATAAATAAATAAGTAAAAGAAAGAAAGAAAGAAAGAGAGAGAGAAATAAAGAAAGAAAGAAAAAGAAATTACCAAATCAATAACTGGGATAAAGAACAGACCCTTTACAGAAGAAGAAATACAATCAGTCAACAAACACATGAAAAAAAAAGTTCATCATCTCTACATATAAGAGAAATGCAAATTAAAACTACTCTAAGATTTTATCTCACTCTAGTCAGAATGGCTATTATCAAAAGTATAAGCAAAAGTGTCAGTGATGATGTAGGGGAAAAGGTAAAGTCATGCATTACTGATGGGACTGCATATGGCACAACCACTAAGAAAAGCAGTATGGAAATTCCTTAGCAAACTTGGAATGGAACCACCATTTGACCCACTTATCTCACTGCTCAGTTTATATCCAAAGCACTTAAAATCATCATACTACAGTGACACAGCCACATCAATGATTGTAGCAGTCAATTCACAGTAGCTAAACTATGAAACTAAACAAGATGCCCTTCAAAAGATGAATGGATAACCAAGTAGAAAAAAAAGAAATGGAAATAAAAAAGCTGCTGTGGCAAAATCACATTAGACTTGTTGATCTTTTGTGATATGAATTTATATTCCTGTTTTTTTGTATATCTCATTTCCCCCAGAATATTTTTAAACAAATGTATAACCTGATGTAATCCCAAGCCATTGGCAGGCATCTTTAGAGTGTTAATTTATTATTGACAATAACAGATACATAACTGAAAGATTTCTCCAAAGCATCATATAAATATGAGTTTCCTTAAGTATTATTCATGCTGTATGATGAACATCACAATGATAAGCAGAGGTGTCCTCTGTGGGTGGACTCAATAATAATTCTCATATTTGAAACTTGTACATTTCCAGGTGTTAGAGACCACCTGGCTCTCGACAATTAAATTTTATGTTGAATATGACCCAGTCTTGTGTTACTTTTTGTTTTTGGTCCTATAACTATGTATACGACTTAGAATTCTGGTTGTGTTTTTCACCGTTACCTGGTGAAATGTGGCCCTATTTTTAAAATTTTTATTGCCTTTTTCCCTTTTGTATGGCTGAACTTTATGTTGTTTGTGATCAATTATATAAAATGGCACATGGATGGAGGAAATTGTTCAATAAGACTAGCAATTTGAAGTAGCCCCAAAGCATACCAAGCAGAATGCTCCAATGCACCAGTATTCTTTGGACACTGCCTTGGGTCACCACTGAAAACTTTATGAAAGCTTTCCTTTTGAATCATTGTTTCTCTTAGATTTTGGGGATTTTCCATTCATTTGAAAGTGCACATTGTCATTCTCCAAGGTGGGGACAGTGAGTTTAGACCAGGATCTAGACCAATAAGGTGCAAAGCAGCACATTCTTTCTAACTATATGCTTTCACAGGGTTGTCTCAGCTGAAGTCTGCACCCTAACTCGGTAAACTCAAGCTTTGCAGTACATCTAACTCTTGTCATTGCTATAAATAGCATTTCTGTTTTTCAAAATTGCACATTCTTAACAAAAAAAACTTTGCTCTGCTTTGGCTATTTAGGGAGAACTTTGATATGACTTGCATTGTCTTCTAGATTCTTTAGAAGAGAACTTAAATATACAATATTTAATGATCATAATTTGATGAATGGTATAGGGGAAAATTCCAACCTAGTTTTGAATACAAAAATTTTAAAAAAAAATACTTTTCCTTTAAATACTAATAAATAAAATATGTAAAAATAATCAATCTGCCACAGTCTGGCTGGGCACAAAATCATGAGCCACTCAAACAGGAACAAACTTTATTTTTGAAACTCCCGCCAATGCCCTGTATGCTCCCGGGAAATATGCCGACCCACACACATGGCGTTCTCCCAGACCCACACACACAGGAAATCCCTCCTCCGGAATTCCCTCCTACCGCACTTCCCCAACCAATGGGAACTCTCCAGGAGTCCTGAGGCAGGCTGAGGTGGATGGCAGGGGTCTAATATCCATTTGAATGCAGAATTTAACATAATCATATCATCTCAATGGCTTGCTGGCGTCACCTTTCAACCAAAAATGCCATGCATCATTACTACTTGGCTATGGCTCTTAGCATCTCCCTCCTTCTTTTTAATTAAGTAACAAGCAATGTGGTTTAGGGACCGTGCCTGTTAGGTTGTCCAATTCAACGTATGGTCCTTACCCGTCATCAGATGAGCTGACCTCTAGGCATCAGCCTCCTGTCTTAGGTTGGTACCACTGCAATTGGATCATACCCATCACTGACTACTGATCCAGCATACAGCCATACTTGTGGATAGGCCTATGCACCAATGGGGGGGTGGGGTTCTTTGCCTCACCTCTGTTGGCCCCCAAATCCTTGGTGCCAGTGGGGGGGGTGAGGTTCTTTGCCTCACCTCTGTTGGCCCCCAAATTTTAGACCATCACTAGCAGAAGGGAGGAGGATACAGAAATGCCACGACACCAAGCCCAGTTGACGGATCCTTTGGAAAAATTGTATCACCGGTGACACCATCAGCAAAGATATGCCAGCACTACCACAATTTGCTGCACCAACAGATAGTTCACAATGCATACAAGTGATACATAGTCCAGGCAAGTTCTGCAAGTAGTTCAAAGCGGAGGAATCTATCAATATGTCCATTTCCTTCCAAAGTAAATTGACTCCTTGATTGAGCATTACTTGTTGAGTTATTATTCATTAATACATCAGTTTATACAGTTTGTTGTGATAACTATGGAAGAAGCTGTAATTTGGTTTCATCTTTGTCTTCACCGGTACTGGGATGAAGATAGGAATTCTGACAATGATGCTAAAAAAAATTATGTAACATTCCAACAGGTACTAAGAAAACAATTTTCTGAACAATTTACATTATCCTGAACAGAATTATTAAATATAATGAAAAGGAAAGGTGAAAGTAAATAAACAGATCTGTTAATCTCCTTATTTGTTCACATATTAAAACGATCTTCAACAGCTGTTTACCCAATTTAAATTAAACACTTAAAATCACATGAATAAAAAAAATTGGATCCATTTATTCATGAGTGCTCCTCATATATGATATATGGAAATACGCACATACAAACATACAACACAAAACAGAAGTGTGCACACATAACATACAACACAATATTAAAGGCCTTGTAGCTATACATAGGTGAAATCTCCATTGCAATGTTTAAAAACTCCACAGTCAAAAAATAAAACTGATCAGAGAAACATTAACCTAGGTCTGTATGAGCTCAAAAAATAAAATAGAATTTTATGATGTGGGAAAAGGCAATAATAAAATAGATATTGAAAAAAGCATCCTGGTTAATTGGTGTTACAGATGTAAGAATAGCCAAGCTGGAGCTCTGGATATTAGCTGTTATGGATTTGAGTCAAATCATCTTCTTTTTGGTCTGTAGAAATCACTTTGGTTAGTCCCTCTGGAATCCAAATCGGCTGCTGTTCTCCCTGTGGAAACACACAAACAGAACCCCGACTACAGACAATCACTGGGTCAGGACCTTTCCATTGTCCTGTTAGAATATCCTTCCAAAGTACCTTAGGCTTATGTACATTTTTAGGATACATATGTCTTTCCACAGCACTAAGTCCTAATGAATCCAAATTTAAAAAGTTTAGAGTAAAAAGGGTTATTTTAAGTTTATCTTTGGGGGATATATACTCCTTTCCAGTTCCCTCTTTTTGCTTTAATAAGTACATTTTAATAGTTTGATGAGCTCTTTCAACTATGCCTTGTCCCTGTGGATTCTATGGAATTCCTGTTATGTGAGTAATGCCAAATGATGAGCAAAACTGTTTAAAAGATTTAGAGGTATAGCCAGGATCATTATCTGTTTTTAACTGTTTTGGAATGCCCACAGTGGCAAAATTTTGTAAGCAATGAGCTATAATATCTTTAGTTTTTTCTCCATCATGAAAGGAGCCCATCAAAAATCTGGAAGAAGTATCAACTGTAACATGCAAATATTTTAATTTTCCAAATTCTGGCAAGTGTGTGACGTCCATCTGCCAAATATGGTTAGGTATAAATCCTCTAGGATTGATTCCAAGATTAACTTGTGGTAATAATGTCACACAATTTTGACATTGTTTTATTATATGTCTGGTTTGTTCCTTAGTTATTTTAAAACACTTTTGTAAAGCATTAGCATTGACATGGAACCTTTAATGAAAATTTATAGCTTCTTCTATTGTGGAGAAAATATATATGTCATGTGTAGATTTATCTGCAAATTCATTGCCCAAACTAAGGGCTCCAAGCATTCCTGTATGTGCCCTGATATGTCCTATAAAGAATGGATCTTTTCTGTCCCAGATTAGACTTTGTATAGTGGAAAACAAAGAGAAAACAGTAGAGGAAGGGGAAATCCTACCAGCATCTTCAAGGGATACTATAGCATTAACTACATACTGACTATCAGAAAATAAATTAAATACAGAATCTTTAAACATCACAAAAGCATGTAATACTGCATGGAGCTCTACCTTTTGAGCTGAATGTTTGGGTACTAAAAATGTAAAAGTTTGATCAGGGGTAACTACTGCTGCTGTACCATTATTTGATCCATCAGTGAATATATTTGGAGCATTCATGATAGTTTTTTTTTTTTTTTGTCATTTTTGGAAAAACTACAGAATTTGAAGACTAAAAAGACAACAAAGGATTAGATGGTAAGTGATTATCAAATGAAACATTAGATTTACACAGGATTATTGCCCAAGTATTTAACTCATTAGCTAACTCATCAATTTGATCTATAGTATATGGAGTAATAATTTTATTGGGAGAAATCCCAAACACTCCCTTTGCTGATATTATTCCTTTGAGTATTAATTGTTCTACAGCCTCAGGATACCTAGAAAGAATAGTGTTAGGAGAATAAGATAAATGTATCCACAATAATGGATCTTCTTGCCAAAATACTCCTGTAGGAATATTTTTTGTTGGTAGTACAATAAATAATAAAGGCAAACTTATATCAGTTCTATCCAAATGCATATTTTCCATATATGTTTTAATGATTCTTAATGCCTTTTTTGCTTCAGGTGTTAACATGTGGGGTGAATTTGGATCTGATTGACCTTTTAGGATATCAAATAAAGGTCCCAATTCTCCTGTTGGTATGCCTAGATAAGGCCTTATCCAATTTATGTCTCCCAATAACTTTTGAAAGTCATTAAGTGATTTGAGTTGATCTACTCATATTTGAATTTTTGGTGGACAGACCATGGTTGAGGATAATAGAACTCCTAAATAATTAATTGGAAGATTTAATTTTACTTTATCTATTGCTATGTCTAGATTATAATTTTTTAATAAATTTTTAAGTGTGGCATAACATACTAGCAATGTGTTTTTTTCTTTATGTGCCAATAATACATCATCCATATAGTGAAATATTTGTAGTTCAGGATTTTGATTTCTAAGTGGCTGGATTGTTTTGTTAACATAAATTTGACACATAGTTGGACTATTAGCCATCCCTTGAGGGAGTACTTTCCATTCATATCTCTGATCAGGACCTTCATGATTTAGTGCAGGGATAGTAAACGCAAAACGTGGACTATCCTCAGGATGAACTGGAATTGAAGAAAAACAATCTTTAATATCTATAGCTAAATCATACCAGGTTTTTGGCAAAGCAGACAATTGGGGAATCCCTGATTGAGGAGGTCCCATAATCCCATCTCATTATTAATGGCTCTTAAATCTTGCAATAATCTCCATTTACCAGATTTCTTTTTAATGACAAAAATGGGAGTATTATGGGGAGATATGGAAGGTTGTATATGTCCCTCTGCTAATTGTTGTTTGACCAGGTCATGGGCTACTTGTATCTTTTCTTTAGTCAGGGGCCACTGAGGAACCCATACTGGTCTTTCTGATTTCCAAGTAATTTTGATTGTCTCAGTGGCCCCTTCTGAATACCCAATCCATGTCTATTTATTACTTGATCTATTTGAATTGGTGCTATTATACCTTGTTCTTGTTCTCTTAATCTTTTTTCTTTCCTAAAGCTTTGTCTAGCCCTAGTAGTGGACGCATTAGGATTGATGTTATTTGTTAATGTCAAATCTAATTGATCTAGGACATCTCATCCCCATAAATTCATAGGAAGATGATACAATACATATGGCTGTATAGTTCCTTCACATCCTTCAGGATCCTTCCAATCTAATACCATTGCACTTCTATGGGGATTAGTTACCACTCCTAGGCCTCGAAGCGTTTGAGTGGCTTGTTGTATGGCCAATGTTTTGGCCATTCTTGACGAGATATGATGCTAAGGTCAGCTCCTGTTTCCAGTAGCCTATTAAATTCATTTCCTTGAATATTTAGTTTTAGCATTAGGCGAGAATCTAAATTTAAAGACAGCATAGCCCAATCCACACCTGTGGAGCCTAATCCCCTGGGAACTCTTTCTACAGTATGACTGGACAATTTATCATGCAGGCTGGGTATTATTAATAACTGTGCTATTCTATCTCCTGGTGAAATTACTGATATACCTCTTGGAGAACTAGCTATAATTTTTATTTCTCCTTCATAATCGGGATCAATTACCCCAGGACTTATCATAAGTCCTTTTAGTGTAGAAGAACTGTGTCCCAATAATAAGCCTACTGTTCCTTGGGGAAGAGGTCCTTTTATTCCTGTGGGAATGATTTGAACTCCCATCTCTGGAGTTAGTACTGCTCTGGCAGAGGTGCAGATGTCCAACCCTGCAGTCCCTCTGGTTTGTCTGATGAGGTATTTAATGGATAATGTGTCCTGAGCACTACCCTGATGGTGTTGCTGGGTTCCTCCATTGCCCCATATATTTGTGGTTGTGGGCCCTGGAGCATTGGTTTTTTGGCAATGGAGCCTAATGCCTTTCTACACGATATCATGGGTAAACACTTGGTCCTTGTCTGTTTTTTGATAATGGAATACCCTCTATGGTGGTTTGAGAACGGCATTCATTAGCCCAATGTCTCCCTCTGTGTCATCATGAGCAAATACCCAATATTCTATTCCTTTGATGCCTAGCTTTGTTAAACCCTCCTCCTATGGGGCAACTCCTTTTAAAATGTCCTGTTTGTTCACAATTGTAGCATGTTTTTGGCCTGGCATCTAAAGCCTGTTGTACTACAGCTGCCAAGACTTGCCTTTGTTCATTAATGTCTCTACATAATTTGATATATGTGTTTAAATCTTCATGTCTCCATGGTCTAATGACCTTTCTGCAGTTGTTTTATTAATGGCATCACTTGTTCTGTATCCCCAAAAATTCTGGTAGATGTTTGAATAAGCCTATCTACAAATTCAGTGTAAGGTTCATTAGTTCCTTGTATTACCTTAGATAATTGTCCTTGTAAATCTCCATGCCCCTGTAAAGTTTTCCATGCCCTAACCGCATGTACAGCAATTTGTGCATATACAAGAGGATCATATTCAATTTGTTGCCATTGACCCTCATAAGGTTTCTTTCCTAACAACATATCTAGATTTCTTTAAGGGTAACCGGGTGCTGAATTTCGCCTAGCTGTCTCCTTGCAAAATTTCTCATTGGCAACCTTCCATAACAAATATTGTCCTCCATTTAGCACAGATCGACACATATTAGCCCAATCTGCTGGCGTCATGTCCAAGTTGGTAATGGATTCAACCATGCTTACTGTGAAGGGTGCTTGTGAAACATAGGTCGTTACAGCCTCCTTTAACTGCTTCACTGTTTTGAAATCTAAAGCACAGTGAATTCATTGCCCTCTTGCCTGCTCAAGTACAGGGCATGCTAATATTTGAGGTCCTGCCTCAGGATTCCATCTATCAATTACGGGGGTTGAGGGCCACTCAGCTGTATCTATAGATGGAGCAGTTGGTTGAATTATGCCCTCTGGTGATAGATCAGAGTTAGTAGCAGCCTCCTATTGTAGTTTACTGCCTGATAGCTATTTGTCCTTTAAGCTTTCTTCCTTTAATTTTTTTTCCTCTATCTGACTAGGTCGAGAGACCTTCCATTTTGCTTGAGCTAACATGTTTTCTACCATAGTTTGGACCTCTAACAATTTACTTAACAGTTTTTTTGTTTGTTTTTTATTAATTTCTATTCTACTATAAAGATAACACAACCCAACAAGATAACATAAAACAAAACCGAAACAGAATGAAACAAAAATGGAACAAAAATCGTTGTATCAATTTTCTCTTTCTCAGGGCCAAACAACTTCAAATCTTGAGCCAACCATTTTTTTCCCAGTTTGCCTGAGAAAGTTCTAGGGATAGGCAGCTTGAAACAAAAACAAAATAAATCAAAACAAGAACACATTGCTTTTTGAAATGGTCACCCATTCTCTTGCCTTCCCTCAGGGGCGAGCAATTTTACTTACCTCTGAGCTTCAGGCATTCCCCGCATGAGCCACCAATTGCCGCAGTCTGGCTGGGCACAAAATCACGAGCTACTCAAACACGAACAAACTTTATTTTTGAAACTCCCGCCAATGCCCTGTATGCTCCCGGGAAATATGCCGACCCACACACGTGGCGTTCTCCCAGACCCACACACACAGGAAGTCCCTCCTCCGGAATTCCCTCCTACCACACTTCCCCAACCAATGGGAACTCTCCAGGCGTCCCATAGCAGTTAAGGTGGACAGCACAGGTCTAATATCCATTTGAATGCAGATCTTAACATAATCATATCATCTCAATGGCTTGCTGGTGTTACCTGTCAACCAAAAATGCCATGCATCATTACTACTTGGCTATGGCTCTTAGCATCAATCAAACAAAAAACAAGGTAAAAACCTTTAAGTGGCTTTCCTTTCAGAAGTCTCCATGTCCAGAGATTTTTTTTTCCACATTTACTCCAGTCCCCCCAAAGTGAGTTCTAATTCACAGTGACAATCGTCTCCCATTTTCTGGAACAGTAGTTTAAGGTCAGGAACTCTTGGCACATGAGTTAACTAACACATTATTAAAGGAAAACTTGAAGGATGTTTTCAATACTTTCCAAATGCATGAAAATAAAGAAAGAAAATCAGGAATTTAAATTCTCCAAGGTGGTTAATATTCCTGTCTTCTGATTTTTATAAAATTGAGTAGACAATGTCAATGGTCATTCAATAGCCAAAAATTGGACAGGGAGAATGATCACGGATAAAGAAGAAGTCCCAGAAATGATATGAAAATACATAGATATAACCAATCTGAGAATGAACTTTAAAGAGTTCATGTGACAGGATAAAACATTTCCAAGAAAATTTCACAAATATATCTTACAAAATGGTTTTACCTAAACATAGGTAAATATAGTCTTATAAAGAATGAATGAATGAGATAAATTGGCAATTTCAAAAATTACTTAAAAAATACACTTAGACCTTGTCAACGTAAGAGTTGTATTCAACAAAATCCAACAAGCAAGGCTATCTTTTTTCAAAACAATTGAAATAGGGGATAGGGAATAACATCAATTGCATTCATACACATACACATGCATACACACACATACAACCCATCACAAACTGAACTTTTAGAACAAGGGTTAGAGAAATTACAGACCAACTGTGTTTGCTAATAGTCTTTACCCTATAAAAAATATTTTTCTCTCATTTCCATGGTACTTTTCCTAGGTATTTTTATAATTTAGAGGAAATACTCAACTAGTTAGGTCCTACTCTCCCAAGGTGCCTGGTAGAAGGGGAAATTATCCCTTGGAAGTTTATGTGTCAAAGAGATAATTCTCAGGTTCTTGAGAAGGACATTCATTGGGGCTTAAAACTGGCAAGATACTTCAAAGGAAGTTATATATTTCAAATAGAACTGAGGAAAACATTATAAATTACAATTTTTTTTAAAATACATGCTCTAAAAAGTGGTTATTAGAGAGACTATAGAGCAGAAGAAACTTGTCTAAAATTAAGGCAAAATAAAAGGAATGCCAAAACTATCTTAGCCAACACAAATTTTAGATATAGACTTTGTGTGGATATTTCCACTGAACATCCCACAATTTTTTGAATCATTTGCAATAAGAAATTATGGCCTGTAAAGGAAAATAGGTAGATTGACAAATGTCCCCCCTGACCAATCTACAACATCAATGCTCTGCAAATATCTGCAAAAATAGATAAAATAACATTCATATTAAATTGATTGTTTTTATTCTACAAATAAAGCAATGCGATCCATGTACTCCATTGACAACAATTAGAAAATACTTCATTTGATATAAATGTTTGCAGACATTATGAAATAGTAGGTGCTTTTTAAAAAATAATTTTGCCAAGATAAAGAGGAAGAACCTTATGAGATTTCAGGCAGTAACTGTGAAAGAACATATCATATAACTTGCATATATTCCCTTAAGCAAAAAAGAAGGAATTTCTCTAACAATAGGGAGGAAAAAAAGGCAGAGCTTCTGAATAGCAGAGACACTACTTTGCTAAAGGTAAACCCAAGTATGATATGTTACTACCTCCACTGGGTTTCAAAGTCTACTTGAGAGGTCTGGGATCTCTAATTCCTCCTAGGCACTTTCATTTATCTAAACCTGTGTACTCTCAAAAATTAACATTTAATTCCTTCTCTATTTCACCTGACTTAGAAGAGAAGCACCCCCTTTCTAAATCAAATTACCAGATCAAAAGCTCCTAAAGACTTCTAGTTTCCAGTCATATTCAAGGACTTTTCACTTCTTTCAAGAATTTACTTCACTTCTCCTACTTAAGCCACCCACACACTTGATATTTATGAGGATAGGTCTTCTACTTATGTAGGTAGAGAAAACACCTGAAACTCAGTTCATCAGAGAAAACAATAATATACTTGAGTTCATAGCCTAAATTTTCAATACTCTAAAATTATGAAGCAAGAGGGCTGAGACTCTCAGAAAGAACTAAACAGGTGTTCATTTTTCCTGTGCTAGTCCCTGTTACATTTCAGAAACCAAATGATATATAGATTTAGGCTCTTGTGGGATCTGAGGACATGAAAAAAATGGTAATATCCTCAACTTGATTGTATACTATCCATAACTTTTCTTAAAAAATATATGTGTGTGTGTGTGTGTGTGTGTGTATGTATGTGTGTGTATATGTGTATGTATATGTGTGTGTATGTATATGTGTGTTTATATTTATATATATATATATATATATATATATATATATATATATATATATATATATATCTGTAGATGGACACAATATCATTATTTTTATGTAGTACTAAATTTAAACCTAGTGCCTCACACATGCTAGGCAAGCACTCTACCACTGACCTACAAACCCAGTCCTATCACAGCTTTTGACAATATCATCAAAAGTTAATCTAACAAAAACAAAATAGAACAAAACTCTGGGGTCAAAAATACCATTTTGAAAAGTATTATGATACTATTGAGGACTAGTAAAGTGCTTGTCTAGTGTACATAAAGGTTTTTCCATGGATATGATTTCACTTTAAAACATAAATTTTGATTTCCTTTTTTTAGTTATAGTTGGACACAGTATCTTCATTTTATTTATTTTTATGTGGTGCTGAGGATTGAACTCAGGGCCTCGCACATGCTAAGCAAGTGCTCTAACACTGAGCCACAATCCAAGCCCCAAGTTTGATTTCTTTATTTGGTACATAACATTGATCACTCATTATCTCACAATGGTAGCCAGGTGTGCGCTGCATTCTCAGCTACTCAAAAGGTTGAGGGAGGAGGATGGTTGAGACCCTGGGGTTTTATGCCAAACTCCACCTTAAAAATTAATTAATTAGACTGGGTGCAGTGTTGCACACACCCATAACCCCAGTGGCTCCAGAGGCTGAGGTAGGAGGATCACCAGTTCAAAGTCAGCCTCAGCAAAAGCAAGTCACTAAGCAAAACAGTAAGACTTTGTCTCTAAATTAAATATAAATAGGGTTAGGGTTGTGGCTCAGTGGTTGAATGCCACTGAGTTCAATCCCAATACCATATTCAAAAATTAGTTAAAATATATATCAAGTAGTAAATGTCAGTATCACTATTTCAGTATAAAAAGAGAATATTTTATTTATTGTACTCTATCAATTTTCTAAATTCTTTGACAACATATCCCTTGCTTTATTTATTTATATTTTATTTTTTATTTTTGTATTTATATATGATAGCAGAATGTATTACAATTCTTATTACACATATACAGCACAATTTTTCATATCTCTGGTTGTATACAAAGTATATTCACACCAATTTGTGTCTTTATACATGTACTTCAGATAATGATGATCATCACATTCCACCATCACTAATAACCCCGTGCATCCTCCCTTCCTCTCCAACTCCTCTGCCCTATCTAGAGTTCTTCTATTCCTCTCATGCTCCCTCTCCCTATCCCAGTATATATCCCAGTATATATATTTTGATATTGGGATATCAAAGAAAACATTCAGCATTTGCTTTTTTGGGATTGGCTAACTTCACTTAGCATTATCTTTGCTAACTCTAACCATTCACCTGCAAATGCCTTGACTTTATTCTCTTTTATTGTTGAGTAATATTCCATTGTGTATATATGCCACATTGTTTTTTATCCATTCATCTATTGAAGGGCATCTAGGTTGGTTCCACAGTTGAGCTATTGTGAGTTGTGCTGCTATAAACATTGATGTGGCTGTGTCCCTGTAGTATGCTGTTTTTAACTCCTTTGGGTATAGACCAGGGATTTATTTGATAATTTTATTTATGTTTTGAAAATCAAATTTGGAAAGAAACACTGCATCTGCAATAGCTATCATCCTTACGCAGGACATCTTAAATTTTGTATGTTGGGTGCCCTCTTTTGCCTTTGCTCACCCTTGGCCATGGCAGATGAGGGCAAAAAACAACTTGAACCTGTAAACATTAGCTGACATTCACAGGACAAACTGCCTGGTATTAGTCTTGGTTTTTCTGATTTTGTGGATAAAAGATGAGCAAGCAGAGAAGTGAATTATGTGGCCTATTAAATGATGTTGTGTCAGGGGCTAGAAGGAAATTCTCTTTCAAAGAATAGCCTGACAGCCGCCTGGGAGACATCCTGCCTGGGAGACATTCTGCAGCTACCTATCTCCCTGGAACATCCTGCGGTTATCAGGATCATCAGACATCTTGCAGCTGGCAGTTTTACCACCCACATCAGCAACTGTTGATTAGAGAGCTTCCCTATCCCCAGCATATAAATACCCCTGTATGAACAATAAAAGTTTGCAGCTTGATCAGAATTCCTGTCTTGCTGTCATCTCTCCTGTCTCTTGTCCCTTCATTCCTCCCCACCTAGGTTCACCGCCCACATTGATGTGTCCTGCTGGACGGGACATTTGGCGCCCAATGATTGGGGCTTGAGCCTTTGACTGAGGGGGAACACTGTCCTCTGGGAAGACTTGGCCAAGCGGAGCTCAGGATCGCCTCAGCAGACACGACCGAGAGACAGATTCAGGAGGAGAGTGGGGACGACTCACGGTGAGTGACCCACCATGGGACAAGCAGTCTCGTCACATGATTTGTTTTTGTCAGGCATCAAGGAGGCCCTCAAGACACGGGAGGCGCGTGTTAAAAAAAAAGGACTTAAAATTATTCTTTTCATACATAGGAGAATTGTGTCCGTGGTTTCCCCTTGAAGGGACCATTGATGGTAAAAGATGGCTTAGAGTAGGAGACTGTTTAAAAGATTATTATGAATCATTTGGCCCAGAAAATGTTCCTGTTCCCACCTTTTCTTACTGGAACTTAATTAATGAAATTCTTAAAAGTTCACCCTTTGACAATGGTACCTTAAAACTTGTCAGGATTGGGGAAGAGGCTATGCAAAAGACCTCTCGTCCCTCTAATCCCCCTGCCACAGTCCCTCTAGTCCCCCTGCCATAGCCCGGCTGGCTGGGCAAAATAACCAGGGGGTGACGAACAACTTGTGTACATTGATACAGCAGGAGTAGGAGCCAGCTTATCTAATTAACATAAACTAGATACAGCAGTCAACCAATAAGGAATCTCCACACTTAATGGCTCACTGGCATTACTTCACAAACCACTCCCTCTGGCATTTTGCCAGGCGCCATCCAGACTTGTTTACAGACTGTTACATTTCCCCCTCGGTATGCCCTTCAGTTAGTATAGACATAGACCCTTCTCAGTCTCCCCAGGACCCTGGGAACCTTCTTGGTCCCCCTCAAAATCCCACCCTAATGAATAAGGTTCCAATGGTTACCAACCGCCTTTATCCAGTTTTAAATCCTGGAGACACATTGACCCCTGGGGAGGAAGCTACCTTGGAGAAGGAAGCAGCTCGCTGCCATTCAGAAGACCCGCCACCTCTCTGGGCCCTGCCACAGCCTATAGGACTTACACATCCACCTCCCTCCTATATCCATTCAGCCTTTTGTGCTCTGGCCCTTCAGGGGCCTACTGCCCCCTCAGATATTTTTCCCCACTTCCCCTGCCTAACCTGGCTCCCTTGCAAGAGTCTCTCCAACATAGAAGGAAACAGATCCAACTCTTAAAAGAACTAAGATCCCTTGACTCTGAGCTCTGCTCATTAGCCTTAGGCATGGAGTCAACCCGAGCTGGCCCAAGGCGGTCTAATACAAAGGCTAAGCCGAGTCATCGGCCTGTTCTGCCTTCCCAGTAACCCGCAGTCAGACAGGTAAGCCTGCCCAGGGTGAGGTCAAAGACTCAGAGGAGGAAGCAGGGGAATGGCAAGAGAAAGATCAGGACTCAGAAGATGAGGAGTTCACCCCTAGGCAGGAAGGAACCCAGAGTGTCTATAAAAAATTAAGCCTGCATTTTCTTGAAAAACTTAAAAAGGCTTGTGCTCACTTATGGCCCCACTGTGCCTTACACATTTGCTTTATTAGAAAGCCACAGCGCACAATGGCTTATTCCTAATGATTGGAAATTTTTAGCCTGAGCTACCCTCAGTGCTGGAGACTTCCTGTTATGGAATGCAGATTTCAAAGAGCACTGTCGGGAAACTGCTCAAAAAAATTTAACTAAGTTCTCCTCTAAATCCTGGACTTATGTTAAGCTAGTGGGCAATGTGCCTTTTGACACTAACCCTAAACAGGCGTGTTTCCCTGCTGGACTTTTGGCGCAGATTCAGACGGCTGGCTTACATGCTTGGAGACACCTCCCACAAAAGGGCTCAGCTACCACTTCCCTGGCAAAAATTCAACAAGGGCCTGACGAGCCTTATAGCGACTTTGTTGCCTGGCTTAACCTAGCCGCGAAACGCTTGCTTGGACCAAGCAAAAATGAAAGCACCTTTGTAAAACATCTTGCCTTTGAAAATGCCAACCCGGCATGTCAGGATGTTCTTTGACCACATAAGGATAAAGGGGAACTTTCTGACTTTATTAGACTCTGTGCCGGGGTGGGTGCAGCCCATGCCATGGGTCTCACCATATATGCCACCTTTACCAAGGCCTTTCGCAATCCTGGCTCATGTACTTGCTTTACTTATAAACAACCTGGCCATTTTGCAGGAGAGTCTCTGACAGACAAACAAAGCCTAGGGATAGTGTCTCCTAAACCTGGTCTAAACCGCCCCCAGCCACCCTTTGCCCTAGATGTGGTAAAGGTCGTCACTGGGCCAATGAGTGTAGATCTAAGACAAATGCCCTTGGACAGCCTATTTCTTTCCACTTCTCCGGAAACTCCTTTTGGGCCAGCCCCTGGCCCCGACCTCCCCCAGGACAAACCCAGTGGCAATAAGGTTTGTTCCCTCCCAAACTCCCTCCTTGCTTAATAATTCCAACCCCACCCTTGCTGATGATTGCTGGCTCTGCATGACAACAGGGGCAATCATGCCTATGGCAGTTCCTATTAATTCTATCATAGACAATGATAATACATGCCAACCCAGATTTTCTTTTAAAGTACAGCCTATAGGAACTTTTACATCATGTCTTTTAGGCGCGATGCAGAATGCAGAATAATACCTATGATATTGATGTTGGAGTTACTTCCTTTGGAAATTGCTCAACAGTACAAAATTATTCCTCACCTACCCCACCTCTTTGTCCCCCCAATGGCACAGTTTTCATGTGTGGAGGAAATTCAGCCTTCCCAAGGCTTCCAGCGAATTGGACCAGTGGCTGTGTTCTTGCCTTATTACTCCCTGATATAACTATTGTCCCAGGAGATGAACCTCTACCCATTCCTAGCCTAGACACCTTAGTCAAAAGACACAGGCAGGCAATACAGGCCTTACCACTCCTTGCCAGCCTTAGAATAACAGCTGCTATGGGCACAGGTACAGCTGGCTTAGGCAGGCTATACACTCTTACCATCGCGTTTCTCAACAACTTATAGATGATGTACAAACTCTATCAGGAACCATTAAAGACTTACAGGACCAAATAGACTCCCTGGCAGATGTGGTCCTTCAAAACAGACGAGGCTTAGATTTGCTGACAGCTAACCAGGGAGGTATTTGCTTGGCCCTAGGGGAATGATGCTGCTTTTATGCCAATAAATCAGGCATAGTATGCACTAAAATTAAGCAGCTTCAAGAAGATTTAGAAAAGAGATGAAGGGAACTATTTGAAAATCCCCTCTGGACCAGGCTTAATGGATTTCTACCCTACCTTCTTCCCCTCTTAGGCCCTTTGTTGGGTTTACTTTTAATGGTGTCCATAGGACCCTGCATTATAAACAGGCTGGTACAATTTATTAAAGAACAGATTAATATTTTGGACTCTAAGCCCATACAGGTCCACTATCATCATCTGGAGATGGAAGACTGCGCTGCCAACACTTAAAAGGATGTTCCACCCTTCTCACAGGCTTATTTCTTAAGTTTACATCCCCACAGACCTCTCTTTCTTATATAGAAGTATAAGTATCATCTCTGACCAACCATCTTCTGCCCTTGCCATAAGGGTTAAGTTATCGCTCCTCCATGGACCCCTCCACTTGGGGGAGGACATACCCATGGAGTGAAGACATTAGGCCATAATAATGGAGGGTGCAGGAAGGACTGCAGCAGGATGGATCCACGGATCCCAAAACCCAAGACCTCTGAGTGACACGCTCTGGTGCATGGCAGTTGGCATGCTTCCCCCTCAAAACCATCTCCTCCAAAAACATGCCAAGGCCACGAAATCTCCTAGTGAAGACGCTCACTCGGATCACGAGATATTCTAAGGCCTCCTAGAGGAACAGAGCCTCTATCACCCCCTAAAAACATGGCCAATAAGGTATGGTCTTATATTTTATATAAGAAAGGGGGAAATGTCAGGGGCTAAAAGGAAATTCTCCTTCAAAGAATAGCCTGACAGCCCCCTGGGAGACATCCTGCCTGGGAGACATCCTGCAGCTACCTATCTCCCTGGAACATCCTGCGGTTATCAGGATCATCAGACATCTTGCAGCTGGCAGTTTTACCACCCACATCAGCAACTGTTGATTAGAGAGCTTCCCTATCCCCAGCATATAAATACCCCTGTATGAACAATAAAAGTTTGCAGCTTGATCAGAACTCCTGTCTTGCTGTCATTTCTTGTGTCTCTTGTCCCTTCATTCCTCCCCACCTAGGTTCACCGCCCAAGTTGATGGGTCCTGCCGGATGGGACAATATTGTGGTAATTTAGACTTTCAAATCACACAAGAATCTCTTCTGATCCATCCCTACAGGAATTACTCAGAGAAGATATTTTAGGAGATCCAGGTAAGTATAGCCAAGTAGACATAATAGAAAGGTATCAGTTTGTTTTATTTATTTAATATATAAAAATATATGTACTGATAAAATGTATTTGTTTTCTAATGATTTTTAAAAATCTAGCATTCTACAAAAATCTGACTTAATAAAACTAAAGAAACCAGGGATTATAGCCTAAAAATAATATGAAAAAACAGAAAATAAATTAATGAATAAATGACAAAATTTGCAAATTATTACATTATTACTTAGAGTACTCATCATGAGGGAAAACACAGTATTTAGGAAAATGAGACGCTTCACTAATTATACTTCAAATATTTTGACTTATTTGCAAGGATCTTGGCATTGTATTTTTCTTCAAACTTTATCAAAAGTTGCTACAAATGATAATAATCAAATTTTAAATAATTTTTTCATTGGTGAAAAATGCTGTGCAATCCCAACAATAAATTAAGGGAAACAATGCTTTTCTATGATCATCAATTAAAATTGTGGCGCTCTCATGTTCATGCTAACAAAGTAGGACTCATTATTCAATTATTCAATCATATGAATTATACAACTTAATGAGTTTCATTATGATACTTCCATACATGCAAATAACATGCTCCTATCATATCCACCGTTCCTATACTTCCCTCACCATTCCTTTCTTCTTTCCCCCTTTCACCCAGGCCCTTTTCCTTCCTAACAGCCCTTCTATTTTCATTTTAGATTTTTAGTTTACACATATGAGAGAAAGAAAACTTACCTTTTTGTGGTAGTACTCATTCCTTGATAATGACAAATGCACTTTGGCAATACCTTAATTATAATGCTCACATATGTTAATTGGTAAAGGCACAAGTGTAAATGCACATACTTTATATTTAATTGTTTTTTAGGTGTACTTACCTTCCCATAATGGTTTATATTTAATTTTCCCTGTATACTTCTATGTTGTTATCCAATCTAAAATCTATAAACACTTGAAAAATGACAATATCAACTAAATTTAGACTTTACTATTAACACCTGTTATTTTGTAGGAAATCACTAAGCATAAAGCGATTTCATAATGTCTTTATGAGTTTCTATGGTGATAAGGAACTTGCATTGATAGACAAATATATTTGAATAAGTGATGGTATCTCTTGCATTATAAAGAATCTGTTATCATTATCTGTATAACTCATTAATCTCACATTGTTCCTAAATCTTCTCAAAGTGAATAAAAACTTAAAATAGATCTTTTGTGGAACTCCATAGGAACTGCAGCTGGGTAATTTGTTCGTCTCCAGTAGTGCTGAAGATTCCAAATGACACCTAAATGCACTCCCTGGCATACTTGTGAGACTGCTAACACATCAATTATAGATGCCTCTGTTAAACTTTACTGGAAGTATGTGTCCCAGAGAGCTAATTTATAGACCTGAAAAATTTGATAAAGGTGTCAATTAAGTTGAATTTGTATTTCCCATAATCAGAATATGATAATTGAAATGTACATTCCTTTTTCAGTATAGATAATCAGTTCCAGTCTTTTGCATATTCATTCCACTATTTTTCCCATTTTATTTCAACATATCCATTTGACCTTCACAGAAAGTTGAGTGTGGTATTACCTAGTGAAGATTTTTTCTGCTAGAGGAACATTGCAAGAGCTGATATGTGCAATAATTTTACTGAAAAGAGTATAGACATTATGTCATTGTAGTGTCCTGCATGATCCTATATTATTTTGATCACCTCTTATACCAGGGATTGCTGGGCCAAAGTCTAGAATCAAAAATGCATGTTTTTCTTATTGGTAGTAATATATCTGGACTGTGGTACATGGCTGAACCTCAAAGCTAAAAAGTATTTTGATAGTCCCCCAAATCTTTATGCATGTAAAATTAACCCAAAGCATTCTATTGAATGTTCTCAAATCTCATCAGCTTAATAAGACAAATGTTTTGTTTTTCATACATCACACTTTAATGTAGAGAAGTAGCATGAGGATAATATTTGCTCAGTATTTTACCTACTCAGTTTTTTTTTCCATTTTTACCATTGACCTGAAATCTGCCCTAACATATTCAACCAGAATATACAGAGAAAGATAATATGAAAGATCTCATTTTTTGGAAGTTTAAGGACCAGGGCTTGAAATGGATTGTCCTCATTATTTCTATACTTATCCCACTGCCTGTTAATTTATCTAGACACCCCAAATTCAAACAGAAAGGAAAATAGAAGTTGAAGTAGCAAGATGTAAAAAATGCATGGATATTGGAAGATTTTCATTTTATGCTATGATATCTTTTCTCCTTTAGTATTTAATACCCTACCCTATACTTTGTCAGTGTTCTTTCATGTTGAATGTGTATATTGCATTTGCTTTCATTCAGTGTGGATGTGTTTGCTTTATTTTGAAATGAAATGGTTAAGCATTTATTAGTGTCTTAATTTGTTCAGCATTTGGTTTGGAAAGCCCTTTATAATTGCATTTTCATTTGAGAGTATTGAGAAATGATTAAAAGACATATCACAGTTTACATCCTAATCTGAAAATGGTGAAATTACAAAATTAGTGACTACTTATAGAAAGAAGTATTAGAATTGTATAAACATTGTCTCATTCTGATAGGTAATGCCATTTAAATATCTACCCTTTGATTATTGTTCTACTAATCACTCAGAATATGCTATACTTACTATCTATTAATCCCATGTCATATTATGGATGAGTTAGTTAACACAAGCATAGTTTTCAGTTCAGTTAGAAGATGTTAAAACAATAAGCACCAAAAACCTAAAATAAACTCATTGAAATAGCTAGCATCATCACATACAATGAGACAATGGCATTATCAAGAGACCAGATTTTTGGAGCTGCTCCATCTCTTGTTTTATGTTGGTTTTTGTTTATTGCATTGAATACTTTATCTATTGCAAAAAGCCTCATGTTAATTGAATGCCTCTTAGTATATTTACTCTTATTATATCACTGTTACTGTTTTATTTCTAGAGCTAGTTATTTGGTTTTAGAATTGGCAATAGGCCATCACTGTAAATACTATCCCAGAACAATACTAACATAAACCTGCTTTAAATGTCCAATATCAGGTCCTTTTCTTCTGTATTCATTTTGTAAAACTTGGTTACTATATCTAAAAATAAAAATTTTTATAAAAGAATGTGCTGGAATACACAGGTGGAACAACAGTAATACAAAAGCTGAAGCAAAAGTTTTATCAACGGTGTTCCTCCCATAGGTAGTCAAATCCTACTTCATCTGAACATTTAATGAAATTTTCACTCTATTGGGAAATATTAAAATTTTATGACATATTACACTGGGAATAAACATTTAAAATGATCAATTTCTTTTGAGAGCTTCTATAGAAGGAAATTAAATAAATCTTATGAATCAATTAATTCAGTCTTTTAAGACCATGTGGTATTGGTAGTATTAATACCCCATTGTGTAGAGGGGAAGAGTGAAACAAAAGGACAATAATTTAGTCTTTCAGCCTTTGCAAAGTTCTTATCATTCCTTTCCAAAGTACGAATTTAACTATTATTACCAAATAGACATAAAATTTTAAAATAGTAGAAACAGATAGGAAATGTTCACAATATATAAAGACAAAATTGACAACTCAGGTGTTCAAAAATTTTTCTGATAGGGTGGTTTGCCTAAATTGGCAATATATTTTATTGTACATTAACATATGTGATTTCTCTGAATCAAACATATAATCTACATACTGGTTTCTAGCCTTAAATTTTTGCATAACAATGTCTAGAAACAATATCAAGATAAATGGTAATGGTAGATGGGATGGGGTCCATTTTTCAGTTAAATTTAATTAGTCTATAATGCAAGTGATTTCAATTCATAACACTACTCATGGAAACAAAAGTTTCTCATGTCATATGAAAAAGCTATTCTTACAAAGATTCGTGAAGAATCCTTAAAAAAAATGGTTCAACTTTTTCTCAAGTCTTTTAGATCAGTGAGGGAATAAAAAATGGTTCTTGTCTCAAGTGACAAAATTCCAGTTCATTGTCCCTCATCACAGTTAATAATGCCTGCTGTGGATAATAGCCCGATGTGGAAATGACTCTTATTATCATCCCCAAACTGTTCTTTCCAATACAGTAGTCATTTCCACAGTCATGCTAATCAAACTTCAGTGTTCAAAAGACACTTCTGGATAGTGACAGTCATGTGAAAAATCCATAATTATAGACATTTCCATCACTAAGGAAAATTCCATGGCACAGCATTGATGGGAGATTTATCTTAAAATTCTGAGAGAAGCTTTTGAATACCTTCACTTTTTATGAAGCTTTAATATTGTTTAGAATAATATTCTTTTTTATGGATAGCATCAGTGCAATAAAATTGTCTAGTATTGGTATCTCACATTACTTATTATTTTTCATGTGAATTTAATAGTGTTGCATGTTGCAATTTTGTATCAAATTCTTAATGGAATCTAATTTTTTATTTCATTTTTGATAAAAAAATACTTTAGGAACAGTGGAAAAATAAGCATATTTTCTCTTCAGGGTTAATTAACCATTCATTAGATATTTATGGTTAAACTGAAAAAATACCTCTGAGTAACTTCTGAGCAATTTAATAATATAAAAGAACACTACCATCATGTGCTGTAAAATTGTAATGAATATAAAAATTAAACACCTATGATTTCACATCTTTACTATTCTACATGGTAGGAAAAAAACAAACTCATTAATGACATCAAGATTTAGAATTAATTGAATGTACTTGATTACTTTCATTCAGAAAAATAATTTGGAACTATAAGAAAGTAACCATCTATTTCATTCTTTGTTGTACATAATTGTACACTTTGTGATAATTACAATCAACACTTTACACTTCCCACGTAATGTATACATCCCATTCCAGATACAACTAACTGATTAAAGCACTAAAGGGTTTTGTTTGTTTGGTTTTTTGTTTGGGTGTGAGAAATGTAAATTAACTTCAAGTTCAAAGTGCTAGTCACTTTATTAGTTTATTCTGATATCTATCATGACACATGATAATCACTGGAGCCAGGTGGGATAATGTTTCTAACTTCAGCTTTAGATTTCTAGATTTCAATAAGATTAAATTACTTCTTAACAGGCTTAGACTTAACAGATGATACAATTGTAATTCAAATATGGGTTTCAATACTTCACTCTGAGACAGATTTTTTTCATTTTATTTCTTTGGTCCTGGTTGAAATGTTCAAGTTCAAAAACATAGAATATCTCAAATGTTTTCTCAACTAATATGTTTGTAAAAATTAGTATAAATTCTTTAGTTAAGGATCTCCTTATCTAGCTATATAAACAATGTCCATGCTTTAAACACCCATGCTTGATTAAAAGTCCATTTTCTATAACTATTTTTTCTACTTGAGAATTTCATGTAAATGTTCTTTATTATTCCTGTCTTCTTCTATGCAACATAATGTTCCTTAAATTTTTATGTTTTGATGCATATGATTTATTCTAATACATTACATAAATAACACATTGCACAAGTTGTTTATCCAGTCTTAATAAACATTTGAGTGATTTTTAATTTTGGGTTACTTTGTATCTTTGTTTGCCCAGGCATAATGATAAATAAATTTGATTGTTAAGGACATTGAATAATACTTGGCATTATAAAGTTTGTTATTTAAGTGTGTTTCCAGTATATTTAACTGTGCGTAAATAATACCTCTATTCATATGGTGATCACAAAGAACTATGGAACACAAACTCATTCCATTCACTACCTTTATTCAAACACTTCAATTATTCCTTAAATCTTTTAGGAAAATATCAAGCTTTTTTTTAAAAAAAAAAAAGATTTCTACAGGGTTCTTCTCCTATTTTATCATATACTACCTACCTTGAGTGCTTTCCATCTACTGGTCTAACTTGATGTCCTTGCAATACTTTCACATCAAAATCATTAAAAAATTTACTTTGCTATACAAGCTAAAATAACTATGTCTGTGCATTTTTTGAAATTTCTCTCTCTCTCTCTCTCTCTCTCTCTCTCTCTCTCTCTCTCTTTGGTACTGGGGATTGAAGTCAGGGACACTTATCCACTGAGCCACAACCCCAGGACTATATTGTTTTTTATTTAGAGACAGGGTCCCACTGAGTTGCTTAGTGACTAGCTGTTGCTGAGGCTGGCTTTGAACTCGTTATTCTCCTGCCTCAGTCTCCAGAGTTGCTGGGATTACAGGCATGAACCACTGTGCCCAGCTCTTTCTCTGTGTTTTATGTATTATTTTTACTGTGTAGGCATATGACCATGACCATGACCACGACATCACTTCAACCCACAAACTGACAACTTTATCACTCTACAAAACAGATTAGAATCAATACTTCTGACTTGAGTCAAGTATCACCTCAATAAGAAATGTGGTTAGATGAATGCATTTTATAATTCCTGCTCCACCATTTACAAAGTGTGGAACTATAGAGAAGACACTGAGTCTTTCTATTTCTTATATTCTTTATTACAAAACAGGATATTACAAAATAGAGGTGATTATAGATAAGGTTTCAGACTCAGAATTAAGCAAACAAAAGAAGGAATACAGGGTTATAACCTAAAAGTATGCCATGTGACAAACATGCATATATTAGATATTGATTGCAATGCTACAAGTTTCAAAAATTATCTATCCTTTTGCTGCAATATCCTGAACACTTTGTTAAAGTTTACACCACTAAAATGGAATCATCTCATAATTCCCTAACATAATTATATTTTCTTTATACTTAAGCATCTAAAATAGATATAATATTTTATACTGTAAGAAGCTGTCACAATGTTTGCTAAATAGTAATATCTAAAAATAGTTTGCTGAATTAAGTTAAGCTGAAATAAGGAACACTTATTTTAAATACAGCAATATTCTTGTTGTTAAAACAATTTAAATTAGTTTTTTGCCTGTGTTACACAATGATGTAGATAAAATAATATGGAGGTATGTATAACCCCCATTTCACATCAATTTGTCATTATTTTTCACATCTTTATGTTATAAATATATTGAAGCCTTTTTCTCCTCAAATAAATTTATTTAACAAATACATATTTAGCATTTGCTTTAAAGAAAACCTAAGCTTATGTGACAGAATTTACTTTGAATTAAAAAATGTTATTCTGCATCTTTCTTAAGTTTGGTTTCAGGTACCAATAAAAATTGTTTAAAGTACTTATTGGATAGGTAAGAAAACAGATTTTTTATATTTTCTGGAAGTGAGAAAATTAAATAACTGGAATCTAATTAAACTATATTTATATATCTGTATAATAATTTTCTATAATACTAATAAAAAGAGACAACAAAAATGTCCAAAAAATCACATTCTTTATACTCTTATATATTTAAAAAATAAAATATTCAAATCAAAATTAATAATTTTGAATTTTATATATTATATTCTAAGCTGTGTGTACATATGCACAATATCATGGGAAAGTAAATGAAATATTCAAAACTTGTTTATATCCTGCATAGAAACAAAGCAAAGGAGTTCAAAAGCCCCACACATTTGCTATTAAGTACAATAAAATGTTGGATTTTATTATTGATTTTTTTCTCTGTGTGAGTCTTTGGCAGGTCATATTCTTTTATTTCATGTCTTTCTTCCTTATAAAGTACAATAAATTGCATCATTATTATAGATGCATTTGCACATTGTTTCATACTCCCATATTAAATTTAGACTTCAATCAATCAAAACCTTTATTCATCAATAATCCAAAAATATAAACAAACTGTTCATTGATATATATTTCAATATTTTTTAAATGAGCAAAACAAATACACATATCAAAAAAGACTAGTTATAATATATTAATAATAGAGTACTGAATCCTGTTTTTCAGCTTTAAAATTTTGGTAGACCTATATAAATTAGCTTAGTGTGATAACCAAGCTATAATACTAAATATATATTCTATTTGTAAGGAAAAAGAAAATGAAAAAAATAATAATTCTGGAAGATTATCAATTTCTCTATGCAGGGATTGAATTTTGGAGCATTTAATTTCCTATCTTTCTTTCTCTCCCCACCTACAAACACAAAAAACAAACACACACACACACACACACACACACACACACACACACACCCATAAATTTTAGTGAAAAATTTTAAATTACAATATGCTATTTGGTAATATCATAAGTATTAAGTTCAAATATTTGTTTTTTTATTTAGGTTGAGTGCCTAGTCTTCCAATATTTTGTGATATTGTTGTGTGTATCCTTTTTGGGTGGTAGGGTACTGCAGATTGAACCCAGGGGTGCTCAAACAGTGAGCCACAACTTCAGGCCTTCTTTTAAAAAAATATTTTTAGTTGTAGATGCACAAAGTACATTTATTTATTTATTTTTATGTGGAGCTGAGGATTGAAGCTATTGCCTCACACATATTAGGCAAGTACTCTACCACTGAGCTATAATTCCAACCCCTCCAGTCCATTTTAATATTTTATTTAGAGACAGTGTATCACTAAGTTTCTTAGGGTCTCACAGAGTTGTTTGTGCATGATCCTCCTGCCTCAACCTCCCCATCTGTTGGGATTACAGGCAGTTGCCACCAAGCCTGATACATAGTATTTTTATTTTGAGAGTAATAGGTATTTTCTATGGGACAAAAATTCCTAAATCTCCTTTAATTAATTTTAAAGAAGTCAGTGTTTTATCCATGTTAAATTCTAACAAATGGAAAATCATTTTTGGTAAAAGGGTTTTCACTTATGAAATGTTCATATTTTATATTACTGTGGTTTAAATAACTTAAGATAGAGAATCATAAATCATAATCATTTTCATATTAAACAGGGAATGATGTTTCCTGGAATCTCCTACCATATTTGGTTTCAGATAAAAATCTTAAAACAGTGGATTTCTCATGTTACTAAAAAGTCACAAGGCATACAAGTAATCTCTACAGGAGGCCAAGACAGGAGGATCAAAAGTTCAAAGCCAGCCTTAACAGGAGGCACTAAGCAACACAGTTAGACCTGTCTCTAAATAAATTTCAAAATAGGGTTCAGAGTTTGGCTCAGTGCTTGAGTGCTCCTGAGTTTAAACCCTGGTACCCTCATCCCCTCACTAAAAATCTCACAAATTATACCTACAGCCATTATCCCAGAGGGCTTCTGGGATCATACATTGTATTTGTACAAGGTTTATTAACTTGTGCTAATGTTTTTGGTAGTGATATACTATTCAGTCATTCAACCAAACACTTTGTGTTGTTCCTTTAACTGAACAAGGCTATATTCCTAAAAACTGCATTCATTTAAATATGTTGACATTTTTCCTAAGCTTTATAAATGAAAGAGTACCACAATTTATTTGAGTTAATTAAAATGTTGAACAAATATACAAGCTTTTTCCCATCTTTCCATTCATAAAACTTAAAGTCTTTTTATATATACTAGTCATGTGTCTGGGGAAACACAAATGTTATTAATATGTAGGAGAAATAAATGAGATTCTCCCTAAGGAAAATCCAGGTATGAATTTGTCTATTCTTTCACATAGCTACTTTGTTTGTTTGTTTGTTTGTCCAGGACTCCTCTTATTATCCATTAACATTAATATATACAGTGGGGGAGAGAGAAGTTTTGGGGAAGGTTATTAAACAGATTATATTGCTAGATGAGTGCATGTACAAATATGTAAAAAGAAATCCCATAATTATGTACAATTATAACAAACCAGTGAAAATGGGGAGAAAATAAGAACAAAAGAGCAAAAAAATACAGTAATTTAGTTTTTCTTTTAAGAATTTTATCTATAAGATAAACTAGACTAGTACATGTCATTTTATATAATTTTTACAATGATATCAACTTTTTAAAATTAATTTTTACTATTTATTACTTTGTGTTTGATCTTAATAAGTTTGTATATTTAGGTGTTTGTGTGCACAGAGGTACATAAATATATGGTTATAATTATAGTAAATAAGATGAAATGACAGAATTTATTTCTATCACATTACATACATATTATAATTAACTAAAAGAGTATGCTGGCATTTATATCATAATAGAATTTATTGAAAGCCAGACAATATTTCTGAATCTAAAAAAGAAATTATTCTATTTTGTTTGAAAATTATCAACTCCTATGAATTTCATCTAGGCCTTTATAACTAAAACTCTGTGTTCTTATGATTAAATTATTAAAATTCTTTAACTCCTGAGAAAGTCTCAAAGTGGCTTGTATTTTTTCTTATCTAGGAAGGAAGACTATTAACAATTTCCTTGTTAAATTGTTTCTTCTGAGGTATGTTTTCAGTTAAAGAAAAAGTTTTTATAATTTAATTTTATACAGATAGTATAAAATGCTTCTCTCACTAGATATTTCTAGAGTGTGCATATAATGATAGAAAACTTCTTATATTTATCACATTGCTGAAGTTTCTTATTAGAAAGTAAACTAAGAAAAAAAAAAGGAAAAAGAAAAAGATACCTGACCCTGAGAGAGGAATATACATAATTAGCAATATGAAAAGCTCATTAACTTTTCTCTGCAAGCAAGAGAAAGAAATTATTTGTGGAAAGACCCATGTTTTTTCACATGCATAAAGAAAGAAAGACATTATGCTTTATTAAATAATAACATTCTGAAAATTGTTGTTTGCTGTATGATTAACAAAATAAAATTATATAAGTGTACCACAAGGTAGAGAAATGAAAGAGTGGAATATTTTCCATGTTAACTACTATAATTTCCTCTTTTTTAACTCATAATAAAGAATTCTCCTCATGACAATTACATTACTGTTTGTCTAATCATTCATCAAAGGAGCAATCAATTGTCCCTTAGTCATGGAATTTTCCGTATTTTATTTAGTAGAATTAAGCTTTTCAAAAAGGTTTGCACATGAGAAATTCAATTTGGATAGAATGATGCTTGTAAAAATCTTATTTCTACACATTCTGGCCAAAATTAAGCCATAACAAATTCAGTGTCAAACAAGTCTTTCAGCACTAGGCAAATGCAACAAAATAAAACTGGTCTCAAAGTTACTAATGATTAAATTAAAGGAAGTCTTTGCATTATTTTGAAAAGTTTGAAAAATTAATTCTGGGCAAAAGGGCCTACTAAACCCATGAGAACTTTTGAGAAACTCCAAGGACAGGCCATCAAGACTATGTTGATCTTCTGCCAGTTCTTTTCCCTTTTAAACACATAGCTGACAATAATTGGAATAGACACAATGACAGATGGTAGTGCTGTTGAACAAGCCAGATTTTCTCGCAGGAAAAGAGTTTTGAAATATGATCATTTAATCTAGTGATTGTTTTTAAAGTTCCCTTTCCTAAGGGACAAAATGATGTGAGAGTACATGGGAATTCCATGATTGCAACATAGATTAGATATATGTGTCGTGATCAAGCTTTGTCACTAACATAAACCAAACACATTTGTGTCTTTCCACAGTGTCAGAATGTATTGGATAACAATACATTCACAGGCTACCCCACGTTTATTAATGACAATTCTCTGAATATTCATGGATCACCTGATATTTATAAGCTGGGCAAACACAAGATTTTATTATTATTATTATTATTATTATTATTATTATTATTTTAATTTATAATATCTATAACACTCAATTTGCACAACACAATTCACACAATTATATATAAATAGATCCCAGAAAGACTAAGAAAGAGTTAGGATGGCCAGTTGGAGAATGCTGAGCCAAGAAGACAGGTGGAGAAAGAGGTGAATTAGAGTTACTGTAGGTGATAAGATACAGATTTATTGAATCCATTCTCCAGTGTTTTCAAAACAAAGGGTCCCAACAGACAACTGTTTCATTTGCTGAATGTGAGCTCAAGGTGTCAGCTTGGAGTTTCTGCTTAAAATGAAGCAGCTCATGGCAGACTATGACTTTACAAAATGGAATAACTCAGATTTGGGCAGAGCCTGAACAGTCTTCTCTCCACAGTATGACTTTTCACTTTATCTCACTTTGATCATCTTGGAGTATAAATCTGGAGACTTCTTAGCACGATATTTCAAACTGATGGCATTAAGGATGCAATACTCGATCTGAATGGAGCCTCCAGAGACTGACAAGTACTGAATCTCCAAACATCCACCAGAAAAAAGAAAACCAGAAAAGTTTACTTAAAACCACATTGAGGCAGAAGGTATACAATCACAACAGCATTTTAAAATTTCTTAATAGGTTTTCAGCATAATAAATTTGAGAAAAAATACTTTTGCCTATTAAAATAAATGTATTAATAAATATATCATGGCAACCATTACATTTTTGAAATATATTTCTAGGATAGATAGACAAGACACTATGTGCATATGGTACAAAACCACATGCTCTTCAATATTTTTGACTGGCTCAGATAACTCTCCATCAGGGGCACTTCATGGTTTGACATCAGCTAAGGAGACAAAGAAAAAAAAAAGAAATTAAACATTTCAGCAGTTCCCTTGTTCCCCACTAAATATGTTTGAATATGTGGCATATTAATGGAGATTGAAATGCTGTATTTTAAATTAGTTCCAATGTTATTCAAAATATGTACAAAAGGTAACTTTTCAATGTATAGTTATTATCATTAGTATAAATAATTGATTTACTCATAATTGAAAAAAATCAGTGCAATAAATTTTATAAAGCATTAAAAAATAAAATGAGCACAACAAAATTATTTGAGTCCTTGAGTAGAGAATTAGTAAGATAGTGATGTTTGTCCAAAGGAAGAATTGATGAATTGTGGACTCAAATGAATTTTCCAGCAGACAAAATTTAGAAACTGTACTGATTTTAAATGAAGGAACATTTCAGGTTGTATTTTCTTTTCTTTCTTTTTTTTTCCTTTGCATAGGGAAATAAGAACTCTGTTCTTTGGCCTTCAGGTTATATTTTCTATTACATAATAAATCAATTAAATAATTTCCCCAATGCCTGAGATATATTCCAACAGAAAAATGGAAATCCATAGTTACATTTTGTAGAGAACAAATTATTCATGCTTGCCTCTGTTATTCTTTAGCATGACCTTACAAATCCATCTTATAAACATATTCCATTGTTTCTAAGTTTTGGATAATTGTTCCTTATAACTAACATCAGTACATTTAAACTTTTTAAAAATTTCAAAATTATCTGGGCTTTATAAAATTTGAATATTTTTTCAAAGAACTCATATTTATTTTCCAACTGCCTTTATCTAATATGAATATTTTACCTTGATTTCTAAATACCTTTGTTCAATGAAGGAACCAGTATTCTCATTTAAAAAGTAGTTGATTCTTGATTGTGCTGATGTATAAGACAAGATGTATGTGGGAAATACCCTTTGTTTTCAGAAGCAAAAAAAAAAAAAAACCTGTATCAAAAGAACCCAAGAGACAACTTGATGATTTCCTACTTAGTACAGTTGAAGAAATTGGAACATTTCCCTTGTTTATATATATATATATTATGACACAGAGGATATCTTAAAACAAAGGGAAATTGTTCTGATAACTATTGAATAATAAAAAATAGAATATTTCATAAGTAATTTTATCACTCCCATCCTCCAATATAAAACTTTATAGTTAAATAGTGTAAATTAAAAATAAATACTTTCTGAGTATAAAATGGAAAAGTTAGTATATCAAAAGTCAACTTTTGCTTTGTTTTGTTACTTGTAGTATGTATATACAGTAGCTGACCATTTGAAATTACTTAGAATATTCAGCTTACACACACCTTCAAAAATGTGCATAAATAAAGATTGTTAGCTTTACCAATTTGAAAGCCAAGAGTATGAAATGTAGGCTTTCTAGTCTGCATTTACTATTATAAAATATGTATTTATTATAACAAATACTATAATAGGAATTTACTATAATAAATAAATATAATCAGTATCAAACAATGATTATAATATTAGAAATAATAATAAAATAGTGCATTAAATAGAATGATAAAATACCATAAGTATTTAATGTAATAAAACCAGTAGAAAAACAGTTATTAAACTCATGAGTTAATGAATTTATTAATTTTTACTGAATTTCTACTGTATACCAGGTACTCTCAGAGAGCATTTCCTTCCTAGAATTTTCATTAGCATATAAACTTTTATCTAGCACTTAAACATGAACAAGGCACATTTTAAATACTGTTCACATACACTCATTTAACTTTTAAAACTTTGTGTTGTAATTGGGTTAATATGTTCTTGTTACAAATTAAAACCAAAATTTAACAAATAAAAAAAGAATAAAACACCAGAGACAAATAATTTTCATTTGATGGTTTACATCTGGAACTTTTAATTGAAGGTGTTACATTGCAATATGTATGTACACTTTCAAATCAAAAAAAGTCTGTTGGTTTTATAGAACTGATAATCAAAGAGTTAATTTTTAAGAACTTTGAAATACAGCTCTACAAATAGCATTATTTAATTCCACTAAGAAAGATAAACAAAAATCACCTTTAGTGATTACTAAATTTCCATGGAAACTAGAACTGTGTATTTATAGAAAACTCAATAGTTTATAAATATCAAACTGTATGATTATCTGCAGATGAGATGTGCCGGTTCTGTCAAACTAAGCCAAAATTATGTAACTGTTTCTAGAACAAATTGTGATGAAAATGAAATATAATGAAAATGCCATTTCTCTTCCTAACTTGAAATTTTAAAAATTGGTACCTAATGAAAGATAAAATTTATTTTTTATTTTAAAATTAAAAATAGATTTGGTAATTCTAATATAATCTAATTATACTTGGTGACTCAACAGTCAATTGAAATTTTTATGACATTACTGAATCTCTTAAAAATATTATTAAATTGTTTTTCTTTCAAAAATATAAAATTTTAAAGAAAATAATGAGATGCAAACTTACTGTAAGCAGTAAATGTTACTAAGGTGTATATAAGCCATAATTCTAATTATTTATTAATAGTGTAAAAGATGTATAGGTCTCATATAGCAAATGCAAAATGAATACATATACTTTTGCACTAATCAAAATTGGGTAAGAAGAGAGGACTTCTTTCATAACTTGCTTACTAATTCCTTCTCTCATCCCTCTGTTGTATTATGTTATTTAGTGCTACATAAAAGAAAAGAAAAGAAAATCCATTCAATAAATAGTTCAACAAGGATGATTATATAATACTGTTTTTAGCCAATTCTTGACACAAAACATGCTATGTATTAATCATATATTTTTTCCTAGCAATGCCAATCAATCACAACATTCGTACACAAATTCCTTTGTCTTATATATAACTTGGAAATAACAATCAGGAAATAACTGATTAGTGCATATTATTGTCTAATAAAACTAACCAGGACTCACTTCTATTTTACATAATTAACATTACATTAAAATATTACTCAAGCTTTGCTATGTAATCACTAAAGCATATATGACTTTACATTAATGCTATATCTGCCACATTTATAAGTATATTAACTTTTCTGTTTTTATACTTTAATTGAAATCATCGGTTTGGATGAATCGTTATTAAATTATTTAGCAATTATGCAACCATTCTTGTTTAATATATGATTGTCCAGGCATCTCTCAATGCAACCTTATCATTGAGGTTTTTTTTTTTAAACACCCACATCGTTTTCATTTGCGTATATATGCTCATATCAGTTCCAACCTTTGTTGATAGCAATTTGGCAGCAAAAGTCCAGGTTATCGGCCTTTATGAACTAATGAAAGTGGTTTCCTTAGCAACTGAAGCACTGTAGAATCTCTCAGAACACCTGTTTTTCCCACTCATGATTCCTGCAGATGAGATGTATGCACTTGAAAACTGCCTTTTTATTTTGATTGCTTTTACATGATCAGGTAGGTTAGAATTAGGGGAGTGTGCTGAGCTTGACTACTTACATAGTTCAAAAGACTGAAGAATCAGCATGCTTTGACTTAGTTCCATGGATAGCAATTAGTATATCATCTTCTCAGCCCTCAAAGTATTCCTCATGTATTTTCCAAAATCTTTAGTATCCAGCAATAATGGTAAGATTTGCAAATCCAGCTAGGGCAGTGAACATTCTGTAAGTGCGAATGACAAACGTGGCTTCATTGTCACCCTCAGGCTTTTTATTCAGCCAACATTCATAATTCATTGGGCCTGGTAATATAAAAGGGCAATGTGCCTGGCTGCTTCAGAAAATTACTGTCATATTTTAGCTTATAATTTTTTTAAATTATTCATTTTCTTGATTGTGTAAGGTCATTCTTCTCTTTTTCTTGAAAATTTAACTGAACTTATTCAGATGTACTATGTGTATTACAGCTCATAAATGCAATTATACCACCTAAAAAAGTTCACTCAGTTATTTTCTCTTAGAACAAATTAAACGACCTAAACTTAAGTTGTATTTTACCTTTCCATTCTAAAATTTCATAAAAAGTTTCTTCTAATTTGAGGATCAACCTTAATAAGGTATCTTTTAAAAAAACTAAATGTATCAAAGGACAAAAATGTCTATGCAATCATACAATACTTTCTACATTCTGAAATCCTTCACAAAGCAATAGCTCAGAGGAGAAATTAAAGCTATTTTGTAATATCTTGTCCAATCAATCAGTTGTCAATGTTTTCCTCATACAGCAATAGACCCTGCTATTTGATTGAACACTTTTCCCTTATTTATAAGTCTTTTTTTTTTTTTTGTTACCAGGCTAACTCAAACACTGAGACATATCCTCAGTTCTTATTTCTTTCTTTCTTTATTCATTTTTTGAGACAGGGTCTCACTAGGTTACTTACACCCTTGCTAAATTGCTCAGTCTGGCTTCAAACCTGCCATTCTCCTGCCTCAGATTCCTGAGCTTCTAGGAGTACAGGCACGAGCCATTACACCTGGCTCATTAGTCACTTATTTATAAATAAAATTAGTCACATTGTCCAAAAGCTGACTTTTTACTAATTAATTAAATGCTTTAAGAAAAATTTTAAAAATTAGCTCAACATCAGATCAAACTCTAATTAAAGGTAATTATTATTTTCCTGTTAATAAAAAGAAAATAAAGCAAAGATGCAAAAGTTATTACCAATTTTTCATTCATTATTTTCCTCAAATAAGCCTATTTAAAAATGATTATATAAACATGTCACATTTTATAGTTAATTATAATTAATTATTGACATAAATATTATATGTTATATTATTAGAGACCCTTATATTAGTTATATCAAACATGAATTAATTTTTATTTCTCCTTTACCATCAGGAACAATTCTCTTTCTTCTGGAAAGTATATGTATGCCATTGTGTACTCAGCATCCTAAGGAAATATATATTTAAAGATACCTTTTATTGTTCAGAAGCTCTACTGCTTTAGGACACCTTCGTTATTACATTTTGAAATATAGACAGGAAGAAATAGCACAGTTAAACTTTAGATTCCATTCTCTGATAGCTCCTTCTCAACACGTAACTCATATTTGAATTTTACCAGGTGATGCTCCCCATAGTGCCATCACAACTTTTTTCTTCCTTCTTAGATTCTTCCTCATCCTCCACATTCTTCATTCTGTTGAATTTGTTGTATTAATAGTAGGAACATGTTTTCTTCCTTCTTCAATACTGTATCCCCAGAGACAAACATATGTGACTAACTTTTAAAATGGGCTCAATATAACTTTTATTGTCCACAATCATTTACAATCACATATAAAAAACTAAAGATTTTAGAGCTAAAATTAGCATTATAGGTAAAATAAAGCATTACAGCTCTTAGAGTAATTCTACCCACTGGAACAAGTGAATCTATAAATTTTTCTGGCATAGTGTTATAGACATTTATTTCATACTCAAATAACAGTGCTATGGCATTATATTCTCCAGTGTGCCTGCATAGTAATCCAGAGATGAGCACAAATACAGGACTTCTGCATTGTTTTTCATACCCAGGTCCTCTGCATCTTTACAGTTAGTAGATTTCAAAACATAAAATATAGTTGTTGTTTTTTTTTAAAAAAAAACAAACATTTTCAGAACAATTTTATGAAGACTTTGAGAAGTTACTATGAAGATTTCCAATACACCCACACTCAGCTTCTTCTATTAACACCTTATGTTACCACGGTATTTGTTAAGATTACTTAACTGATATTGGCCCATTGTTTTTAAATAAAGTCCATACCATAATAAATATTCTTAGCTGTCCCTTGATCACAAAGTGGATAGAGGATGCCACCTTAAATTTAGTGAATATATTTCTTAGTCTATTCTTGAAGGTGACTGTTTCACAGTATTTTCTTTTTTTTTGATAACTTTGACCACTCAAGTATTTGTAGAATATGCCTCAGTTTTAATTTCTATATTTTACTTGTTTTTTGGTGTTACATATATGGATTTGGGGGTAGAATACAATAGAGGAAAAATGCAGTTTTACCAAATCACATCAAATTGTCTATTATAAATGTTGTTTTCCACTTCTTGTATTGACCTCAACTATTTACTTGAGATAGTGTTTGTCAGGTTTCTCCACTATAAATTTATTCATTTTTCATCTTTCAATTTTGCACTCTTTAAAGGGAAACAAATTATGTAACCTGCATTTATGGTGATGGTGGAGGCATTTCAGGGTGTCTAGGAAAGTATTTATACTTCTTCTGCATGAGAGACTTGTCCATTATCTTACATATCTTTATTCAACAATTTATTTATAACAGCATCCACTATTAAACATTTATTTCATCTCTTGTATTATAATCCAGTAGTTCTTTATAATAGAGAGTATATTCACCCTCCTAAAAATTTTCTGTGATCCCCTATTAAACTAGCCCTCTCGCTTGAAACCCCAACAATTATTACTTTTAACTATTATTTTTTTAAAATTATTTTAATACTATACCTTTTCAAGATATGATATAATTGGAATCATATAGTATGTATCCTTTACAGGATGACTTCTTTCACTTAACAATATACATTTAAAGTTCATCAATGATTTTCTAGGACTTCCATAGTCAATTATTTTTATTGCTGAAAAGTATGCAGTATGCGCATTTCTTTTTATCCATTTATCTATCAAAGCATGTTCTGTTTGCTTCAAGTTTTTTGATAAGCATAAATAAACTGCTATGAAATACATACATGCAGGACTTTGCACGAACATAACCTTTAAGACTAGTTTAATAAATTCTGAGGGGAACAAGTAGTGGATCATGTGTTGAGACTGGTCTCATTTTATAAGAAACTGAAACTTGTTATCCAAAGTATCTGTGCTCTTTGTATTACAAGCAGCAAAAAAATGTGGGCTTTTGATGCTTCACATATTCACCTGCAGTTAACATTATCAGTTTTTCTGTTAGTAATTTTATTAGGCGGCTAGTGTTATCTCATTATTGTTTTGGTTTGAGTTTCTGTTATAAAAAATATAGTTTACATCTTTTCAGATGTTTATTAGCCATCTTCCTATCAGCTTAGATTCATATCTATCAGAACTTTTGCCTGGGTCTTTAAGTAATTTGTTTGTATATTTTATTGTTGAGTTTTAAAGTTCTTTGTCACTTTTACATACATTTTCTTAAGTATATATGTTGTGTGAAAAGACTTTTTCTATTAGTAGTGATTAAACTACTCATGTTACTACATATTGCAAACTTTATCCAGTAATATAATAATTAAAATTATTTTACATTTTATTCCCCTACATTCCAAAAATATGTTACATATCAATGTAATATATATTATTTTAAGATAAATGTAAAAGTTTTGTAAGCATTTTATTGTTAAAATTTTATTATTAAACCTTTTAGTACTTGTTATATTTAAAAATGATTCAACATCTTATCTAAATATTCTTAATAATAGTCACTTTCATTTCTTTTATATTTGAAAACAAAATTCACTCAGCTAAGTGTTCTTAAGTGTTAACATTTTACCTGTTACCAAATATTTTATATTTATTTTTAGTTATACATGACAATAGAGTATATTATGACATAATTATAAAAGCATGAAGTATAATTTCTTCAAATTCAGTCCCAGATATTTCCACTTCCTCATTATTTTTTTCTATCAGACTTTCATTTTCTTTTGTCATGTGTTTTAAACATTTTTGGAATCCAGATATGCTATATTTGAGAATAGAAACTTGAATAAATGGTTTTAGCTTGTTGTTTTGTATTCACCTCATTAGGTAATACCCTTGTTTAATATTTTATTTTTATTTATTTATTTATTTATTTTTTGCTTTTCTTTTTGTTGCTGCAATTGCCAGAGGCTTTCAAACTCCTCTGACATCCTGTGTTTTGTCACACTTCCTGTCTTTAGGCTTTCAAAGAACATCTCCCAAATGGGGGTCTGTGCCTTGCAGCCCTTTCACTTGCAGACCTATTTATTTGGTGGGAATCAAACTGGAAAATGGAAAATATTCTATAAACTTATGTTTAAATAAGAGTCTTTTAGAGCATCTATGTAATTCTGCAGTGACCTTAAAAAGAATGTATCCTTCCCTTCCCATATCTTAACTGAGTTGGATGGTTTAGTTGGAGTGGGGTTGTATAATAGTTCCTTTCTCTCCTTAGATAAGGTTTCCCTGCAGTAGCTTTCCTTGACAAATGGATTTTTTTTCCCCCTTGGGAATTGGCTGGGCAATTCAAAATATTTTCTTTTCCCCTTACTCTGCCAGAATATAAGAGGTTTCCATGGACCTCCATGAGAGGTTTCATACTGAGAACTTGGTAGAAATGTGTTGTGACCTTAAGAGGTTGGGTAATTTCTGTGTCATATAGTAGGAGTTTACACTCTGCTATAATGGAGTACTATTTAAGTGTTCATGCCACTTTGTGGCTCTAGTATGTTCCACTATTGGATAGTAGATTCTGGATGTATTTATTTTTATTCCCATTTATCTCTAGTTTTGTGGTCATAATGTGTCCTGTGACCTAAATTCTCTGATAGATTAAAGGAAAAATCTTTAATTTTGGTTTGCTTATCTATTTTCTATCTGGAATCTCAGAGTGGCAACTACCAATTTCTGCATGTTAGAGTTGAAACTGATTGTCTGACACATTGACTTTTACTATTTTTTTTGAAGAGGCACATCAAGTAGGTCTCAATATAATTAGCAAAAAATTATTAACATGGCTCCAGTTGGAAGCAAAGTATTCTGAGGAGTATAGTCAGTCCCTTGCTGAACATCTATATCCTTTTGACAATGCCTTACAAAGAATCACAGGATTTGGTGGACAGTTGGCTCTCTCACATATGATACCTATGAAGAAAAAGACACAATCAACATTGAAAAAGCACTTTCAGACTTCTGAATACAATGCATTTGTTATGGTTTGCATCTGGAATTCTCCTCCATAATGCCCATATTCTGAAAGCATTGTCCCTATTGCAGCAAAGTTCAGAAGTGAAACTTATATGAAATGATTGGATGATTACCATTGTAGCCTTATCAGTGAATTAATCCACTTGATGGAGCAATTTTTGTTTTGTTTTGGGGTTTTTTGGTGGTGCTGGGGATTGAACCCAGTGCCCTATGCTTGCGAAGCAAGCACTCTACCAACTGAGCTATATCCCCAACCCCTGAAGTAATAATTTGAATACATTACTGGATGGTGAGTGCAGGAAAGTGGGGTATGGATTGAGGAAATAGGCAACTGGGAGCTTACCTATAGGGACTATATTTTGTCCCTGGCTCCTTGTTCTCACTCTCTGCTTCCTGGCTTCTATAAGCAGCATGGTTTTGTTAACCATGGCTTTCTGCAATGATGTTCTGCCTCACCTCATGCCCAGAGCCATGGAATCAGCTGACCATGGATTGAAACTGTAAAATCATGATTTCAAGTTAACTTTTCCTCTTCCAAGTCATTCTTCTCAGGTACTTTCATCACAGCAACACAAAGCTGACACAGTGGTGTGTTTTATGTATGTGATTTCATTTATAATTTATTACAACAAAAGATTATTAGACCATGTAGTAAATTTGATCAGAGAATTTATTCAAATACTCAAGTGCACACCTAAATCCTTATAACTCCAAAGGCCACTTACTATGGAAAATAGTTCAGCTGGGTAAGAGAATTTATTGAAATTTAATGTAAATATGATCATACTTATAAAACCATTTGAGAAAAATCAATCATTTGTAGTAGAAAGCCTAAATCAAAAAATGTTGCATTTTTCTTTACTTAGTCAAGTTACTTCTAATTGACTTCCTTATTGAATTCAATTTTAATATTTTCTTTGTTGAATCTACTGAGTATACCAAGAAGCCAAGCATATCACTAGAAAGCAATAATGCCACTTAATTTTCAGTATTATAGATATTTTTTCATATTGTATTTTCTATGATATTATAAAACAATAACAATAGTAGTAAGCATGTGTGTCATTTATACATCAATTCCTCCTGTTACTGTTACAAAGAACTCTCAACTAGTCTCTGTTTGTATTCAATATAATCAATCTCTAATATAGTCATGTTTAAAGTTTTGCTTAAAGTTTGATTTGTACTGGTTAGATAATTAATGACAGGAAGTATGAAATTGATGTCAATGACAACTTCCATAGAGATTTTCATACCATCCACTGCAAAATTTGTGTTCTATCCCGGCGATTTTCTTTAAAATGTTTCTAGTTCTTTGAAACATCTTGAATAATTATACAGAATAAATAGGAAAAACAGAATCCTGTTAATAACTGTATTTGAGAAAGAAAAAAAGTTACCAGAATCTGTAGATACTATAAATTAGGGTTTCCCGATGCATGGCAATCTGGCATGAAGAGTGATGGAGGAATTGGTAGTATCCTCACTGTCCTCCCTCATTCCTACTCCTGCCAATAATACTCTCAGAAAAACCCACCTGGAAGCCAGATCATAAGGGAGCTCATTAATAAAGTCCAGAAATGTAGTTTTACTAGACACTGTGCAGAAAAACAAGAAGCAATGGACAAAGCTTGTGAAGACTGCAAAGGAAATAATGCAATACAGCTCACCCCTATTCATCCTTGAGATATTGTTTCCGAATGCACAGTCAGATCAACTATTGTAATTCTGTGTGGTAAGAGCAATTCAATCATAATAATTTTCAATCCTAAATTATTAATTTTCACCAGTGACTTTCATATAAGCCATTGCAAACAAAATAAGGAAATAAATATCTAAAATAAGTGGAGTAATTATTATCACTGTTGCTCTTATCAGGACACAAACTCTAAATAACTTTTATTTTTGCAATTGTATCTTAAAATTTTTAGGCATCTTGGGAGAATTTAGACATGAAGAAATGATGCAATTCTTTCTTTCTGTGATATCTGAAACCCTATTTTGGAGTTTGTTGTATTTTTGTACTTAAACAAGGACTTTTAAAATAGTGTCTATATTACAGAGTAACTTCCTGAGTAGATCTGGTTCCAGACATAGTTCCTATGGCCATATTAGAAGAATAAAAATTACTTTCAATAATCAGGATTTATTCCTGTTGTAATTGTCCCCATGTCTGTTGTTTGAGACTAGACAATTACCTTAATTTCAAATTTAGCAGAAAAGCTATATATATAGCTTTTCTGCTAAATCATATATACATATATATATGTATATATGATTTTGTTGGTTGATAGGCTTCTGATGGTGTCTTCTGTTCCATTGCTTAAAATTTAGCTGTTTAAATTGTGTATATTATCCTGATTCAATTTAGGCAAATCAAATTGATGCCAATGACAACTCCCATAGATATTTTCATAACATCCACTGAAAAATTTGTGTTCTGCCCCTGTAATTTTCTTTAAAATTTTAAAATTTCTTTAAAAATATTATACACACACACACACACACACACACACACACACACACACACATATATAGCTTTTCTGTTAAATTAGATATTTGTATATATGGATAGATAGATTTTTTTCTCTCTCTATACAGAGAGAGAATATATATATACTGATAGAAACAATCCTCGGGCTACTCTTAAGTTCCTCTCATGTTTTACACCTCTGCATTTTTTAAAAATTCTAATTTGTTATATATGACACTGGAATGTATTACAATACATATTACACATGGAGAGCACAGTTTTTCATATCTCTGGTTGTACACAAAGTTGAGTTACATAATTTATATCTTCATACATGTGCTTTGGGTAATGATGTCCATCTCATTCCACTGTCTTTCCCATTCCTCATGCCCCCTCTTTTCCCCTACAACGTCTTTGCCCTATCTAGTGTTCTTCTAATCCTGTCATGCTCTCTGCCCCAACCACTTCATGAACCAACATCCTTATATCAGAGAAAATATTTTGCATCTGTTTTTTTGGGATTGGCTAACTTCACTTTTTGTTCTTCAACTCCATCCATTTACCTGCAAATGCCATGATTTTATTATATTTTAATGCTGAATAATATTCCATTATGTATTTATACCACATTTTCTTTATCTATTTATTTACTGAAGAGCATGTAGATTGCTTCCACAGTTTAGCTATTGTGAGTTGTGCTGCTATAAACATTAATGTGTCTATGTTCCTGTAGTATTCTATTTATTGGTCCTTTGGGAATTGGTTGAGGCATGGAATAGCTAAGTCAAATCGTGGTTCTATTCCAAGTTTTCCAAGGAATCTCTATGCTGCCTTTCATATTTGCTGCACCAATTTGCAGTCCCTCCAGCTATGTATGGGTGTGCCTTTCCCCCCACAACCTCACCAACACTTATTGATGTTGGTATTCTTAATAGCTGCCATTCTGACTAGAGTGAGATGAAATCTTTGAGTAGTTTTGTTTGCATTTCTCTAATTACTAGAGATGTTACACATTTTTTTTCCATATATTTGTTGACCATATATCATCTTCTGAGAAGAGTCTGTTCAGTTCCTTGGCCCATTTATTGATTGAGTTATTTGTTTCATTGGTGTTAAGATTTTTAGTTCTTTATATTCCCTACAGATTAGTGCTCTAATGATGTGCGTATGGTAAAAATTTGCTCCCAAAATGCAGGCTCTCTAATCACCTCACTAAATGTTTCTTTTGTGGAGAAGCAGCTTTTTAGTTTGAATCCATGCTATTTATTGATTCTTGATTTTAATTCTTGAACTATAGTAGTCTTATTAAGGAAGTCAGGGCCTAATCTGAAATGATGGAGATTAAGGCTTACTTTTTTTTTCTAACAGGCACAGTCTCCATGGTTTAATACCTAGGTTCTTGATCCACTTTGAGTTAAGTTTTGTGAATTGTGAGAGATAGGGGTTTAATTTCATTTTGTAGTATATGGATTTCCAGTTTTCCCAGGACCATTTATTGAAAGGCTATCTTTCTCCAATGTGTGTTGTTGGTTTCTTTGTCTAATATAACTATAATTATGTGAGTTCATCTCTGTGTCTTCTATTCTGTACCATTGGTCTACCATTAGTGCCAATACCATGCTGATTTTGTTACTATTGCTCTGTAGTATAGTTTAAAGTCTGGTGTAGTGATGCCACCTGCTTCACTCTTCTTGCTGAGGATTGCTGTTTCTATTCTGGGTCTCTTATTTTTTCAGATAAATTTCATGACTGCCTTTTCTTTTTCTATGAGGAGTGTCATTGGGATTTTGATGGGGGATTGCATTGAAAATGTATAGTGCTCTTGGTAGTATGGTCATTTTGACAATATAAATTCTGTCTATCTAAGAGCAAGGTAGATCTTTCCATCTTCTAAAGTCTTTTTTTATTTCTTTCTTTAGTTTTCTGTAGTTTTCATTGTATAGATCTTTCACCTCTTTTTTTAAGTTGATTCCAAATTATTTTATTTTATTTTTTGAGGCTATTTTAAATGGGGTGGTTTTCCTCATTTCCCTTTCAGAGGATTTGTCACTGGTGTACAGAAATGCCTTTAGTTTATGGGTGTTGATTTTATATTCTGCTACTTGGCTGAATTAATTTACTGGTTCTAGAAGTTTGCTGGTGGAATTTTTTTGGTCTTCTGGGTATAGAATCATATTGTCAGCAAATAGTGATAATTTGAGTTCTTTTTTTTTCTATTTTTATCCCTTTAATTTATTTCATCTGTCTAATTTCTCTGGCCTGTATTTCAAGAATTATGTGAAATAGAAGTGGTGAACGAGGGCATTGCTGTCTTATTCCAGTTTTTAGAGGGAAAGTTTTCAAATTTTCTCCATTTAGAGTGATATTGACCTGGGGCTTAGCATACATAGCTTTTACAATATTGAGATATGTTCCTGTTATTCCCAGTTTCCCTACTTACTTGCACATGAAGGAGTACAGTATTTTGTTGAATGCTTTCTCTTGATCTATTGAGATGATCATATGATTCTTTAAGTCTATTGATGTGATGAATTACACTTGTTGATTTCCATATGTTTAACCAGCCTTGCATTCCTGGGACAAATCCCACTTCATCATGATGCACTATCTTTCTGATATGGTTTTGTATTCAATTTGCAAGAATTTTATTAAGAATTTTTGCACCTATGTTCATTAGCAATATTGGTCTGAAGTTTTCTTTCTTTGATGGTCTTTGCCTGCTTTTGGAATCAGGGTAATATTGGCCTCATAGAATGAGTTTGGTCAAGGCATATATGAAAATGATAAATGAATGCTGAGATAAAAACACAATATTGGTGTGTTTTTTAAATTATGTGTTAAATATTTTATGTAGCTGAATATATGCACAAACATAAATATTAGAAATAGAAGTAATTTCTGTCTTGAAGCTCTGGGTTGGCCAGGAGACCATGGAATATAATATTCTAGTGAAAGGACACACACACACACACACACACACACACACACACACATACACACACGCACATATTGCCTATATCCCTCATTTCCATATAACCTACGAAGAGTGCTTAAGCCTCACCCACATGGTCCTTGAGATTTATATGTTGTATGATTGTATATAATAAATAAATGTGAATGCAGTTTTCTCCTAATATTCTTTCTATTTTCATGTTGTTTTAGAAGATGTAACAATAGATACTTCAAAGAAAAAAATTGAAAAGTAAATACAAAATTTAAATCTACAAAATTTCAGAAAAAAATAAAAGTTTCTGAAACCAAAAACACAATGTAAAAGAAAAAAAAGTTGTAGGGCACGGTGGCACACACCTGTAATACCAGTTGCTCTGGAGGATGAGTCAGGAGGATGGAAAGTTCAAAGCCAGCCTCAGGAAAAAGTGAGGTGATAAACAACTCAGTGAGACCCTGTATCTAAATGAAATAAAAAATAGGGCCAGAGATGTGGCTCAGAGGTCATGTGCCCCTGAGTTCAATTCCTGGAACCCTCAAAAAAAACCAACAATTTGGCCCAAGTTATTCAGCAACCACCAAGGACTCAGCAGCTCCCCCTGTGAAACACTCCTCCTGTAGTCCATTTTGACAGAGGAAAGGGAATCCTGTAGGTGTCTGCTATCCAGAATGGCCATGCTTTTGAATTTTTTGCTATACAAGTGTGGGTGATGGCCTGCTTCCATTTATCACTGAAGGTTGTGTTCATATAAGAAATTAGCAGATGAATGGATAAAGAAAATGTGGTACAAGGGAATATTAGGAGAACTCAGTGCTGTCTAATGTATTTCTGGCAAGTATAATATAAAAGAAACTAGTGAAGTTGTTTAAGAAATCAGTCTTCAATGGCTATAATTGAGCATAACCACTGCCATAGAGAACCAAAGTTAACCACTGAAAATAGTACACATCCAAAATATATAATCAATAAAAGTTTAAATACTTTTTAAAACTATAAAGTATACAATAAGAAAGATGTTTAAACTAGACAAAGTATTTGGAATAGACATTTCACAAAATTATGTAAAAAGTAAATATGCTTTTGAAAAAATGTTAAGCAAGAATATTAATGGATATTAAAATGAATGTAACACCACTATATATTAATAAAAATCTAAATTAAAAAAAATTATTAGTGTATTATTGTTATACATAATAGTTGGGCTCATTTTGTTATAATTATACACGTATGAAATTTAATTTTCTCCATTTCAAAACACAGAGCCTCCTATTTCTCTCCTCTCCTTCTTCCTGGTGTTTCTCTTCCTCTGCTGGTCTTGCATCTTTTTATCTGCAAATTATTTATTTTTTTCTTTTCAACCAAGAAATTTATTGGGGGGGCTGCCCAAAGGAGAAGAAAAGGAGAGACAGAGAACAGAGAAAGGAGAAGAGGAGGGCAGAGAGAAAGAGAAAGAGAGCAAAAAGAGGAGAGAAAGAAGAGGAAGAGAGCAGAGAGCTGTAAATTTATTTTAATAGGTGCTTTATACGTATACATTAAAGTGGCATTCTAATATATGCACATAATATAATCTTGTTAAATTCATTCCACATTTCCTTTCCTTTTCTGTTTCTCCTCAATTTTTTTCATCCACTCCACTGGTCTTCTCTCTATCCTTGAAACTCTCCCCCCACCCATTCTTTGCTCTAGAGTCTTAATATAAGCAAATACATTTGACTCTTGATGTTCTGTGTCTGGCTTATTTCACTTAGCATTTCCATTTACTCCATTTCCATTTATTTACTGTAAAATGCCATGATTATATTATTCTTTATGGCTGAGTAAAATTTGACTTTGTATTATATACCATATTTTCGAATCCATTCGTATTTCTAATCCAGAGGGCTCCTTCTGTTTCCATGACTTTGTTATTGTGAATTGCAGTGCTATATACATTGCTGTGACTTCATTACTATAATATGCTGATTTTAGTTCTTTTGAATAAATATCATGGAATGGGATAGCTGGGTCATATGAACTTACTGTGAATTATTTCAAAATTATTACTGATGTTATAATTACATGGAAAATAATGATATCCTTAATTTAAAGTAAATGGTTTTGGTATGGTAGCACTTACCTGTAACCTCAGTGACTCAGGAGGCCAGTGTGGGAGGATTGTAAGTTTGTGGCTTCCATGTTTTTTTTTTTTTCATTATTTCTTTCTTTCTTTTTCTTTTTTTTTTTTTACTATAAGTTTGTGGCAAATAAGTGAGAAATGACTGAAAATTTTTTAAAAAATAGAAAAAAATTCCCTGAATATACAATTCCATGGTAGACTCTCTAAGGGTTCAATACATTGCACCTAAATAAATACATAAATAAATAATATAGAGCAAATGTAAATGCACAGGATTGTATTCACTAAAATATAGATCCATGAACTTAGAGTTGTTGATTTTCTTTTCAGTTTGCAAGGATTTTACATAACAAAATATCAGAGAGCAAAGAACCCACAGAGCATGAATATGAACAGAAATATCTTTCCTGAACAAGTGCAGGCTTTATAATTTAATTGTATTTACACTGATGAGTGCACACAAAGAAAAATCAATTTGTGGGAGTTTATTTCATTGGTATTGAAATTGTATCTTCCTTGATAAGCTTGGCACAAAGCACATAGTTTGTCTCCCAAGTTCATTAAATTACAATTTTACTATATTCTGTGGTGTTATGCAGTTTTAGATAGTCTTGCTACTGAAATGTTCAAAATTGCTTTTCCAAACTACAGAATATTAACTTCCAATATTTACCCCCCAAAATCTCATTTATTATAAAGTCACAATAAAAGCACATGAAATGAATACAAATATATGATTTTTCCAAGATTCCTCAAGAATCACTTAAAAGGTATTAAAAATAAGCTGAAAACCTGGGTTTATGGCATTGATTATTTTATCTACCAATTTAATAATACCATTAAAGCTTCCTCGATATGCATTTAATAATAAGCAAAGTTGTACTTTTCCATAAGTATGCTTCAGAAAGTCTGGAAGGAAAAGTACAAAGCATTTCTAAGGTGTTCACCCTAACAAGATAAAATTAGCACCTGTAAGTCAATCAATCCCTGTAAGTCAATCAATCAATCATCAATAAGAAAGTAACCATATGTTCCCTCTTCAACCTTTAAATGCTTCTCTATCATGAATTTGATTGTTCCCTAAGTTCAGTTCTTTAAGAGACTCCTTATCCTCCCAGTATCCTGCATTTCAGAATCCAGAGGTAGAAATTTCTGCTTACTTGATCCTTATGTTTTGTAGAAGTTGTTTGTTGTTCTCCATTCAAGAGTCAAAATACTCTTTTTCTTAAGCACGTGAAACTACTTGTGTTCTTTGATAATGAATTTATTAGTTATACTTAGTAAGAACCTTACATATAATTTTTCTGTACCCACCTCTAAATTTCTAGGACCCAAAGTTAAACATGATTACATTTTCAATCTATATGACTGTTTATTTCCCCTTTGGATAAGTTTTTCTCAGGATCATCTCTTTTATTAGTTATTTCTCATTACTTAAAATATTACCCCTAACCTTAATTTATAAAAACAATAAACATTCATTATGTCTCTTTCTTTTGGACAAGATTTGAAGAAAGCATTACCTATATCTTGTAGCTCAGGATCACACATAAGACTGTATTCAGGAAGTCATCTAAAGGCACAACCCATGGAGGATGAACTTCAAGGTCACTCATGTGATTGTTAGATGTCAGGTCCATGCTTAATGTTGACAGGTGATACCATTAATATCTGGGGTTTTCCAATGAACAATTGCAGAATGTCAGTTAATTTCCCTTAGAATGAGAGAATAAGAGAAAGAAATGGCTTCCAAAATGGAAGCCAAGGTGTTTGAACAACATCAGAAATGTTATTCATCACTTCTCATATATTTCTGTCTTACAGAATTGAGTTAATAGATTCAGGGAGAACTCAAGATTGGGTATTCCTTAAGGGCATTAATACAAAGAGGTAGGAACCACATGGTACAATTAGAGATTGCTCATCAAACCTCCAAATTTTAAATAGTAATTTCCTTTTCTATAGTTTCATTTTGTATGATTTTATTTATTCAATCATGGTCCAAAAATAGCAAATAAAAAATATTCATAAACAATTCAAAAGTTTTCAATTATGCACCATTCTGAGTGACATTATAAAAATCTCTTTGTCTGGGGTGCTCCTATTGTATAGGGTACTCACTCATTATCACCCCAGTGCTCAGGTTCCATAGAACATGATTTAGTAATGTTGCCAAAGTATAAGAGTAATGATGCTAGCAACTCAGATATACAAAAGGGAACCTTTAAAGTGCATTTATTTGCAAGGAGGGTGGGGGAAAGGTTACTAAGTATTGAACTCAGAGGTATTTGAATACTGATCTACATTCCCAGCCCTATTTATATTTTATTTAGAGACAGGGTCTCACTGAGTTGCTTAGTACTTACCAGTTGCTGAGGCTGGTTTTGAACTCTCAATTCTCCTGTCTCCATCTCCAGGGGCCACTGGGATTACAGACCTGTGCCACTGCACAAGTCTAAAGTATATTTTTTTGTGTGTGAAAAGGAAGTCATTTCTAATATAAATTGAGTTCCCAGATCCAGCCAAATTCTTAACACCTCATCTGAAAGTGAACAATTTACTCACATGGTAACCCCCACCTTCAGCATTTATAACTCTAAAAAAGGCTTATTTTATGGTTTTAATAGTTTGGATAGGATAGTTTTGTGTGTGTTTTGAAACATTGTTGGAATTTCTCTTTTCCCCACATACAATTTTGTCTAAAAGTAATATTTATACCAGATGTCTGTTAAAAAATTTTATTTTGGACCCTTGCAATATAATAGAAAATGTTGCAATAATGAGTGGAGATTGAACTCAACTAGTAACATGGTAAAGAAAATGGGAATTTATAGTTAATGAACTGGGGTTGGTGGATAAAACAAGATTCAATTATTAAGAGTGAGGAATTTCTTTAAACTGAATTCTTGCTCAAGGCAGAGCAAGGTAACCAAATGTCAAAATTAAGGACATTTTCAATAAATTGGCTTATCATCATTATTTTCTAAAAAAGGACCAGAAAGCCTAACTAAATTTTGATCAAGGAGCAAGTGTTCTCTACTTTAAGTGGTCACAGAACAGGAAAGCTGGCTAAAATGAATTGTAGAATGCTGGCAATAAACTCTACAGAGATTGAGGAGTTTCCCAAGATAACTTTTTTGAAAGAAAAGTTGTATTTTCTTTGGCTCTCCTAATGTAAAATGATTGGCCTCTTGCATCTTCAATTACAAAAGAGAAAATAAATTGTTTAGTGTATCTATCACCATTCTTAAAATTATAAAACATGTTGTGACATTCTGATACCAGTATATTCATTATCAAACTATGCATCCAATTAAGATTATAATAATTACATTTTGTATGATTTAACTTACTGCATATGCAGGTAACTTCATTAAATGGTCATTATTCTGAGGGAAGAAAATGGGACAGACATTGGTAACTATACATTTCTGGTTGAGCTAAAATACTGATATTTTAATATCCTATTCAAAATGACACCTTTAATTTTTATACAATTCCTAAATAAAGAATTAATAGTTGTATATTAAGATATTCCAACTATCTTGGGTATAACATTAGAAATATGACAATGTAAGTTGCTCTAATGTGCCCTATTGGTGAGTCAAATAAAAATAACTGTAGTAATATTGCCATTAGCCACATGAGTTTAAGTGTTCTAAGAATTTGGAGATTTCTATAATGTAAAAGAATATTTCTTTTTTTTAATTTACACATGGTTGCAGTCTTGGAATTTTTATTTCATATTAAATTATCCAAAGAATCATAAAAATTATTAATATTTTTTTTGCGAAACAATTACAGATGATTGTTACTGTGCATAGCATCTGACAGGGAGCACTGCTGCTGTAAGAGATCTAGTATTGCTGACTCTCCTCAGAGGGAGGCTATTATTTCTTTTCTGTCATTTTAATGACTTAAATGCCCAGGGATTTCCAAAGAGAAGCTGGTATTGCCATACTTAATATTTAGGATTTCTGGAGGGTGCATGAAGATTCTAATAAGATGTCAGTTAATTGAAAAAGACCATTAAAATAAAATGAAGTGTTATTCGGTTGTACTATGGCCTAAATAGAAACTATATATGGCTGCAGATATACAGTATAATATTTAAACATTCTGTTGATATTTTCTACTAGATGTTTATTACTTCAATATTATTCCTAAATGAGTCCTTCACACCTTCTTGTTAACTTACAAAACTTGTGATAAATTCTTGCTCAATGTCTGCTAAAGTGTAATATTTAAAATGAGAATTAGGGAGAGGGAAAAATAACATAGTTTATTCACAGATTGAGCAGTAAATATTTTGGCCCTATACAATATAACTTTTTTCATTTAATGCTTATTAAAATTTTGATTAAGTATATCAAAACCTCTCATAATGAAAGATGTGATATGCATATATATATATATATATATATATATATATATATATATATATATATTATTACTGGGTATTGAACTCAGGGACACTCGACTACTGAGCCACATCCCCAGGCCTATTTTGTATTTTATTTAGAGAGAGGGTCTTACTCATTTGCTTAGTGACTAGCAGGTGCTGAGGCTGGCTTTGAACTTGTGATCCTCTTGTCTCAACCTCCCAATCCCTTTGGATTACAGGTATGCACCACTGCACCCAGTGTGTTTTTATAATTTTTGACATGAAACCATTTTAAAGTAATTATATATTATGCTTTTTAATTCTTACTTAATTTCCATATTATTTTTAGGAAACTATTTTGGTAAGTAATTTCAGAAATATATTGGATTTTTTTCTTGTCAATGGTCACTGAGTACATGTCTAAATACTCCTTCGTATATAAGTAATTCAGTCCCTAAATAAGTAGGTCATTCAGTTGATTAATTATGTAAAAATATAAATTACTAAATCCATAAAATATATCTAAAATTTTATTTTAAAAGGCAATGGGGCTCCCAACTAGTCTCTAAGAGGAGGTAGTTCTAATACTAAAATAACTTTTAATTATTGGGTAATTATTCCATTTATTTATCAAACTAATCACTGAAGACTTGGCAGTGGTTAATGAATCTTTAGTCAATTATTACTTGAGAAAAAAATTCTTAAATAATTGAAATGGGATAATTTGTTCAAATTCTCTCAAAGAAGCATTGTTTTCATGATCAAACTGTCTTCTCTTTTTGAACTTTACAGCCAGGTAAAATATAACTCTTAGAAACTTCTGGTAGACTTAAATTGATGTAAGTTTCTAGCTTACAATTTTATAAAGATTTTGACATGGACCACAGATTCATGATTTTTATCTGACCAGCTCCACTTCCACCTGTCTCTACCAAGGATGAACACATCTTGTGTAGCCTCATTAAACACCACAGTGGATTAATCATATTAATTCTTTCATTCTTTATGGTTTTAATGAAAGTCTGAGAAATAAAAAGAGCACCACTCTCATCTCCTCACTGTTATTGGGTTACAGGTTGTTTCAGTCTTCTTGAAGAGAAAAAAATTAACTAATCTTAAATAGGAGAAAATGGTGTTGCACCCACACAGAGAAGATGTGAAGTAGACCCATAGTTGTTGTAATGTCCTGTCCCCAAATTCAGGTGTTAGGTCCTCTGACATTCTCTGCATCCTAAAAATCATACTTTGAATATTAGATGTCTTCTGTATTTTCAACACAAATTCTCAGACAAAAGTGTAACTTGATTTGAGGTTGTCAAGTGAAAGAAATTTGACTAAAAATGTATCCCTGCTACACCAGATATTTTAATTTTAATTCTGGTTGCATCATTAGATAGCACATTTAGTGCCTAAAATGTAGTAAATAAGCACTAGTTGTCAAAGCATGATTCTGCAAGTTATGTATGAATTGCAAAACAATATGTGAAATTTCCAGCATTTATACTAAACATTTAGCTTGGCATAAATAATAATGAGATAAGTTGATATGAGTCTTCTGATGTGGTAAAGAGTGTGTCATTCAGGAAAAGTTCTAGCAAAAATGTATTGCCTCAAGTAGTCAAGACAAAGTATTATACCCACAAAATATAATAGTGCAAAAAATGCAGGCACTAATGCCAGGTTACTTGACACCAACAGGAAGCAATTGAACAGATTCAAGATGTAGAATAGTGTACACAATAGTAATTGATTTAGTGTCTCAAAAAGTCAATATCAATGAAATTGCTATAGATAAATACACAAAAGAATATAACAACCTAACAGCCAATGTGAAGTATGGAATTAAGTACTTATTATTCTTTTTAAAAATCTATGTAGAATTTTAAATAACCTGGAAAAGATAGATATGGCCTAGCTATTAGATAATATTATAGAATGATAATTATGAGTTTTATTATAATACTATAGAATTACTAATAATTATCTTGATTCTGTAAATTAATGTTAATGTTTTCACATCATTAGGTATTGAAAGAAGTCACCAGCCCTCACAAAGTATGCTTACATTGGGCTTCTAAAAAAAAAAAAACCCAACAAAAAAACAGCATATAAAATAACAAAAGAAAGCAAGAGGAAGCACCCCGAAAACTAAAAGATGTCCAAATTTCCAGGAGCTTCCTAAAGGCTATTTTTTCTCCCTGTCCCCTAGAGGATATATTTAATTTCTCCAGTAGGAATAGATAAACTTTTGAAAATATTATTGGCTTAGGAAGAATGTTCCAAAATTTCAAAGTGAATCTTTTTGCAAGCTGCCTTACTGGTTATACCAGATGTAACCCATCAATTACTGATATGCCATGGAGCCACCATAGGAATTTCAAACTTTAAATGGCATATTTTTAATCTTGGCTTTACCTTAGTCAAGAACCAGTGCAAGTCTTTCAAATGTTCCAGGATAGAATCACAGAGCTGTCTCAGTCCAGAGGTAAAATAACTCTATCTCACCCATTAGCAATATTTCCTATAAAGTTAATGTGTAAATATCTAAACATCTTTCTCTTGGACATTTTAATGATACATTTGATTTAATACTAATTTTATGCTGCATAAATGAAAATATAATAAGACTGAAGTAATTCTTAGAAAAGAAAATTTACAATATTGATAGATGAGGTCTAGAGAAAAAGATAATCAATTTGATGATGTCTATACAAATGACTATCTCCTTGAAAGTTGAGGAAAATGTGTTTGTGCACAGATGAGCCAGAGAAAAATAACAAGAAAGGAAAATCTTACAGTATGATTCATGGATTGGACATCTGGAGAAAATATTATTTGCAGAAATTATTCAAATTCAAAACATAAAATTTTTCCCAAAAAGAACAAGTTAACTATCATTCCCTATGTTGAAACTTGTAAAAATGTTTCTTATATTACCATGAAGTTTCACAATGTGAGAATTTATCTTTTGATAAATAAAATCACTTTTTATAAAAAATTCTGTAAGCTAAGACTCTACAATAATATGTTGAGCAATTTATGAAGATCCTTTCTTACAAGAAAACAAGAGTAGGGATAACTAGATGTATAATTTAAATTTACAGAGGGGTACAATTCTAGAGTAGATTGTAATTAAGGCCATCATTGAAAATGCCACAGGTAATTCATTAAATATTTTTATTCACTCATTTGCAAATATTTATTAAATGCTCTCTTTCTGCCAGACACTGAGCTGGCATAAGACTTGGGGAGAAAAAAATCGCACTACCTTTTCGAACTTAAGTGAGAAAATACACACATCTTTAAAGTTATTTCCAATTTTGAAAAGTAGTTCATAAGGAATAAACAAAGCCCAACAATATCATCAACAACATCAAAAACCCAGCTTCAGAAAATAAGTAGAGAAGACTCTTAGAAAGACAAAGTAGTCTTTGAGGCTGGGCCATTAAACAAAACTTCAATTTTGAGGTGTTAGCAAGGAAAAGGCAAAGAAAAACTTTGAGGAAATTGTGAACAATTTATGAAACAGTATAAAACTTGATAAACTTAAGGAATTAAGAGTCTTTGCCCCACCGTAACTTAATCAATGATTCTAGAAAACTGAGAAACACATAGCTAAAACCACACAGGGTCTATTGGACTGAAAGGAATAATTGATTGATTTCTAAGAGACATAAAGATCTGTTGAATGACATGTAAAGTGAAATGATATAAGCAAATGTTTTCCACAACAAGAAATGCAGAAGGGATGATTAATGAGGGAGAAGGGAAATTAAGTAAGCAAGAATTAATTTTCACATTGATTTTCCTCAGACATCCCTTCCTACCTGTCCCAAAATTTTCGAATTTCAGTGGTGATGTCATCATTCTTCTGACTGGAACCCAGAAATTAAGCATTGTCTGTCTTTCTTATTCTTTAAGGCAGTACTAGTAAAGATAGAGAAAAGAAGTCATGTTGTATAGTATTTCAAAGGTAAAAGCAATACACTTGGAGTGCTTTCAACATAGCACACAGGAAAATAAAGAGTCAGCTGGATGCTATCTCTACCTTCAGTATGTGAGCAATCAGTGACTCCCTGGTGCAGTAAAATGTTAGTAATGCATAATATTTAATAGTTGCACAAACATGAGGAACACTAAAATATTTTTTTTAATTATAATGATGGTTGTGGGTCAATAGGTTGATATCTCTAAGAAATATTTGTAAGAAATGAGGATCCCTAGGCATTTGCTCTGTGCATTGTTGATTAGGCCACAAAACAAAAATTAACTTCAAGTAAACTCATCTGGATTTGGAATGTGTTGGAAGAAAGAAAAAAAGAAAAGAAATTCAATGTGAAGCAAGACAAAATTAAAAAAAAGCAGAAGAAAAAACAAAGGGAAAGAAACAAAAATGAATGACAAAACAAATAGAATTGAAAATTTATGCCACAGAACAAGAACTTTATCATGATTTGAACCTTTCAAATACCAAAAACAATTATTCTTGGGATTGTTTTCTTTAATTTTAGCAGACTCTGGCAATAAGTCTAATAGTATAACACTCAGAATTAAAACTAATTCTTGAGTAAACGACCATTTTTAAAAGTCCAACATTCTCAAATAATTAGCCGATCATTTATTAAATTAGCAAGTCAGACTATGATTGAAATATTTCTTCAGAAACAACTGGTCATTTTTTTAAACAATGACACATTAACAAAGCCTATAGGTGCCAAAGGCATTCCGTGACCTATTTGGTGATGCTGCAGTATGGCATGTAGTGCTGCCATGGGCAGATGCTTTCTGGCCCTGTCAGATTTCTGATAGTGGAGATTACCACATGGGGAGGGCTGTGGCATTGGCTGTAATGTGGCACAATGGAGGAGGTTTGGATGGAGCCACACATTGCTGACTAGGGAACCTCAGTAATATGCAGTGTTCCTTTCCTCCGTCTTTCTTTCTGACAGCTGGCTGCGTGGTGTCGGGTTGATTCCTCCCAGGACACTGGGCCCCGAAGTGTCTCATTGATTGTTTATACAGCCTTTATATCTCTAAGCTTCTTGGATGGTGATTCCATTTCCTTCATTATTTTAGGAAAATGTTCAGTTATTTATGCTATCAAATATTTATACTTCCCTTTTCATCTTTGAGCATTTCAATGACTTATATGTTAGACATTCAGAGCTGTGCCACAGCTCTTAGATGCCATCTTCAAACATTAATCACTTTCTATTTCTTATTTGTGTTTGAATATGTCCAATTTCTCTTGTTAAATCTTTTACTTTGGGGCTGGGGATGTGGCTCAAGTGGTAGCACACTCGCCTAGCATGCGTGAGGCACTGAGTTCGACTCTTAGCACCCATAAAAATAAAATAAAGATATTGTGTCCACTTAAAACTAAAAAATAAATATTAAAAAAATCTTTTACCTTGCTGCTACCCCTTGTCTAAAGCTAGGATTCTAATGAAATCATTGGTGTTGCACTTTGTGGTAAATGTAGTAGATGAACCATAGTAATATTAACCTGTGCAAGTAAACTGAAATTTAACAAATTTGAAATATAAATTTATTCCTCCATCTCATAAAACTTGTAAAAGTCAAGTCATTAGAACTAATACTGATTGCCACTATGGGAACTTTAGTAGTCAATGTGCTATTTTAACTACATATTTTTATTTTAATCTTTTAAAATACTTTTACCCTTAAATATCTGCTGAAGGAGGCATAAAATCATATTATTTCTAAAGCCTTCTTTAAATAGTTGTGTATTCAATTTAACTGATAAAAAAATTAACTTGTATATTGCTGTATACTCGAAATGCGTCAGTTCTATAAAATGTAAAGTGTATATTCTTTATGAGTGAATTCAGCTCTAGAAAGCAGTAAAATGTCGAACTATTTTACCTTTTAATATAAAATATCCAATTTCTTCAAAAAATATTCAGAATATATGAAATTTTGGAACCCAGAACCATGGTGCTAACTCACGTGGGAGCCAAGGACAAAGTTAGTACCAGGACTACTGAGACAATGAGAAGAACCAAAATGGAACCCAGGCCCACCTCACCTCTATCTTGCGACACTGCAACCATTGCCATAGCTCTGCCCATGCAGTAGCCTCACACTTGGGACAACAGATAGAGCATGGAGGCAACTTCATCTGTAAACAGACAGCCCCCCTTTTTAGCCCCATCTCTGAAAGTGGTTGCAAACCATCTTTGGACACCCTCACTGCTATCTTGAGTTATCTCTACTATTTCCACCACCACCTTTAGTTGCAGTAGCATTTATCATGGGACACCAGCCAGGGTCTAAAAGCCCAACACCAAGGTGAGGTACAGGTAATCAGTATGGACACTATAAGAGCATAGGGTAGAAACTCTTACCTCAGATCTACACTGCAAGAAAGGAAGACACATAGACATAGACAACATAAAAAAAAAGGGATGAAAGAGCCCCAAATAAACTAAGATACTCTAATAATATAATCCATGTATTGCAGAGTTGATTAAATTTTTTAAAATGCGGTTCAGAATATACATAATTAACATGATCTACTAATTAAAGAATGACCCAAATGAGCAACTACAGGGAAAAAAAATATCATTCTGGGGCAGGGCTCTCAGTGGGAGAGCACTTGCCTAGCATGTGTGAGACCTGGGTTCGATCCTCAGCACCACATAAAGGTAAATAAATAAAATAATAAAAAAATTATCACTCTAACAATGAGATAAGAAATCAAATATAGGAAACCTTTGATCACAACAGCAAAGAGATAAGGAAGCAAATACAGGTAGAAAAAGACTACTTGAAGAAAAAGATAACTAATCTGAAAAAAAAGCCAATTAGATATCCTTGAAAAAAAAAACAATAAACCACATAAAAAACTCAATAGAAAGCATCACCAACAGACTAGATCACTTGGATGACAGCCTGTCAGATAATAAAGAACAATCTTGAAAATAAAGTTGACCACACAGTGAAGATAGTAAGAAACTATGAACAGAACATCAAAGAATTATAGGAAAATATAAAAAGATGGGATAGAGGAAGGTACAGAGTCTCAAACCAAAGAATGCACACTATTTTCTATGAAATAATATCAGAAAAATTTCGAAACATGAAGAATGAATTAGAAAATTAAATACAAGAGGCTTACAGGACACCAAATGTACCAGACTACAACACATCTAAATCAAGACATATTAAAATAAAAATGCCTAGCATAAGGAATAAAGATAGAATTTAAAAGGCATAAGAGAAAGAATTCAGATTACATGTAAGGGGAACCAAATAGGATTTTGTAGATTTTTCAACACAGACCCTGAAAGCTAGAAGATCCTGGAACAACATATACCAAGCTCTTAAAGAAAATGGATGCTAATCAAGAATCTTATATTCTACAAAATTAAGCTTTAGATTTGATGAAGAAATAAAAATCTTACATGATAACAAAAGTTAAAAGACTGTACAACTAGAAAGCATACACTAGAAAACATCCTTGTTAAAATATTTCATAAGGAGGAAATTAAAATAAATAATGAAAATTAGCAAAGGGAGGCAGTAAACTAAAGGATAAACAAATCAAAAGAGAAAGCAAGTTAAGTTAAATTCCAAAAATAAACAAAAATGATCAAAAATACAAATCATGTCTCAATAATAAGCCTGAATGTTAATGGCCTAAACTCAACAATCATAAGACAGACTGACAGATTGGATTTTAAAAACACCCAACAATATGCTACCTTCAAGAGACTCATCTTGGTCTGGGGATGTTGCTCAGGTGGTAATGCACTCACCGGGCATGCGCAGGTCACTGGGTTCGATCCTCAGCACTACATAAAAATAAAATAAAGTTGTTTTGTCCACCAAAAACTGAAAAATAAATATTAAAAAATTTTCTCTCTCTCTCTCTCTCTCTCTCTCTCTCGAGAGAGAGAGAGAGAGAGAGAGAGATTCATCTTATAGGAAAAGACATCCACAGACTGAAGGTGAAAGGTTGTGAAAAATCATATCACTCATATGGACTGTGGAAACAAGCAGGGGTTTCCATCCTCATATCAAATGAAGTAGACTTCAAGCCAAAGTTAATCAAAAGGGATAAAAAAGGGCATTTCATACTGCTTAAGGTAATGATATATTGACAAGACATAACAATTATAAATATATATGCCCCAAACAATGGAGCATATACATTCATCAAACAAACTCTTCTCAAGTTCAAGAGTCAAATCAGCCTAAAACTCAATATTTCTGGGTGACAATAACACACATCTTTCACAACTGGATAAATATTCTGAGCAAAAGCTAAACAATGACACTATATAACTCAATAATACGATCGATTAAAACTTAGACTTAACAGACATATATAGAATATTTCATCCATCAACTAGTGAATACACTTTCTTCTCAGTAGCACATGGATCCTTCTCTAAAATAGATCACATATTATGCCACAAAGCAACTCATAGCATATACAAAATCTACAGATACTACCATGCATTCTATCAGATCATAATGGAATGAAATTAGAAATCAATGGTAAAATAAAAAATAGAAGCTAGTCCAACAACTGGAGACTAAATAAAATGCCATTGAATGAGCAATGGGTTTCAGAAGATATCAAAGAGGAGATTTAAAAATTCTTAAAGATAAATGAGAACACTGATACAACATATCAAAATCTCTGGGACACTATAAAGGCATAAGTAAGGGGAAAGTTTATTGCATGAAGTTAATTTTTTAAAACAAGAAAAATTCAGAAAAATGATGATAAAACATTACATCTCAAAGCCCGAGAAAAAGAACAAACCAATTCCAAAAGAGGTAGGAGGGAGAAAATAATTAAAATCAGAGCTGAAATCAATGAAATGTAAACATAAGAAACAAGGTTAATTTTATAGATGATCTTAGAAGATGGAAAGATCAACATTGTTCTTGGATAGGCAGAATCAGTATTGTCAAAATAACCATACAACCAAAAGTACTATATAGATTTAATGCAATCCCAATCAAAATCCCAATGATATTCCTCATAGAAAGAGAAAAAGAAATCCTGAAATTCATTTGGAAAAATAAGAGATCCAGCATAGCCAAAGAAATCTTTAGAAAGAAGAGTGAAGCAGGTGGCATCACTATACCAGGCCTTAAACTATACTATAGAATAGTAACAAAAACGGCATGGTATTGGCACCAAAATAGGCTTATAGACCAATGGTACTGAATAGAGAACATAGAGATAAATCCATGCAAATACAGTTATCTCATACTAGAAAAAAGATGCTTAAAACATATATTGGAGAAAAAATAACCTCTTTAACAAATGGTGCTGGGAAAACTAGAAATCCATATATATCAAAATGAAATTAAGCCTCTATATCTAGCCATGCACTCAAAATAGATCAAGGACCTAGGAATTAAACCAGACACCACACACCTAATAGAAGAAAAAGTAGGCCCAATTCTTTATCTGGTTGTATTAGGCCATGATTTCCTTAATAAGACTCCTATAGCACAAGAAATAATATTAAGGATCAATAAATGGGATGGATTCAAACTAAAAAGCTTTTTCTCAGCAAAAGAAGCAATCAATGAGGTGAAGAGAGAACCTACAGGATGGGAGCAAATTTTTACCACATGCTTATCAGATAGAGCACTAATCTCTAGGATAGATGAAAACTCCAAATCTTAACAAAAAAACAACCGTCCAAACAATAAATGGACCCAGGAACTGAACAGACATTTCTCAGAAGAAGATATACAATCAGTCAACAAATATATGAAAAAAAATGCTCAACATCTCTAGCAATTAGAGAAATGCAAACCACAACTACTCTAAGATTTCATCTCACTCCACTCAGAATGGCAATTATTAATACAAGCAATAGTAAGTGTTGGCGAGGATGTGGGGGAAAAAGTCACACTCATACATTGCCTGTGGGACTGCAAATTGGTGCAGCCCCACCAGCAATCCTTACCCTAAGTACATGTATGAATACATGGATGGTGTGGCTCTACTTTGTGAACAACCAGAAACATGACAAATCTGGAAATCAGTATGGAGAATCCTTGGAAAACTGGGAATGAAGCCACCATTTGACCTAGCTATCCCACTCCTCGGTCTATAACCAAAGGACTTAAAAACAGTGTACAATAGAAATATAGCCACATCAATGATTATAGTAGCACAATTTATAATAACTAAACTGTGGAACCAACCTAGATGCCCTTCAGTAGATGAATTGATAAAGAAACTGTGGTATATATTCACAATGGAATATTACTCAGTATTAAAAGAAAATTAAAATATGGTATTTGCAGGCAAATGGATGGAGTTGGAGAATATTATGCTAAGTAAAGTAAGCCAATCCCCAAAAACCAAAGGCTGAATATTTTCGCTGATATCTAGATGCTGATTCATAATTGGGTGGAGCATGAGAGGAATGGAGGAAATTTAGATAGGGCAAAGAGGAGGGACGGGAAGGGAGGTGGTAAGGGGGTAGGAAATATGGTGGAATGAGATGGACATCCTTACCCTAAGTACATGTATGAAGATACGAATTGTGTAGCTCTACTTTGTGAACAACCAGAAACATGAAAAATTGTGCTCTATATGTGTACTATGAATTAAAATGCTTTCTGCTATCATGTATAACAAATTAGAATAAATAAATAATATTAAAATTAAAAAAAATAAGAATGATAAAAAATATGAAATTGGTGTTTGTTCAAAAACAAACCAGAAAAATATATACCTATTATAAAATTTTACAAAGCATAAGTTTCTCAAGGAAGTTAATAATTTAAAATTTTTCTATTCTTTAGAATGTGTATTCTAATTTTTAAATGTAAATTAATTCACTTGTCTTTTAAAATTCAAATCCAAACAAATTCTTTAAATTTGGCAATTGATTTGTTTCATTCCACCATATTGCTTTTTGCCTAAATAACTAATTTAAGGAAAATCTGTAATATTGTATTTAAAAGATAAATAGTCCTTTTTGCTCTTCCTTAGCCACATTTGTGAAAATATGGAGATAAGGTTGTAGAAATTACTATAATTGCCTTTAACATAAACATATTCTTTTAATATGAAAACATGAATTTTTGTGTAACCATATACCGGTACTTTATATTCATTTTTTTGCATATTTACATATATCCTATTTAGAAGGAAATCTCATATAGTCAGTCAACATATATACACACAAAATTCTTACTTATAATTCTAGTAAATAAGTATGACTTTATTTTTTAGTGATAACATTTATTGAATATTTTATTGTTTAAATTATTAATTGGGACAAATGTTTTACTGTCACCTGATGAAAATGATCATCTAGAAAATATTCATTCAGGCTTGAGTCCTAAAGCTGTTAAAAAGGATCTACAGGATTGAGAAGCTGAATAGCAAGAAAACACTACCTGCAAGTTAGCATTCCATTCTCTCATAAACATTGCTGTGTAAACAAACCAGCCAAGAACTAGACACTAAGTAAACCACAAGGCAGCAGCTATGCAAATGAATAAAGTACTGGCTGTGTTACAATGAAACCAAAATTGTTAACAGCCATTCTTCAGCTTTTTTTTTTTTTTACTTTTTTCTTTCAAATTGTATTTTTTTTTCTTTAACAGAGTATTTACAAAGTGCCGCAGTCTGGCTGGGCACAAATCATGAGCCACTGAAGCAGGAACAAACTTTATTTTTAAACTGCAAGAAAAAACCTCACACAAGCTCCTGGGGAATTCTCCCGAATGCCACGAGGCTGGTGCAGGAACCCCCAGCCAGAAATATCTCCCCCAGAAATATCTCCTCCTGCACTTCCCCAACCAATGGGAACTCTTGGGGAATCCCTGGAAATCCCCACGAGAACTCCAAAATAGTGTGAGAACTCAAAAGTAGCGTCAGAGGTGGATAGTAATGCTTTGCCTGTCAATCAATACTGTTGGCAAAATGCCAGGGGCCATACAGACTCCGCTGTGGCTCTCAGCATCTTCCCCCTTCTGTTTAATTAAACAACAAGCAATGTGGCTTAGGGACCGTGCCTGTTAGGCAGTCCAATTCAACATATGGTCCTTACCCGTGATGGGATGAACTGACCTCTAGGCGTCAGCCTCCTGTCTTAGGTTGGTACCACTGCAATTGGATCATACCCGTCACTGACTACCAGTCCAGCATACAGCCATACTTGTGGATAGGCCTTTGCACCATTGGGGGGGTGAGGTTCTTTGCCTCACCTCTGTTGGCCCCAAAATTTGGCCTTGGTGCCAGTGGGGGGGTGAGGTTCTTTGCCTCACCTCTGTTGGCCCCCAAATATTAGACCATCACTAGTAGAAGGGAGGAGGATGCAAAATGCCATGACACTAAGCCAATTGACGGCTCCTTTGAAAAATTGTACCACCAGTGACACCATGAGCGAAAATACTCCAGCACTACGACAATTCGCTGCACCAACAGATAGTTCACAATGCATACAAGTGATACATAGTCCAGACAAGTTCTGCAAGCAGTTCAAAGCAGAGAAATCTGTCAATATGTCCATTTCCTCCCAAAGTAAATCGATTCCTTGATTGAGCATTACTTGTTGAGTTATTATTCATTGATGCATCAGTTTATACAGTTTGTTGTGATAACTATCGAGGAAGCTATAGTTTGGTTTTATCTTTGTCTTCACCGGCACTGGGATGAAGATAGGAACTCTGGCAATGATGCTAAGAAAAAAATTATGTAACATTCAAACAGGCACTAAGAAAACAATTTTTTGAACAATTTACATTATCCTGAACAGAATTATTAAATATAATGAAAAGGAAAGGTGAAAGTAAACAAACAGATCTGTTAAACTCCTTATTTGTTTACATATTAAAACAATTTTCTACAGCTGTTTACCCAATTTAAATTAAACCATTAAAATCACGTGAATAAAAAAATTTGGATCCATTTATTCATGAGTGCTCCTCATATATGATATATGGACATACGCACATACAGACATACAACACAAAACAGAAGTGTGCACACATAACATACAACACATAAGATGATAGTAAAGGCCTTGTAGCTTTACCTAGGTGAAATCTCCATTGCAATGTTTAAAAACTCCACAGTCAAAAAATAAAACTGATCAGAAAAACATTAACCTAGGTCTGTATGAGCTCAAAAATAAAATAGAACTTTATGCTGTGGGAAAAGGCAATAATAAAATAAATATTGAAAAGAACATCCGGTTAATCACTGTCTCAGATGTAAGAATAGCCAAACTGGAGCTCTGGATATCAGCTGTTATGCATTTGAGTCAAATCACCTTTTTTTTCCGTCCGTAGAATTCATTATGGTTAGTTTCTCTGGAATCCAAATTGGCTGTTGTTCTCCCTGTGGAAACACACAAACAGAACACCGACTCCAGACAATCACTGGGTCAGGACCTTAGTTAATCTCTCTGGAATCCAAATCGGCTGCTGTTCTCCCTGTGGAAACACACAAACAGACCCCCTATTCCAGACAATCACTGGGTCAGAACCTTTCCATTGTCCTGTTAGATTATCCTTCCAAAGCACCTTAGGCTTATGTACATTTTTTCTACACATATGCCTTTCCGGAGCACTAAGACCTGATGAATCCAAATTTAAAAAGTTTAGAGTAAAAAGGGTTATTTTAAGTTTATCTTTGGGGGATATATACCCTTTTCCAATTCCCTCTTTTTGTTTTAATAAGTACATTTTAATAGTTTGATGAGCTCTTTCAACTATGCCTTGTCCTTGAGGATTGTATGGGATTCCTGTTATATGAGAAATACCAAATGATGAGCAAAATTGTTTAAAAGAGGTAGAAGTATAACCAGGACCATTATCTGTTTTTAACTGTTTTGAAACGCCCACAGTGGCAAAATTTTGTAAGCAATGAGCTATAACATCTATAGTTTTTTCTCCAGCATGAAGGGAGCCCATCAAAAATCCGGAAGAAGTATCAACTGTAACATGCAAATATTTTTATTTTCCAAATTCTGGAAAGTGTGTGACGTCCATCTGCCAAATATGGTTAGGTATCAGTCCTCTAGGATTGACTCCAAGATTAACTTGTGGTAAAAAGGTCACACAATTTTGACATTGTTTTATTATTTGTCTAGCTTGTTCCTTAGTTTTTTTAAAATGCTTTTGTAAAGTATTAGCATTGACATGGAACCTTTTATGAAAATTTGTAGCTTCTTCTAGTGTAGAGAAAAGATGTATGTCATGTGTAGTTTTATCTGCTAAATAGTTGCCCAAACTAAGGGCTCCAGGCAATCCTGTATGTGCTCTGATATGTCCTATAAAGAATGAATCTTTTCTGTCCCATATCAGACTTTGTATAGTGGAAAACAAAGAGAAAACAGTAGAGGAAGGGGAAATCCTACCAGCATCTTCAAGGGATACTATAGCATTAACTATATACTGACTATCGGAAAATAAATTAAATACAGAATCTTTAAACATCACAAAAGCTTGTAAAACTGCATTAAGCTCTACCTTTTGAGCTGATTGTTTGGGTACTAAAAATGTAAAAGTTTGATCAGGGGTAAGTACTGCTGCTGTACCATTACTTGACCCATCAGTGAATACATTTGGAGCATTCATGATAGGGGTTTTTCGTGTCATTTTTGGAAAAACTACAGGATGCAAAGACCAAAAAGACAACAAAGGATTAGATGGTAAGTGATTATCAAATGAAACATTAGATTTACACATGATTATTGCCCAAGTATTTAACTCATTAGCTAACTCATCAATTTGATCCATAGTATATGGAGTAATAATTTTATTGGGAGAAATTCCAAATACTCCCTTTGCTGCTTTTATTCCTTTGAGTATTAATTGTCCTACAGCCTCAGGATACCTAGTAAGAATAGTGTTAGGAGAATAAGATAAATGTATCCATAATAATGGACCTTCTTGCCAAAATACTCCTGTACGAATATTTTTTGTTGGTATTACAATAAATAATAAAGGCAAACATATCAATTCTATCCAAATGCATATTTTCCATATATGTTTCAATAATTTTTAATGACTTTCTTGCTTCAGGCATTAATATTCGGGGTGAATTTGGATCTGATGGGCCTTTTAAGATATCAAATAAAGGTCCCAACTCTCCTGTTGGTATGCCTAGATAAGGCCTTATCCAATTTATGTCTCCTAATAACTTTTGAAAGTCGTTAAGTGATTTGAGTTGATCTACTTGTATTTGAATTTTGGGTGGACGAACCATGGTTGAGGATAATAGAACTCCTAAATAATTAATTGGAATATTTAATTGTACTTTCTCTATTGCTATCTCTTGATTATAATTTCTTAGTAAATTTGTAAGTGTGGCATAACATTCTAGCAATGTGTTTTTATCTTTGTGTGATAACAATACATCATGCATATAGTGAAATATTTGTAATCCAGGATTTTGATTTCTAAGTGGCTGGATTGCTTTGTTAACATAAATTTGACACATAGTTGGGCTGTTAGCCATCCCTTGAGGGAGTACTTTCCATTCATATCTCTGATCAGGACCTTCATGATTTAGTGCAGGGATAGTAAATGCAAAACTTGGACTATCCTCAGGATGAATTGGAATTGAAAAAAAAACAATCTTTAATATCTATATCTAAAACGTACCAGGTTTTTGGCAAAGCAGACAATTGAGGAATCCCTGATTGAGCAGGTCCCACAATAACCATCTCATTATTAATGGCTCTTAAATCTTGCAATAATCTCCATTTACCAGATTTCTTTTTAATGACAAAAATGGGAGTATTATAGGGAGATACAGAAGGTTGTATATGTCCCTCCGCTAATTGTTGTTTGACCAGGTCATGGGCTGCTTGTATCTTTTCTTTAGTGAGGGGCCACTGAGGAACCCATACTGGTCTTTCTGATTTCCAAGTAATTTTTATTGTCTCAGTGACCCCTTCTGAAAACCCAGTCCATGTCTATTTATTCCTTGACCTATTTGAATTGGTGCTGCTATACCTTGTTCTCATAATCTTTTTTCTTTCCTGAAACCTTGTTTAGCCCTAATAGTGAGCACATTTGGAATGATGTTATTTGTTAATGTCAAACCTAATTGATCTAGGACATCTCGTCCCCATAAATTTATAGGAAGATGATCCAATACATATGGCTCTATAGTTCCTTCACATCCTTCAGGATCCTTCCAATCTAACACCATTGCAGTTCTTTGGGGATTAATTGCCACTCCTAGGCCTCGAAGCATTTGAGTGGCTTGTTGTAACGGCCAATGTTTTGGCCATTCTTGACGAGATATGATGCTAAGGTCTGCACCTGTACATTAGTTTAATTCTCAGCTCAGCCCAACACCTTGTTGGACTTTTGGTGATGTTAAATTCAACTCGGTTTCTCCCATATTGCCTCTTTCCTCTCCTGTTCTCTGTTTTCTAGAAAGCATCTCTAGGTTCACCCTGCAGTTAGGAGAATTTGGGTTATGCTTCACTTTTTTCAGGTTGGGTATCCACATACCTGATGTCATATCATCACAGCAACTAGAATATTTTGGGAAGGGTGTTTTGAAGCTGCACAAGTATTCAATTTCTCCTTGAAGTTTTCAGACCAAGTTTGGTTTTTAATACTTTTTCTTGATTATAATGTTCTAATTAAGACTATTTCTCTTATTCCTTCTTTGTTTATTAATTAAAATTCTTTTATATGAGGTTGACTTAATTATCTAATCACAAATTTACATTATTGTGGATGAAAAGATATTTCATTAATTTGGCTATAATCAAATGCAATCATGATTTATTTTGTTAATTCAGCTAATAATATTTGGTCATTGAGAGTTATTTCAGTTGGCTCCCATATCATTTTAACAAACCAAAACCCTTTTTACTTTCCCTAATTTTTTATGTCTACATGTCCTAGGCTCAACTTTTATTCACCCTGCCTTTTTCCTAGAATGCAGCACTTCTACTAGAAAGTGTTACTTAGAAACTTAGGTCTGGCTTTGTGCAAGGTATTCTCATTGCTTCTACGCCAAGACCTCTCAAAGAGAAAACCAGAAAACATGTATATAATCTCACCAAGTTTACAGACAGACCTTCTCTGTAGTCTATTACAGGGGCCCTGAACATGACTTTCTAAATTATGGTGACTTGGCTTCAAGAATTTGAACTGAAGAACTTCTAAAGGACCTCAGAAGCAGTCTTTTGATGTCTTCAGTCCTTCCTCCTCCTGCTTTTCTTCTCCACAAGGACAGGCTGTAGAAAAGAATTTTTTTTTGGAGGTGGGTCATATATACCAGGCTTCATCTCTCAAAGATAGTTATAAAAGCAAAACAAAACAATAACAACAACAACAATAACAAAATATCACTCCTGCTTTCCACTCCCCTATGGGTAAAATCTAGCCATAGAGAAATTCTCTGAGTTACATCAATTGACATGAGATTTTAGCACACTTTTTGTGGAAGTGGTCATGCCCCATTCCAGGGAGGAAGGATGCCACCGAGAGAGGCCAGAGCCTGGATAGGCCTTGCTGGGTTACTCACTCAGTTGACTCATATTATCTCATTCTTTTTCTTTGTACAATTAAACTTCTACATGCTTGTTCATGCTTCATCCAAAAAAAAAAAAAATAGTTCACCCTGGGATTTTCAGAATAGATCTGAATGTTACCATGCCAAATAAAAGTTACATCAGAGAACTTTGTTATTTCTTATGGGCATGTCAGCCTATATGCTTTGTGATAGACAGGAAAGAGGTCATCTCTTGTGTTGCCCCTGCTAGAAAAGAAAAAAAAAAACACGACTGAAGAATTTAAATGAAAGAGTGACAAGATCAACTCAAAATTTAGAGACTGTTTTTCCCTGGGGCTAGCTAGCCTAAGACAGATTGTATAATGGATCAGGACAAGAGAGGGCAAAGCTTAGACCCCTGAAGAAATGAGTTTAACCAAAGTGTAGATATCAAACATTTTGTACTGATTGACCAGAATTCAGAGGATCGGAGAGATTAAAATGTGGGAGTGGATCTGTCATGTGTGACCTTCTCCTCCACACTCTGGGGATTCAGAAGATGTGTGCTTCACCAAAACTTTAAGAAACTAGTTTGTGAGGGAAGCAGAAGGATCCTTGAAGAACTCTATGATTGCTCTTTTTTGCAGGCCAGACCTTACTGTGAGAGATGTGGTCAGTCAATTAGAAAATTTCAATGTGATGGGCATAATAGAATTAAGAGGATAAAAAGGCCAAGTGGCTGCACTTAATTACCAAAAACAGGGTGCTTGTAGTTAACATAATGGAAAGTAAAGGGGAAGAAATGAACACAAATGTTCTGACTTCTGTTGACTCCTTGCATTGGCTAATTAGTCATGGTGTTTTTAAAAGCCAAATAGATGGGAAACCAACTAAATTCTTACTTGACTTATATAAACAGAAAAAAAAATCATAGTAAATGTACAAATATCTTCTCCAGACCATAATAACAGAGAATAATAATTTCTCAATTACTTTCCAGATTTAAGTCAATTTACAAATCCTGAACCCCTTAAATGAAAGGAAGATGAAGTCCCTTTGAAAAAGGACACTGGTACACTACCAAAAATCTTTCTGTTAATCTTTCTCCCATATTTCCCCAAAAGGACCTAGGGCCTCTTAGCAGAGTAACTGGATTGGGGAAAAGGCATTGATCAGATTTTTCAGGGACCACTAGACACAGGTTCTGAATTGACCTTAATTCCAGGAGAACAAGAATGTCATTGTTTTCTTCCAGACTTATGGAAGTCAGGAGATCAATGCAGTTTTATGCAAGGTCTGACTTACAGTTTTTTCAGTGGGTTCCTAAACTTCTCCTGTGGTTATTTTCTGAGTCCTGGAATGTATAATCAAGATAGATATACTTAACACTTGTCAAAACTCCCATCCTGGTTCTCTGACCTATGGAGTGTGGGTCATTGTGATGGAAATGAATAAATGGAAGTGTCTGATGTTGCCTATCTCTTGGAAAATACTGAATCTAAAGCAATGCCACATCCCTGGAGAAATTGCAAAGATTAATGCTATAATCAAGAACTTTAAAGATGAAGAAATAGTGATTCCCACAAAATTCCCATTTAACTCTCCTATCTGGACTGTGCAGAAGACAGATGGCTCTTGGAGAATGACAGTTGATAATTATAAGCTTAATCAGGTTGTGACTTTAATTGAAACTGCTGTACAAGATGTTGTTTCTTTGCTTGAGTACATTAATATATTTCCTGGTACCTGGTTTGTGGCTATTGATTTGGCTTTTTTCCCCCTCCATCCTAGTGTACAACAACCAAAGGAATAAATTTACTTTAGCATGACAAGGCCAGCAATATACCTTCACTGTCTCATCTCAGAGGTATGTCAACACCCTAGCATTGTGTCACAGCTTAGCTCACAGAGACCTTGATTATTTTTCTCTTCCACAAGGTATTACATTGATCCATTATATCAATGGCATTATGTTGTTTGGACCAACTGAGCAGAAGATAGCAAGCACTTAGAACTTGCTAGTGAAACTTTTGTGTATCAGAGGATGAGAAATAATTATCACAAAAATTCAAGAGCCTTTCAACTTCAATAAAATTTCTAGCAGTCCACTGATGTAGGTCCTTCTGAGATATTTCTTCCAGAGTAAAGAATTAGTTGTTGCATGTCTCTCTTCCTAAAAATTAGAGAGAAATGCAATGCCTGGTGGGTCTATTTAAACTTTGGAGACAGCACATTACTCCCTGGGGTGTGTTACTTCAGCTCATCTATGGAGTGAATAGGAAAGCTTCTTCTTTTGAGTGGCATTTAAAAGAGGAGAAGGCACTGCCAAAGGTCAAGGTTGCTGTGCAGGCTGCTCTGCCATTCAGGTGACATGATCCAGCAGAGTCAATGGTTTTTGAAGTGTCAGTGGCAGATAGAGACACTGTCTGTGGCACCCATTGGCGAAATAGATAGGGCCATTGAGATTTTGGAGCAAGGCCCTGCCATAATCTGTAGACAAATTCTCTTCCTTAGAAAAGTAGCCCTTGGGCTACTGGGCTACTGAATGCTTGTCCATGGGCCACCAGGACACTATGTGACCTGAGCTGCCCATTATAAACTGGGTGTTATCTGACCCCCAAAGCCATATAGTTGTGCATGTTCATTATCACTCTATCTTTGAGAGGAAGTGGTATATACTTGATCAGGCATGGGTGGGACCTAAAGGAACAAGAGGGTTGCATAAAGATGTGGTTAAATTGCCCATGGCTCCTACTCTTGCTGCAGTATATTCTGTTTCTCAGTATGAGCCTATGACTTCATGGAGTGTACCTTATTATCAGTTAACAGAGAAAGAGAAGATTAGGGCTTGCTTCAAAGATGATTCTACAGATTACACAGGTATCACCTGGAAGTGGACAGATAAGACCATATTTCCCCTTTCTGGAATGACCATGAAGGACAGTGTTAAAGTAAAATCTTCACAAGGGGCAAAACTTCAAGTACTGCATCTGATTGTGCATATTTTTGTGAAAGTAAATTGGTCAGATGTGTGACTGTACACCATTGTTGGGTCATTTCTATGAGTTGGCTAGCTGATCAGAGAACTGGAAAGAACATAATTCAAGAATTGGCAACAAGGACATTTGGGGAAGAGGTATGTTTATAGACTATTCTGAATGTGCAAAGGATGTGAAGATAATTGTGTTTCATGAAAATGCCCACCAAAATTTGACCTCAGCAGAGAAGGATTTTAATAATCAGATAGATGGTCTAACCAAATCTATAGATAGCAGTCCACCTCTTTTCCCAACCACCCCTGTCATTGCCCAATGGGTTCATGAACAAAATGGTCATGATGGCAATAATGGTGGTTATGCATGGGCACAGTAACATTCAATTCCACACATCAAGGCTGATTTGGATACTGCCACTTCTGAGTGCCCAATTTTCCAGCATTAGAGACAAACACTAAGCCCCTGATATGGCACCATTCCCCAAGGAAAACTGGCAGCAACCTTTTGGCAGGTTGACTATATAGGACCCCTCCCATGATGAAAGGGGCATCAATTTATCTTTATTGGAACACACCCTTATTCTGGGTATGGATTTGCCTTCCCTGCACATAGTGTTTCAGCCAAAACCACCATCTGTGGATGTACAGTATGCCTTATCCATCATCAAGGTATTCCAAAAAACAATGGTTTGGACCAAGGAACTAACTTCATGGCCAAAGAAGTGAAGTAGTGAACTCATGATTAAGAAATTCACTGCCCTTACCAAATTCTCCACCACTAAGAAGCAGGTGGTTTGATAGAACAATTTAGTGGACAGTTGAAGATGTAGTTACAGCACCAGCTAGGTGGCAGTACATTGCAGGGCTGGGGCAAGGTTCTTCAGAAGGTTTTCAATGGTCTCTGAATCAGCACCCACTATATGCTGCTGTCTCTTCTATTGCTGGAATTCATGTGACTAGAAATCAAGGTGTGGAGACAGGAATATTACCCCTAATCATTATTCCTAGTAACACAGTAAGAAAGTTTTTGCTTTCTGTTCCTGCAACCTTAGACTCTATAACCCTGGAAGTCTTAGTTCCAGGAAAAAATGAATGTTTCTGTTTGGAAGTAAAGCAATGATTTCATTAAACTGAAAGTTATTACTTCCTTCTGGCCATTTTGGGCTTCTCATGTCTCTGAGTCAACTGGCAAAGAAGGAAGTTAAGATGTTTTTGGTGTGACTGATCCAGATTACCAAGAGGGAACTGGATAGTTTTACTTTACAATGGATGTAAGAAAGCTTTGTCCTAAATTGCAGTAGATCCCTTACTGCATCTTTTGATATTACACACTCCCATTATTAAGGTGAACAGGAAACTACAAATATTCAATTTTGGATTTTTTGAAATAGTTTGTTTTTTTATTTATTTTTTTTATTTTTAATAAAGTTTTTATATCTACCTATCTCTCAACATTGTCCAGTCTTTTATTTTTAAGAGAATAACTACTTTGTAAGCTTCTTAAGAGCCTTATATTGGGTGAATATTCAAATAATAATATTTTAATATATTGTGTGACATATGCTCATCCCAAAACAGGCCTCACTGAAAATATGGTCATTAACTCTATCTGCTATAATAATTTCTGAGCCAGACCTTGTTCCATTCAATCTTATAAGAACAAAACTTTTTACAGATGTTATCTTTTGTTGCTTAAATTCAAATATATACTAATAATTAAATTCTAGAACAGGTCAAAAAAATCTGTTGTTAACTTACTATATCATTAAGTGAGGGATAAAGGAGAAATAAATATTATTGGACAAATAGGAAAAAAAGAGAAACAATGAAAAAAAGAGAGAGGGGGAGAGAGAAGAAGAAGCTGTAAAAGAGCAATTTCCACAAAGGTAAAAAGGACAGAGATGGATGGGTGTTATTTGAGTTTGTATCAGATAGTGCCATGGGGTGAGTAGGAGGTAACAGAAGCAAGTATAAACTACTACTAGAAAAAAAAAAGCAAGAAGATTGATTCCAGTTGATGCTTTAAACTATTAGATAAAATAAAATAAAATTGAAGATACAAAGTTGACAATTGGTTTTACAATTATTATTCAAGGGAAGAAGTCATTTAAATGATCAAAGTTGATGTTAGAGTTGTTTATATTATAACATTACCAGGTTAAGGAAATTCTTCTTGATTATTTAGATTTCACTGGAGTTTGTACATTTAATGAATATTCTTCAATATTATGACATAGGTTTCTTCTGACTTGCTGGGTGAGAGAGACCAATTTTCTAGTTTCTTTGATTATCCTAGCAATACCTTCTGCTTTGTCCAATCAAAGGCCTTCTGCTGACTGCAAGATAGTGCAGTGTTTTTTTTTGTTTGTTTGTTTTTTGTTTTGTGTGTGTGTGTGTGTGTGTGTGTGTGTGTGTGTGTGTGTGTAGAGTAGTTTGGGATGTAGGTTCTGGGGTGGACCTGTGATTTCTGTCAGTGTGTAACTGTGCCTCTCTATTGGATCATTTTCATAGTAATAAATGTCATAGAACTTATCTGTGGGCACAGAACCTCTGTGGATTTTGTTAGGGCAGTGAAGGGCCTCCAGTTGTTTAATTGGACTCCAGTTTCTACCACCTCAGGTGGTGAATGGCATGTGTTTATTCCCCATACAATGACCCCCCGCCAATTATCCATAGAATTTCCTGTCATTTTCCATTTAGGATCATAGTTCAGGGTGTGTAACTCTTGTGGCTGGTGTCAGCTGTCTTTTTTCTGAATAGCCTCAGGCAATTTCCTACTAGTCTCTATACTGCTGGATATGAAGATAGCTTCCATCTTATTGGTTCTGGGATCTCCATTCAGCAATCTGGATCCCAGGGACTCTCCCTAGTCTTCCTTTCTGTGTTGTGCCCCCTCATCTTAATTTCAGTGTCCAGGAGTATATTGAACCCACCTTTCTTTTTTGGGGGTAAAAAAGTGATTTTTTGTTTCCTCTGTCTGAGTCAAGTGAGCTAGAAAAAACTCTACAGAGATTTTTATCCTTGTCTGTGTCACAGAGGCTGAACAGACATTGCTGTACTTCCCAGCGCAGGTGAACTTGAGCTCACTTGATTCCCCTTATTGGTGGTGAAAGGAGAGGAGGAGAACAATTTCAGCAATTTATGGCTAATTGTGGTCGTTTTAGAAGTTCTTTCTGGCCCTAATTTTAAGGGTTTCACTGTAGGGGGCTTCCCTCTGGTTTAACTTGCAGCTATCTGAGTTTGAGAAGACACCATGCTAATTTAAGAGGTTGACTGGGCAGCTTAAGGTTCCGATATAGGGATTTAGTATAAAAAAGAGAGAAATATAAGATTTTAAAGGAAGCACCCTCAGGTCATTAAAATGAAGAATTAAGCCATTGAGATGCAGAAAACGTAGTTGTAAGCCTTGTTCATTCGTTTGTAAAATGAAGAAAAAGCACATTGAAGAAAAACTGACCTGAATTTTGAAGCTCCACCTTGAACCTACCTCCAGTCCAGCCACTGATATAGCCCTCCTATAAATATTGGACCCACAGCCCACATCAGGCCTGTTTCCCAGTCTCAAGGCAGTCCTATTTTCCCTTGCTGAGGCTGGCTTTGAACTCACAATCTTCCTGCCTCATCTTTCTAAGCCACTGGAATTATAAGCATGAGCCCCTATTCCTGACAGAAAAAAAGGATTTTTTTTTCCAAATCCGGGATTCAAAGACTACCTGCCAGGTACTCCCTGTAACGAAATTGTGATTCACTTGTTAATTTGGAAGATAGCTATTCCTTAGATCTTCTGGTGGCATCTTTGAAGTCTGAACTAGTTGGTTACTCTGGTGGGTGTGTTATATAAGCTGTCTGAGTTATGGTGGGAAAAGGCAATCTAGTTTCTAGCCCCCAAGTTATGAAACAGGAAAGAGAGATACTAATACAAAAAGACAAGAAATGTATGCAGACATGGATAAACAGTATGTTACTCAAATCAAAAGGTTCCATGTAGCAAAGTAAACAGGAAACAGGCAAAGAGACAATCTCTAAAATGTGTGGGGGATATTTACAAACTACATATAACACAATGGTTAATATCCAAAAGAAAGTACTCTTAGAATTCTACAGAAATGCATAAATAACCGAGTTATTTTTTATCTGAAGAGATTACTTCCCCAGAGAAGATGTAAAGAAACAAAAAAACAATGTTGATGCTCTCTATCAGCAATACTCAGGGATATGCACATTAAAAACATGAGGAATGTGCTAATCAAACTTGATTAATGAATCTGTACTGTCACAGTTGTAGGTGGGAGCTAAGCATGGGGAATGACTAGGGCCCCTCAGCCCCACCTACATTCTTTCTTTGAGGGAAAACTAAGGCATTTAAGGGGTAAAGAGAAGAAGATGGATGACCACAAGGGGAAACCAAGACTATGAAGGAAAGGTTTTCTATATTGAACATGTCAATAATCCAAGGGATGAACCTAAAGCTAACTTGTTTCTACTTAACATATCATGAACACTGTGGATTTCTCCCTCTCAATGCTTTATCTGGGCTTTGAGGAAAAAATTTATGCATGGGCACTAGAGAAGAAATGATGTCAAATTTAGCTGTGTATACAAGTGCCAAGAAATTTCAGGTACACCCAGGTTAGAATGAGAAGAACTAGTGCCACACAATAAAAGCAAACTCCACTTTATATGCAGATGGGGCCTTGAGCTATTTTGCAACTCAGCCCACTCTGCTCTTCCAGGGTGTATACTTTTACTTTCAGTAAACCTCTGCTTTACCTGCCAACCTCTTGTAACTTCTTCAATTCTTTGCTAAGAATGTAAAAGTCCTAGACAATGAACTTTCTGGGGACACTCTGCCCACTTGTGGTATTAATAAAACCTCATTGTAGCCCACAAACATATACAAATATATTTTGTCAATAAAAAAGTCAAATAATAAAGCCCAGAGTGATATTCAATCTCATATGAATTAGGGAGGCTATCAAAAATAAATAAAAACAAATGATGAAGCCTAATAAAGCAGATATGGGGAATTGTAATAATTGTATAATGTTGGTAGAAATATAAAATAGAGAAGCCTAACCCCTTCAGAATATGTGTATACAAGTGAATTGAAATCAAGATTTATAGAAAATATTAGGACTTCCAGAGTCATGACAGCATTACCCCCAATAGTCAAGATGTAAGGATACCTAACATTCACAGATAGAAGACTAACGAGCATGTAGCAAATTATTCAGACTTTAAAAATAAGGTAACACCAGCATTTATGACAGGAAAAGGTATGGGAGCTCATTAGCCAAGAAAAAATATTGAGCAAGAGAAGAACACAGTTTAGAAGATCCATCAATAAAGAAGTTTCTGAAAGAGTCAAATACAGAAAATCAGAGCAGAATAAATATCTGGTTACTAGAGGCTGGTGCAGAAATGACACTGGACAATGTGTATAACTATAATGTGTTTAGTTCTAAAAAATTTATGTATATCATTAGGTCTAGAGTTTTCAATGTTTTAGCACTTAAATATTTGATAAGAGGGTGTAATTCATGGCTAGTATTCTTTTTTGGAGAGAGAGAGAGAGAGAGAGAGAGAGAGAGAGAGAGAGAGACTGCAGCTAGCTGCATGGATATTCAACCTATATAATCACACATGGCTCTATGCTCAGAGGGGCCTTATGCAATTATTAATTTCATCTTTGTGCTTATGTTTTATTGGTGAAGTCAATCAGGAAGTGGGATGATAAGCATAAAATGTACATGGAAATGTACCTGCTGCCATTCTTTGTACCGTTTTGTATATAGCATTCATGATCCTCTGGCAAGGTTCTCATTACATGTTTAGGTTGATCATGGGCTCTTATGTTAAAAACCACTCTTTGCTTAATTCAATTATCTTTCAATAAAATTGTGATTTTTGTTAATACATTTGTCCTTGAACTTGGATTTTATCATTATCCCCATAACAAAACCAGAAACTACCCAAAAGAGTTACAATTCAATACCCCTGATGAGAATAGATGCAAAACTTCTCAAGAAAATACAAGCAAATTGAAACTAACAGCACATAAAATATTATACACCCTGACTACATGGAATTGACCATAAGAATGCAAAGATGGTTACACATAAAGAAATCAATAATGTAAAGTTTTATTTCAACAGAATAAAAGACAAAAACCATTGGAATATCCCAATAATAGATATTCAATACAACTCAACATTTCTTCATAATAAAACCTCTTAAAACAGATAAAGAACAATGAAAAATGCTGCCTACATAATAAAAACACATAGTCAACATCATACTGGGGAAATGTTGAATGGAAAAATTCTGAAATCATTTTCTCTAAGACCAGAAATAAGACCAAAGTGTCTGGTTTTTACCACTCTTATTCAGTGTACCATTGGAAGTTCTTCTCAGAGCAGAAAGAGACAGAAAAAATGGTGCCTACATAGGAAAAAAGGAAACTGAATCATCCCTGTTTACATAATGTGTATTTCTATGTAGAAAATGTTGAAGACACCAGGTGCAGCTGACCATTTGTTTGCACATATCCAGGGAGGAAGCAGCTAATCCTGTGGCTTTCTGGGGCTGTGTGCACAGCTGGGTCACCCTGCACTGATCATCAACTATCAAACTGAGGCAGAGGCAACTTACACCACTTGGACTTAAATAACATCTTGTTTCTAGATTAACTGTAGCACAATTTGAACATGAGCTCATGCCCAGGTTTGCTTGTCTATTAAGTAAAAGTAGTGAGTTCCCAAAGAAGAAAGGTTTATTGTTTTTTGCCTTTTTATTTGTTTGGGGAAGGAGTGCATAAACTAATCAGCACTTAGTGATTAAATAATGTGAACATAAGCAATTTACTCAGGTTTCCACATTTAAATAAGAATATAATATACTTCCATCACACAAACTAGACTGTACATCAAAAAGTGTCTCAGTCTGGGGTTGAAGCTCATGGATAGAGTGCTTTCCTCACATGGGTTTGAAACTCAGCACATAAAAATAAATGAGGTAGAGGTATTGTGTCCATCCACAACTAAAATATATATTCAAAAATCTCTCTAGAGAAAAGGTCATTACACAATTTTAATAGAATTCACTTACCATTGTTTAACTGTGAAAGCCTACATTAAATGGAAGAAAGATATCAAAATAATAACCTAATTTTACACCTCAAGAAATTTTAAAAAGAAGAGGCAAATGAACCCAATTTTAGCCAAAGTAAGAAAATAGTAAAGATTAGATATAAATAACACAGGTAGCAGAAAAACTGAAAAACAAAAGCACAAAGCCAAAAATTGACTCTAAGAATGTCAACAAAATTGATGAAATTATACCTAAGCACACTGTAACAAAGACACAGATGCAAATAAACTAAAATCAGAAATGAATATAAAGACATTGCCTAGAAACATATAAATTTCCAAAATTGCCTTTTAGAAAAAATAGTAAATTTGAGGAAGAATCTGTAGTACACACTTGTAGTTGCAGAAACTCAGGAAGCTAAGACAAGATGAAGGAAAATTTCAGGCCATCTTTGACAGCCTATTGATAATACCTTGTCTCAACATTAAAAATTAAAATGGCTTGTATGAAGCTCAGTGGTAAAATGATCCTGATCATAATACCCATTGTGCTCTAAATTATATGATAAAAGAGGATATAAAAAAATTGAACAGATATGTAAGTATTGTAAAAATCAAAGAAATTTTCAATAACTTTCTAAAAAAAACTCCAATATTGCATGGGTTTACTGGTAAAGTGTATTAAACTTTAGAAGAATTAACATCAATGCTTCTCAAACTCTTACAAATGAAAATTAGTAGGGTATATTTTCTAATTGATACCATAAAGCAGAATTATGTTGATACCAAAGCAAACAAATATAATTATATATTTATCAAAACCCATAAAATATTCAAAACCAAGAATAATGTGAACTAAGGAATTTTTGGAATAAATAGTTTCCAAAAGAAATTATCCTATTAATGCAATGATCATACAATATTAGAAAAATCAATAAATGTAATGTACCAAATTAACATAGAAAAAACATCAACAATCATTTCAATTGATATGGAAAAGATATTTGAAAAGATTTGTTAATAAGTACTTTAAAAAAAACTCAGAAAACTAGGTAAAGAAAAGGAGATTTTCAACATAAAGCATATTTATAAAAAACCCACACCTGACATCTTCCTGAGTGGTGATGAACTAAAACTTTTCCCCCATAAAAAAATTGGATAGGTATAACCTCTTTTCCTTCTTCTGCACAACTTTGCACTAAAAATTCTAGGTAGATCAATTAGGCAAGAAAAAGAAATAGAGGAGACATTCAAATTCAATAGGGAGAAGTAAAACTACCCCTGTTTGCAGGTGACATGATCCCATATATAGAATATCCCAAAGAATCTAGGTTAAAAAACATCACTCCCAGATCCTATATAATGAACTCAGCAAAATTATAGATTATAAGATAAATACTAAAAAATCATCTTTTATATAACCATAACCAGGAATGAGAAAACCAATATAAATTTTTAATAATTTTATTTGCATTTGTATGTAAAAATAAAATGCATAGGAATAAATTTAACCAAAGAGAACTAAGATCTGTTTTCTATGATTATTAACCACCCCCCAAAAAATTAATCCAAGGTTTCTTGCTTTACAAAATTAGAGCTGCACACAAAAAATGTTTTTCTCCAGTTGGGGCTTATTTACATTTGTCTGATGATGGAACAAGTAGGGTTTTTTGTTTGTTTGTTTTGTTTTGTTTTCCTTTGAGGACACCTTCTCTAACTACTGGAAGACAGATACTGTCAGACTTCAGATGCATCACCAACACTACCAGGCTACTGAGACATCAGCTAAATCTCTATGTTCCATGTTACTTCACTTTGAAAGCCTCAGCTTCAAATATGAGTGGAAGAGAAGAAAAAGGAGGCTTCTAGTTAGGGGATGTAAAAAGGAATTTTAAAATATTTCTCTTACTACATCATAACCAGCACACAGGTTTTTGTTTTTAATGTGCTACACTACTTCCTTTAATATTAGCAGAGTTATTATTTACATAAAATTTCATTGTTTTGTAATTATTGTAATTTATAATATTATAAGTATTATTATCTTACATGAGTGATTTTTAAAGTATATAAATTTTTGAAGAAGAATAACTTAACAGTCAGGTATTTTTACCTGTAAATAAATTTCTAGATCTTTAATGTTTCAAATACTTTTTTAGAAATTTGTTCTCTCAAAGATACACCTACTAAAACTTCTACATAATATTATATTATTTTTACTACTAACTTCACATAAAATATGTAGTATACTTACATAAAGCAAATAAAATTTCATTGTTTTGAAATGTTCCAAGGTAGTTTATATCACTATTACTTTGTCTTTCTCTCCATACAATCTCTCTCTCTCTCTCTCTCTCTCTCTCTCTCTCTCTCTATATATATATATATATATATATATATATATATATATATATATTATATATATAATATATATAATATATAATATATATATAAACATACATGTGTGTGTGTATATATCTTTCTCTCCATACAATATTTATATATCTATATATGTTTATCTATCTATCTATATATGTATCTCTTTCTATATATATGTATATATGTATAAAGATATTATATATATATATATAAAGATATTTTATATATATATATATATATATATATATATATATATATATATATATATATATATATAATCTTCACAGTCTGAAATTCTTCCCACTCCACTATTTCTGACTTCATTCATTATAACTTTTCTCAGAAAAAACACACTGCCTTTTTCAATCATCAAAACCTCTCCAACACTTCTATTTCCACTACCACTTCTGTTATTTCCCCCAAGGAAATTTCTTTTAAGAAAGGAAAATATATAGAAAGTGTTCCATTTTCATAAGCAAACCAATTCAGCTCTTATGGAAATATTCTGTCCTCACCTTTTCTGTTTGTATATTGCTCAGGGTTCAATAGTTTAACATCTAAACAGACTACTACACATATTCCAAACTCAATAATATCCATCCACTACTAATTGTCAACTTCTAAGCTATATTAAAAATAATTTTCTCAATTTTTTATTTTGAAGAATACATTTTAAGGTGACTTTATTAATGATAAGTTAAATATTTTGTTGCTAAACTGATTTATAAAGAAAGAATTAATCACAAGATTAATTTTTATAAAATATCATTAAATTTAATCCCTGCTATTAGTAATTAAGTAAGAAGCCACTATCATTGATTTTTCTTGGCTTATTGGATCTTCAAATATTTATACCATTTATTTGGAATTCCTATCACTGTTTATAAACAATAAAATATTTAATTGTCATAGGTATCTAGGTGAAAGATAATGGGTTCTGATTTACCAAATCTTATTTCAATAAAGAAAAAAAAATGGCTTACCATCCTGCTCCTAGGGCAGTAGAATGAAGAGTGTATATTTTACCATTGAAATCAAAGGGTATTCTAAGTTGAATGAGAAATGATGTACAAGAGATATTCTTTCTTTCATTTTAGTGGAGCTTCTTTCTTACAAAACATATTTGACTGTCTATGATTTATGAAGCACAATAGCTTTTTTATGACACTTATGTTAATCTTTTTCCCCTTTCCATTACCTAAACATATCAGTATGTTTTCTTGTTTAAATAATTTGGAGCAGTAATTTTCAAATTTCCTCTGATAGCCCCTAAGGTACAATAAATTTTTCAAATCAGTAGAAGCCCTTGAAATGTATTTTCAATATCCTGCCTGCAAATGAAACTAGCAAGCTACAAATGTGCAAGTGTACAGAAAATCAGAAAGAATGTATTTTTCACTTAAACAGATTTGGATGTCTCCTTAATTATTAGTAACCCAGGCCCTTAAGGAGTTTCTTGTTTTAGAATTCGATTTTACAACTAGAAGATTTTTGTTTATTTGGCTATATTATATTTAATGTTTTGGGGTCAGAAAGAACATAAAGACAAAGTTTATTTTTTTTAAAAAAATCATTTTACAAAATTCTGAGGGCTTCCCACAAAGATAATTAAATCAATATAAAATCTTTAACTTGGAATACAATAACAATAAGGATTTGTCTAATCTAAATTTGACATATATTAAATATGAAATTCTGTGACTGACAACTTTGGCAAGAACAGGTGTCAGAGGGTTAATATGCTGAATTTCTTCAGAGGATGATATTAAATAACCTCTGTAGTACAATTCTGTTAATACTATAGATTTATTATAATTTTTGTCTTTAAAAATTTTTATAATATTTCCCATATTTGACACTTGTTTTTTTGCCATACATCTGCATGATGTAATCTTGAAATCAGACCACTGGGTAAAGAAAAATCTAGCTCCTCTACTTATTAAATTAAAATTGCAACTTTGGATTAACAGCACATAAATTAAAAATCAATGTTATAATGCATAAATGGAAGCATTTCTCTCATGTAACAAAATTTTAAATGTCAATTCTCTTGGTTCCCTAGGATGATATAATTAAAGCAATAGAAAGCCAAACTCCTTGAGTCCATAAATCTATATGGCCATATGAGAATTCCATCTTCAAAGCTACATCATGATTACTTCAGCTATTATAGTATTTTTTTATTATTATTTCAGGAAACACAATGGAGGCAAACAGTAAAGAAAATGCCTTTGGCATAACCGAGTAGTGTTCTTCCTTTAATGAAACTTCAGGAGATTTTTAACTTCCATTTACATCCCATTGGCTCAAACTTAATCTCTTGGTTATGATTAGATACTGTTACATTCACATGATAAACACCTAAAACAACATACAATCAAGAAGACAGCAATATGAGTCTTTTATTTCTGAATGACCAGAAAAAATACTGAAATCTTATGAATAATTAGTTATCTGTGATCCATGATATTTGATGGCTGCCTAAGAAGATGGAGAAACGATTAATAATCTGTCATTGGGCTGAAATAATTCAAGGGTATTGTTACTAAAGTGTCTGGAGGTTGGTAACTGCCGTTCACTAAAATCTCAGTTGGAGCTATCAACTGGATCACCTCCATAGGTCATCTCCATGGGATTTTGGGACTTTCTTCCTAAACAGGCTAGAGTAGATATCCAAAAAAAAAAAAAAAAAACAAAAACGGCAGAAATTATGAATTCCTTTTTTACCAGGACTTGAACATCAAGACAATGGCAGTTGGATGTTCTCTTGTTCTTTCACACACACACACACACACACACACACACACACACACACACACACAAGGCTTTCTGTAATAAGGGAGAGGAATTAGGCCATGTGCTTGATAGGACAGTGGTACATTTCTATAAAATCATATATTGTGGGAGACAATGCTTTGTTCATCTTTGGCAAATCCAATCTTCTGGAGTTATAATTGAGTCTCAGAAAACCTAGTTCTTTCACAGGGTGCATTTTCCTCTACAAAAAATTGTGGTTTGACTACTTTCATAACAGAGTGGGGTATTAAGCTCAGGTCTTTGAATGACCTCCACTAACCTATCTGTAAAATAGGTAATAAAGTCAAATCCATCTCTAAAATTTGTAATTATCAACAAGTGAAGTAATGCCAGCTATAATTTGGGGGATATTTTAGAGTACTATGATGTCCTAAGAGGTTCCCACAGAGCTTGATGAGTTGCTTCACAGGAGTTCCATGGCCCTTCTGTGGCATGTTAACTTCCTACTGCCATAGATATTCTTCAATATATTATCATAATCACATGATTCCAAACATTTACATATCAAGGCTCACATCTTAAGTAATTAATATTATCTAGAAACTGGTGTGTCTAAAGAACTCTGGGCAACCAACCTCTATCCCAACTCACTTGTCTGTTGATGAAATCAATACCTTAGCAAACCCTTAAAATACTCTCTATTATCAATACTTCTTGGGCCAAGAAGCTCTATCCTATAAACAACTATGGAATTTTCCCTTCTTACCCAATTAATAAATTACTCAATCATGTAAAATATTATAATTATTACCAGTAATTTATATAACTCTAAAATAAGTTCAAGTTTTCAAATTTCTAAACTCTAGATAAATTTAAACCTAGATACCATATCCAATGGAAATGTTTTTGTTCTAAGCATTCATTAATTTGGTGTTGGATAGGCAGTGTATTTCTATTTCTGTAGAAATCTCTGAGACTGAACTTTACATTTTTGTATATGAAAGTAATTTATGTTTTTAGTAGTATGCTGCATTTCTTTTGATCTAACTCTCTCTATTAACTCCAGGGGAGAAGAAAACAGAACAAAAAAAGAGAAAGAGTGTGGAAACAAACAAGGAGGGAAAAAGAAAGCATCCTTAACCATGTGGACTTTACAGACACATACAGAAGATTGGATAGTTGGTGTAAAGTGTTGTAGTAAGGCAAAAACTTAAATTAGAAACATGTAAATCTTTTAAACTTTGATATTTAAGATGCATTTTGTTATAAAGAAGGCCTGAAGGTATCACATTTTATATGTCTCATGTTATAACTTTCTACTTTGGTCACAGTGTTTGTATGTTTCCAGAATCCTTAGTTGAAATTTATTCTCCAGAGTGATAGCATGAAGAGGCAGGGCTCTTTGAGAAGTAATTAAGTCACAAGGACTCCACTCTCATTAAAAAGTTTTAAAAAGAAGCTTGAGAGAGATGCCTGCATGTGCCATTTCTTCTTCCCTATGAAGGCACAGCCTTCAGCATCTTTTTCCTTCCTCCATTTTACATGTGAGGACACAGCAATAACCTGCCATCTAAGACACAGGGAGAGCAGCCTCCATCAGCCACCAAATCTGCTGACTTGGTTGTGGACTTTCCAGACTGTGATAAATAAATTTCTGTTACTATAGATTGCCAAGTCTCAGGCACTTTGTTACAAGAGCTCAAATAGATTAATACATTTCTTCTTTATCCTTGCCTTATGTTTATCACATTTCTTTCTGAAATAATAAAAATTGATGATTTAAAATCTTTATTGTGGGCTTTCATCAAAACATTCTAATCAGTTTGTTCATATGTTTTTTTTCAAAATAAGTTTCCTTCCTAAAAGGAATTATTCTAGCTCCAGGTAACCTGATATCTATAAACATTTGCAGAGAAATGTCTTGAATAAGGAAAATTGTGTCATGTGGCAAATAACCATTTTACAATAGCAATCCTCAACAAACTATGAACCCAGCCATCTCACAGATCCTCAAGTTGAAATTTTCAGAGAGCTACTTAAAATTTCAAATTACATTGTTTACTGAATGCTTTTAAAATATCTATTGAAAACAAAGAAAAATGATATGGAATAAGTTCATAGAGTAAGTATAGGGTACAAGTGGGGTGAAATTACTATATTTTGAATTTTTTTATTATATGACATTCCTATGTCTTGTGTCTCTTACTCTTTGGGAGTTCAGCACCCCACCACCACCACCACCTTTACAATGCAGTTATAAAAAATCAAAGCTGTAACTTGAGCAAGGGCACAGCCTAATGAAGATGCCTGGAGTCAAGTGTACCAGTTTCATTAGAAACAACCCTAATGATATGCATTCCCAGTGAGAACAGTTTACCTATGACTTGTTGAGTAATGGCTTATTAACTGCATTTCTGGGTTAGAGCCCAAAAGAGCACCATATAGGGTCACAGTCAATGTCACACATGGGTTACTGAATAAGTGATCACTTGACTGGAAAACAAAAGTGATATGATTTTTATTAATATTTCAAATATATTTTTATCCCCCATCCATTTCTACCTGTCGTGGTGCTCTGATGCCTCTACATGGACCACTTATTCTATTATTTTCCTTTACAGGTTGCAAACTTATGTTCTATTCATAGCACATATTATGAATCCTTCCTTTGTCTTATAAGCTACTTGCTTCATCACTCTCTATGTTTAACAAGTCCTATGAGCTTCATCCATCCTATTCTTTATCTTTAGCATAATTGAATATACTTAAATAATAGAGCACATTGGGCTTAAATAATATAATAGCTCGAAAGTATGGCTATGTTTAATGAGGGAGAACATAAGCACTATAAGCATTCTAAACTCGATTGCCCACACTCCATCTGAAATTCAACAATATTGATCCTGTTTCAGTTACCTTTGCCATCCTATATAATTACATTTCAGTGACCAGTGATAAGGATAAGTTATGAAATACAAGGGCACTTGTCTGCTTCCTTGCCACATAGTGCCTTCAAAACATTTTCTTATTTTATTTTGCCTTTTAATTGAAAATTCAGGGATTTCCTTAGATTTAGTTCCAGAACACTGGTAGATTTTAGGAGAAGATTGTTCAAGAAAACTGAAAGAAAGATTAACTTGTGATAGGAAGAAAACAGTAAACTAAGCCTCTGTATTTAAGTGGGTAAATGCAGCTTGATGAGTCAGGAACAGGGGTGTAAGCCTGTAATCCCAGCAATTTGGGAGACTGAGGCAGCAGGATTACAATTTCAAGGCCAGCCTCAGCAACTTATGAGACACAGTCTCAAAATATAAATTAAAAATTGTGGGGTAGAGCTCAGAGGTAAAGTTCTCCAGTATTACAAAATAAAGAAATAAATAAAAGTGAAAATAAATGAATGCAGCCTATGTTTGTCACAACCTTAAAACACCTTTCAGACTTTCAAAGGCCATAATTGCCAGATACATCTGTTACACTCTGAAATTGCTCAGTACAATTTACTGCAACCCAATTTTAGGCATGTGTGCTACCAATGACCAAGTAAGGAAGTGATGTTCCTAGGTCTGTCGTCATAGTAAGATATTTGCATTTGCTTCCATCCTTCTTTTCTTTATCCAGTGCCAGCTGACATTAAGGTTGGGCAGTTTATTAGACTCTGCGAATCTTCTTTCTCTTTTTCTTCATAAGCATTATATCAGAGAGATATCGTAAATGAATAATTTCTTTCTTTCTTTTTTCTTTCTTTCTTTCTTTCTTTCTTTCTTTCTTTCTTTCTTTCTTTGCTGTATCTATGAAGATTCAGAATAATAATCAGCAAAGGAACAAAATGATTTATGCTTTATTAGATTTTTTATAATTGCTGTGGGGGAAAAATAGCAGGAACATAGAAATAAGGTAGTACAAGTTAAGTAGAAGATCCATTTTACAGTATTTGGATAGCAGAGTTCATAGACTTCAGGAAGTGAAGCAGGGAGTGTGCAGGCATCTCAGGGGGATAACATTGCTGACCTCAGATGAGATATTTTAAACTTGGGTACTAGTGTGTCAGCTTGCATGTGGGATTGCATCTGGAGAAATGAAAACAATGTTTTGCTTTGTTTTGCTTTGTTTTGTTTTCCTACTCATGGAGAGATTTTTTCTCATTTATATTACCCATGGTGATGAAGATCATTGCATAACATGGATCAAAACAAAATACAACAGCAGGCACACTTTACCTCAGAGAAAAACAAGGAAGGTTAATATTGGCAATACATGGGACAATGTTACAAGTTCTCATCCAACATTGTGAGTTAGAATTAGAGAAAGCCAATGAGACCACAGTAACTTATTATAAACAAAGTTACTCTAAATGGTCTACATTATGTACAACAGATGGGCCAACATGCTCACAAATGAGGAGTTTATTCCTCTTTACTAATTTGCACAAACAAAAGATTTTGCTTTTAAGCCAGAGCCAGAATATAATGACATTGAAAACTGGATCTGCCATGCAGATAAATTCCTTTATCTCTTTACTTCTCCTGTTCTTCATAATTGAATTAACTTTAAATGATTACATGGTATATCACAAGAATTAAATAAATATTTTCAATTCTATTTTAAAGCAAATGAATTTTGAATAATCATGGGAAATGCATGTGTCACCAATTTTAATAGCATTGCCACTGAAAAGAATATAGCAACTAGTTTGTTTGAATTTAAGAGCAAAGTTTGATATAAATATCAACAAAATTTAATTTTACTAACTGACTTTTAGTTGATAGATACTCTCAGTTATATTTTATGATATTTAAGATCACATTGCGAGACTGAGGATGTGGCTCAAGCAGTAGCATGCTTGCCTGGCATGCACAGGGCGCTGGGTTCGATCCTCAGCACCACACACAAATAAAATAAAGATGCTGTGTCCACCAAAAACTAAAAAATAAATATTAAAAAAAATATCTCTCTCTCTCTCAAAAAAAAAAAAAAGATCACAATGCAATCATACTGATATAAATATTGTGGATATGACATTTTTTGAATTAAAGAATTTCATCATAGATGGAAAATATAGCATAAGAAAGCATGATAATTTATTATTAATCATTGTTTGGTAAATTCATCAAGACCTCAGAATAATTGTTTAAAGATTTCATATGTTGGGCTGGTGTTGTGGCTCAGTGGTAGAGGGCTTGCCTAGCACGTGTGAGGCCCTGGGTTCCATATTCTGCACCACATAAAAATTCATAAAACAAAGGTATTGTGTGAAACTACAACTGAAAAATAAATATGTATTTTTAAAATAATATATGTGAATAATTAAATATCAGAATAGAAATCAAGAAAGCAATATCATTTGAAATGCATGTAAATTACATAAATTACTGAGATATTTAGGGATAATCTAACCAAAGATGTAAAAGATAACTACATCAAAAGCTATGAAATACTGGTGAAATTAATTGAAATAAATTGAGAAAGACACAGATAGGTTTCAAGTCATCTCTTTTTCATGGATAGAAAGAGTCTACAGTGATAATATATTCATAAGATATAAGGCAACATACAGATTCAATGCAATTCTCATTAGAATACCAATGACATTATTCAAAACACTAGAAAAAAAGAGTGTTGTATTGTAAAAACTAGTATAAAACCAAAGACTTACACATACACACAAATAAACACAAACTCAAACAAGAATAGGAAAATATAAACTAAGAAAACCGAATAGTCAAAGTCATGTTGAATATAAACACCAAATCAGGAAGCACTAGGCTATTGAATTCAAATATACTTTGAAGTTGAAGTAAACAGCTCATAGCTTCATTAAAATAACTAGAATAAAATAAGTGATATATATCATGATTTCTTCAATGGTAACATCCTGAATAAACAATACATTTTTACTTACAATAATCGTGTTGGTATAAATGGTAATGACATTTAATTGAAAAACAATGTAAGAAAAATCTTCATAACATAAGGATTAGCAATTTGCTTCATCATTTATTGATATTAGATCCCTACTGAGTGCTTTCCTACTTCTTAATTTTAATCTATTTAATTCTAAAAAAATAGTGTCTATTCTGTATTTAGCTTCATATGCATAGGCATTAATATCTCGTTTATGTGCAGCAATTCAGGAAGAAAATCTGAGTATTGAGTGGATGGTAATCAATTCCACCTACTTTCACAGAAAAAGAATTGAACTCAATATTAATTTTGGAAGCTGTCTGCATGAGATATGATAGCCACTGCATAAAATGCAGGAAAATAACATGTAAATGAATATGAATGAGCAATAATGCTGAGTGAATAGACTATAAAAATGTATACATTTTTCATCAACATTTTTATTTTTATGAAAATATTTAGTGATTTCTATTGTAATATATTTTTATATATATACAGAATGAGAGAAAATATTTCACCTAGAAATTGCAAATAAAAATTACAAAATAAAAACTAAAATTTGCATGAATCTTTTTTTTTTTTTTTGGTACTGGGGATTGAACCCAGGAGTATTTAATCACTGTGCCACATCCCCCATTGTTTTTAAATATTTTATTAGAGACAGGGTCTTCCTGAGTTGCTAAATGCCTCACTAAGTTGCTGAGACTGGCTTTGAACTTGTTGTGATCCTGCTGCCTCAGCGTCTCGACCCAATGGAATTAAAGGCCTGAGTGACTAAACCAGGCTGCATGAACTAGTTTTATATATTAAAATATTATTCTAAAATGTAAAGACAAATCTTAATACAATTCAATTTTCATTAATTACTTTAGACTGACTAACATTTGAACTCAGGAAGACAAAGAAAAAGCATATACTTCAGACAACTAAATTGAATTGAAACTCACATTTCTTAACTTTGAGTGTAAATGTGACAAAAATCTCCTTTTAGGGCTGTGGATGTGGCTCAAGTGGTAACACGCTCGCCTGGCATGTGTGGGGCACTGGGTTCGATCCTCAGCACCACATAAAGATAAAATGAAGATGTGTCCACCGAACACTGGAATTAAGTCTCTCTTTTCAAATCTTCCTTTAATCAGATTTTATAAAGTTCTATTTTATCAGTTGTTTTAAATAATTTTTAAATGATATATACCATTTGTATGCAAAATCTGAAATTATTGGGCACTGAATACCTCTGATAAAGTGTCATTTTTATTCAGCTGCTCACATGCTCCTTCAACTTGTGGGTTGAAACTAATATTCTTGTAAACACTCTGCCTCCACTAAAGCTCTATGTATTCTTCTCATTCATCTAGTGCAAATTATTGCATTTTGCTATTTCACTGTTTCAATATTTATCATCACCATTTTATATGACCAAAAATCATGAACCTTTTAATACCCTTTTTTCTTTCAGTTCAATGGCACAGAATATTTTAAATATATTATTAAATTTAAAAACAAATATATTCAATTGGATAAAGACAAGTACCTTATATTCATGTCCTTTAGTGCCTCCACATCTTTATTTTCTCCTTAAAGAATTGATGAGATGATACTGAGCCCTTTTCATTCTGTTATCAAATTTTAGTCTCATTTTGTGTTCTATTCACAACTTTATACAGGGATTCTTAGGGAGAGTGTTTCAGAAAAAGTGTCCTTATTGATGTAATGTAATTTTTTTGTCCTCCAAAAAAATCAGATGTAAAATTAATGACCACCAAAACTTCAGAGTTTTACTTCATTTGGCAATAGAGTTGTTTCAAATATTAAGATTAAGTGATGTATAGGTTGGCTGTGACTCTACTATCATATGACTGGTATCATTATAAAAAGGATTAATGTGGGAAAGAAAAAGTTCATAGGAACAGAGAAGCAGAGATAGGAGTAATGCTCTACAAGTCAAATGATGCCAAAGATTAGCAATATATCCTGGAAGCTAAAAAAACAAATAGAACATTCTCCTCATCAAGTGTCAACAAGAATCAGTTCGGCCAACATCTTGATCTAGGACTTCAAACCTCCAGAACTCTGAGAAAATCAATTTCTGTTCTTAGGTTATCCAATTTGTGGTGCTGTCAAAGCAACCTAATATATTCCTAATCCTTAAATCACTCAATATGGTCTTTATTTTGAGTAAATTTAAAAGATATTTTGAAAGATTAACATTTAACAAACTCACTTTATTTTTACTTTGACTTTGTATGTATATGTGTGTGTTGAAGAAACATTTATCTCAACACTCTTTTTAATGTAAAAGATTGCTCTAGAATAATATAATATATGTCAAAAAGTTAAGCTTAGTTATTTTGTTTCTTTTTGTCTTTTAGTCAAACTTTATCCCAGGATGGACTATATTTCTTTATAATAGAGAAATGCTCTCTCTCTCTCTCTCTGTTTCTCTCTCTGGTTAGAATTACAATATTTCTCACTGAATGATTTTTTTTTCTAAATGGCAGAGTTTGTAAGAACAGATTACTCCAAACTATGTGTTAGAATCTTCAAAGATCCAGAGAGAACTAGTTCACTATATAGACCATGAAAATTTCATTTCTACTGAGATTTTTATTTATAATTTAGTTTTCCTGCTTTGAAAGAGCTCTTCATTGTTTTTTGAGGAAAGAAGTAGGAGTGCATAACTATAGGTATTTTTCAGAATTATCTTATAAAGTTAGTTCTTTATGTTTTCCCTTGAAACCCATTTGAAGAATTTATCTTCATAACCCTATACATATTCTAATATTGGTAACAATAAGTGACTCCTAGAAAATTATTTATCTTTACAATGTTTCTCTTACATTAACTTGTATCTTAATTTATTTTTATTTGATCTAATAAGTTATGCATGAGAGTAAAATGCATTTTGACACATCACACATGAATTGAGTATAACTTCTCATTGTTCTAGTTGTACATGATGTAGAATCACACCAGTCATGTAATCTTATATGTATAATATCTGATTCATTCTATTATCCTCACTTCCACTGTACTCACTCCCCTCTCTTCATTCCCCTCTTTGTAATCCAAACTACCTCTAATTTTCCCTAGCACCCACCCTTATTTGTGGAAAATATTTGGCCTTTGGTTTTGGGGGAATGGCTTATTTTGCTTAGCATGGTAGTTTCTAGTTCCATCCATTTATTGGCAAATTACATAATTACATTCCTCTTCATGGTTGATGAATATTCCATTGTGTGTGTGTGTGTGTGTGTGTATGTGTGTGTATCACATTTTCTTTGTCCATTTATCTGTTCAAGGGCAATTAAGTTGGTTCCATAGTTTAAATGTTGTGAATTGAGCTGTGATAAACTTTGATGTGGCTGTATCACTGTGTTATACTGACTTTATGTCCTTTGGGTATAAACTAAGGAGTATGGTAGGTGGGTCAATGGTGGTTCCAGTCAGAGTTTTCTGAGTAATCTCCATATTGCTTTCCACATTGGTTGTACCAATTTGCAGTTCCACCAGAAATATATGAGTGTCCTTTTATCCCCCACATCTTTACCAACTTTTATTGTTGCTTGTATCTTTGATAATTGCCATTCTTACTGGAGTAAAATGTGAAATTTTAGAGTGGTTTTGATTTGTATTTCTCTAATTTCTAGAGATGTTGAACATTTTTTTCATATGTTTGTTGATTGATTGTGTTTTTTCTTCTTTGAAGTGTCTGTTCAGTTCCTTATCCCATTTATTGATTGGGTTATTTGTTTTTTTTGTTTGTTTGTTTGTTTTTGGTGTTTAGCATTTTGAGTTCATTTATATCCTTGAGATTAATACTCTGAGGTGCATGTAGTAATGATTTTCTCCCATTCTGTAGGCTCTCTCTTCATGTTATTGTTTCCTTTGCTGAGAAGCTTTCTAGTTTCAATGTATAAATTTTTTTAATTCTTGATTTTTCTTCTTGTGCTTTGGGAGTCTTTTTAAGGAAGTCAGTTCCTAAGCCACCATGGTGAATAGTTGGGCCTACGTTCTTTAAATATTATACTTACTAGTACTCTTATAACAATAGCTTTATTACTTGTTTTTGCCTACAGGGCTCTTCCTGTTACTTTTCCCTGGCTTAAAATACAAATATGAACTCAGAAGTGAGCATTAACTAAATTAATGTAACTGGTGTTGCAATGATGTGTTATTTGGTAATATTGTATGGATCAACAAACTTCTTTTTATGTGAGCCTTCTATGTATACTTCTCTTTAGTACAAAATAATAATTTATCATAGAAATTTGTTTTCCTATTTTAATACATAACTGTAAGTTTATATTATTGAGTTCATTTTCATTGATTTTCTAATGTCCCAAGATCTATGTAATAAATCAATATCGTCATACTGTCCTAACTACTAGAAATTAGACTTTTATCAAAATATTTCAATTTCCACAAAAATGCATCAGGCAATATATGCAATGGGGGCAGAATTGAGGATAAAATCTCTGAGACCATATTAGTGTTAATTGAGGATGCCTAATCTATGGCAGAAACCCAGTAGGGAACAACATTAAAAATATATATATATATATTTCAGAGGTTCAGACACAGGGTAACACTTAATTCACATATAAATATGTAAAATGTGAAAGAAAACAAAAAAGAAAAAGACAAAAATGACTCTTGACAAAGGGCTCACATTCTAAGGGAAAGAAGCATCATGTGGCTAATTTACATATTAAGTTGTCAGGATGAATGAATGATAACAGCCACAAGGAGATAAGTTTATAAGAAGGCTAGTGCCTTAGAAAGGATGCTGTTTATATTGGTTTCTGACATCCTAAAGAAATATGAAAAACAAAATAAAACAAAACAAAAAACCACTCACAAAGCCTGATTAGTAATTTCAGAATGAAAACTGAAAAATAATTTGTAGAGCTATTTAAGATAAAGTTTGCTCATGCTCCCTAAAAGTTTATGTGTTGGAAGCTTGGTTCTATGGTGCCTATGGTGCTAACTTTAAAAGATGATGGGACCTATAAGAAGTGGGGCCTAATGGAAATTTGTTTCTCCCATCTCCTTGGTGTTGCTCTTCTTTCTGGTCTGGCCATGTGAGTAATCACTCTCATTCACAAGAAATCAAACCATGATGCCATCTTCCACAATGTGACCTACCCAAACAGGGTCTTTCCAGAGGATGAATTGGTTGGGCTTTGCTCTTGGACTTCAGCCACTAAATCTATGAACTGAATAGATCTGTTACCTTAAAGATTTAGTGTCCGAGGATTTTTATAGGGAAACATCATTTAGACTCTTCATCACATTGAATTAGCTCTTATGCCACCCTTAAAAACAGTAGAGTCTGAGAAATGTAATCAATCCATCCACCTGAAAGAGTAGAAGGATTTGATTTACAGGTAGAAGGTTATGTCATAAAACGTTGTGAAGTAATTATTGCAAGAAAACTCAGAAAATGTACAACATTCAGAAAGTATAAAATTTTGATAAGTTATTATATGTACAAAAAGCAAAAGTGGAGCAGTAATTTTAATTATTGATATAAAATATGATTTTCAACTTTAAATAAACACCATTGTAACTTAACAAAGACTACAAATATTACAAAGAATTACTTGTAAAAAAATGCTTGTGTATTATGAAATTATATTTATGAATTTTATCAATTACCAAAGAATTATGAGGAAGAGCTAAAATTTTGAAAATATATTATGATATATGTAGAAATATTAAAATGGAAGTGGTTAATTATAAATTATATTTTTTTTAGTTTGTGGTAATTCTAATATACACAAAGAAATTAAGCAATATCTATCTCTTTTTCTGTGAACACACACAAACTTAATCATCCTAAGGGATAATTATTTCTTATTCTTGTGGAATAACAAAATAATTATTCATACCCTAATAATACCTGTATATAAATCTTTTTTTTACCAGTTACTAGTCTCTGTAATTGCTATTAAGGAACTCTGAGCTTAAGTTTCTTCATTTATGATTAATATAAAACAGCATTTTTTTACTGTTGTAATATTTACATGTGAAAATCGGCATGAAAAATATTTGGCAAATATCTTTGCATTAGTTAATAAAAGTTGAAGCTAACCCTTTTTAAAGAAAACTCATGAATTTTTATATTGTCATGTTATTTCAACCAATGAAAGATAAGTTAATGATTTCTAGCATTACATTCTACTTTGTCAGTTTATGTTAGCCAATGTTTAATCTAGTTAATAATTTCTTTATATTTATAATTAATGGTTAATTGGCAACAATTTTAAAAATTATATTAGGAGTTACTTTTATGTAAATGTGTTTTTTGAAATCTCTCTTCTAAGTCTTAATGAGACAAGATGAACACATTTCTGGAGTTTTGTTTAGAAATTAGTTCAATATTTGTTAGTTGCAATAACTGTGCTTGGCTGTACCATTTAGTCATCAATTTTCTTTCAGATTATTATAGCATAATTTCTTCAATGAATACTCAAGAATGTTCTTACTTTTTACTTTTTATATTTGTAGTTGAATCACTATACCTTAGAATATTTTATTAATTAATTAAATTGGAAGGTTTTTTCTTATCCTATTCTGAAAAATCTGTAATACCTAAGCTTTCACATAATATTAAAGAATACAGTGTAATATGTAACAAAATTGCATCATTTCAAATCATAGTATCACTATAATTGGATGAGTACGTGTTTTAGTAAACATTTTTGCTACAGTGAATAAAAGACCTGACCAGAACAGTTGTAGAGGAGAAAACATTTATTTGACGGCTCACAGTTTCAGAGGTCTAAGTCCATTGACAGCAAGCTCCATTCCTCAGGGCTTGAGGTGAGTCTGAAATTCATGGTGAAAAAGTGTAGTATAAGGAAGCAGCTCACATGATGATCAGAAGCAGAGAGGGAAACTTCACTCACCATATAGAAAATATATACCCCAAAGGCATATCCCCAATGCTCCACCTCCTCCAGCTCCAACCTTGCATCATCATTACTACTCAATTAATACCATCAGGGCATTAATTCACTGATTGGGTTAAGGGTCTCATTAACCAATCATTTCTCCTTTGAATCTCCTTGCACTGTCTCATACATGAGCCTTTGGGGGACCTCTAATGTCTAAACCATAACAGTAGGCCAGGTAGATAATTATTTAAGCTTCTGAACTGAGTTTGTGGTCATGTTTTACATTATAATAGAAAATAATAAAGTTTCTGATACCTGCAACTGGAGAGCTAATAAAACAAATACCTAAAATAACTGGAGTGGCTTTGGGATTGAAGAGTATGTGAAGAATAAAAAGAATTCTGAGAAGCATCTTAGAATTAACCTGAATTGCCTTGAATGATTGTTAGCAAAAATATGGATGTTGAAAATGTTAAATGGGGAGGACTTAAAAATGAAGAAATTTATAGGGTAATCCTAAATTGTCTTAGCAAAAGTTCAACTTGTCATGAAAAGACTTTTAGCAAAAATCTATACTTTTAAAACATTGCCAGGAAGGGCTCAGAAGTAATAGAGAAAAGACTTATTCCAAAATGGAAGAAGAAATTTGAGAAACAGTGGGTTGAGAAAGCTTAATGTAGTTGGAAACAAAACAAAAACTAGTGAAGCTGCATGTTGCCAATATCTAGTTGTAAAAATTGAAATTGAAAGATTGGAATGTAACTAAAAAACTACTTAAATATTAACTATGCTGCTTGGTTTCTACTCATTTCTTACAGTAATATGTGAACAGAGAGGCAAAGTAACATAATATTTAATAGAAAAAAAAGTAAACAGATTGACATTGGAAAATTAAATCTCTTCACATGTATTGAGCATTAAAATCTAAAATGCCATGGGAAACTGTGATGTATAGGGAAAAGGGAGTGTATGTCTCCACAAACCTTTGCTGAAACCCTGGAACAATCAAAATGCCCAAGTATTCATTCAGAATTTGTTCCTTAAAAGATCTGTTTAATAGAATCATAAAGATACTAGCACCTTAAGGGTAATGTTCTACAGCCATTTGGGCTGAAACAACAAAAAAAAATTTTTTAAGTATTTCTCAGAAATGTCTTGTGAAAATGTCCTTTATCTATTGGCATGAAACCCAGTATATCTTACATATGGTTCATAATTTCATAATGAATGTATTTCATGAGAACTTCTACCAATGTTGATTAAAAGGGACTGAGAAAGTACCAAATGAAGGAAAGCTATTGGACCCCCAAAATCGGACAGGCAAATGGAGGCAGATAAACTGCTTTAAGTTGGAAAGTTGATCTACTTTTCATTAAAAATGAAAGAATGATTCAGGGCACAGAAGAAATAGCCCAGGCATCAGAAATAAAAGTCCAATAATTGAAACACAGTTCAGAAGCAAGATGTATGAATCACAGGGAAATATTTCTGAACCTTGTAACCTAATCAAATAAATCCAGTTTGACTTTGTTTGATTGATATTGAAATTGCTTGGGATCACTTATTCCTTTTGTCTTCTACTTTTTTTTCCTGTTTGAACTGGAAGGTATACAAGTTTAACATATGTTATACATGTACCATCACCTTATATTGAGAATGTTTAGGTAAGATAATCGAGACACTTTTTATTTATTTATTTATTAGTTTGTTTGTTTGTTTTGAGGCAGGATTTTTTAAATTTGCTTAGGACCTCACAATATTGCTGAGGCTGACTTTGAACTTGGGAACATCCTGCTGTAGCCTCCCAAGTTGCTGTGATTAACTGGTGCCACACACCAGGCCAGATCTTTTCTTAATGAATTATACTCAGGATCTTTGGGTGATTTAGAAAACCCTGATATGGGTGCTTTATAAAATTACTTATCAATTTTTGTGATGGTAAAGTTTTAGATTTTGAACAGTAAAGTGATAAGAAACTTGAAAAACTGCAGGGAATTAATGTGTTTTGTATATGTGTGGGCTATAAGTAATAAGAGGCAGAGTGGATTGTGCTAGGCAACATTTTAAGACATCCCCCATTATGCCTCCTCATATTACCTCTGTGATTTCATTCCATTACATGAAAAGGGATTTTGGAGGTAAAATTAAGGTTATTTTTTAGTTGAAAATTACCAAGGAAGATTGTATGCATGATTCTAAATCACATGAGTCCTTTGAAAGCATTGCATTTATTTTAAACTGATAATAGATGAGTAAGTCAGAGAGAATCGTAGAGTGGAGCTCACTTGAAAGTGGATTTCAGCTCCCAGCTCCCAGCTCCCAGCTCCCAGCTAGCAAAGAAATGCAACAACTACAGGGAGCTAAATGCTGCCAGAACCTTGATGAACTTAAAAGTAGATTCCCCATCAAAGTTTCCAGGTGAGTGCCCAGCCTGGTGACACATTCATTTGTCTTGAAACTCTGAAGAGTCTTTTGGTAAAGCATTCATCTGAAAAGAGAATACAGCAAGCCAGTTTGTACTTCTCACCCAAAGGCTGAAACATAATAACTAGATTCTGTTTGATATTATACACACTTACGATAATTTGTTAGGTGACAATAGAAAATTAGAACAAATATCTTTCCCTTAGTGGTGCATTCATAAAGTAGTAGCACCTGGTAATTAAAAATACCTAATTTGTAGCATTTGCTGCTTTCCATGGTAGTAGGGTTGCCACCAACACTGAATTTCTACAAACTTGATTTCACTTAAATTGGAATTGGAGGAAGTTTGCATAATTGGTTCATGCAAGCCCATTAGCGCCAATAAGATCTAGGGTGCAGTATACTTCCACCTATCACGTACACATTAAGGTTCCTTAAGATGTTGTCTGTATTAATTCCTTTTCTTTGGGAGAGGGGTTTTGTAAGTAATAATGGGTTAGCTTGAGAGAGCTTCAAAAACTACTTCAAAGCTACTATCATCTTCCATTTTTCACAACTTTTAAAATACAAGTGAAGCTAATTTATATTTAATTCAAAATTTTCTGTGTAAAGTATAATTAAATACAAAAACCAAATATAATTTATAGGAAATAGAAACATGTATAAGTTTTAGAACTTTTGTTGTATTTATAATTTGTAAATTACTCAGCAGTAAAAGTTATTCAAACTTTCTATATGACTTATTTTTCCACCTACTTTTTGATTTGTATATATACAAAACCACAGGCAGAATGATATATTTGTTATTCAGTCTATTTTTTATATTAGTGCATTTAAAAGCATAACAATATAGAAATTTGCATAACCTGTTAATAAGATAGTAGGAAGTTAATAATTATACAAAGACACAGAGAAATCAACCTAAGTAAAAACAAGGAGAATAAATAAGGAAACCCTTTTTGATAATATAATAGAGCCCACTAAAGGAACATATATGTCTTCAAGGAGAGTACTTAAGAAACTGGTCTACAAACATAAGACACGGTTGTTTTTAATTTATTTTCCAATTTTTCATTCAAGCTCATTAAATGCTTATTTTAGTGAAAGTGTATTGCCAATCTTTTTTTTAATTGTCAAAAATATGAGGAAAATGCATTTGTTTTCATTTCAAATAAACTCAGTTCAAATTCCACATCCAAATTTAAAAATTTAGTTGCTATTAATTTTCAATAATTCAAAACATTGTATTTAATAGATGAGGCCTCCAATCCTGATAGTCAAACAATCATTTTCAGATGTAATTAATTTCCTGTTGGAAATCATTAAGATTTTGTTGGCCTTTTTTCAGAAGATTTGAAAGCATGATCATAATAAATGATTATTTATCCTTGAGTAGAGTTCTCAGAAATTAATAGATTATAAATGTCCATTAAAAGAACATTGATCAATTAGAAACAATTTCCATAACTCTTTTTCTATTTCAACTCAAGAAATTTTATTCTTTACTCAGATAAAAGAACTAAATATTATTTTTTTAAATGAATGTTGTTTAATATTCAAAATTTTAGCATTAGAGCTAATCAGATGCATTCTATTAACCATCTGGGCACTAGTAAATACTAATATTACTACCAGCATAAAATAATCCTCAAATATATGTTGGCAAAAAAAGAATAAAAATCACTTTGTCTTTCATATTGCAGTCTGGAAAGAAATGAGCATTCTCGGATGAATACATAATTTTATTCCATAATTTTTTCTCTTGCCATACTTCCTCAGACTAGAAAGTTAAACTACTGCATAGCTAAAGTTGGAACAATTTTCTTCCTAAATTCCAGCTGGCAGAAAATATGAAAGTGATAAAATGAGGAGCCATCCACTAGTCTGGAACCTATATTCTACTAGTAATAGATCAGTCATGTGATTATAGTTACCTGTTAACACCAGTTTTGAAATGTAGTCTTAACAAACCCTTATAAATAGATAAAACTTCTAATACCATGGAGACTGGAACAAACATACTTGGGTAGGACAGAAAGACTGATAAACAGATCAACCAACATTCTCCTACAAATTCCATGACAAAGAAAAGCAAACATAATGGTTCCTTATATATTGTCCAACCTCTGAGAAATTTTGAGTGCAATAGCACTACATATGCGATTTGAAAGCCACCTATCCTCTGCTTTAGTCACTGGTAGCACAAATTGAGATATTTCTTAATTTTCATTATATCTGCCAGTATTTATTCTTGATCTTGACATTATCTCTTATATAGAACATTTGAGTACACTTTTACCAAGGGGAAAAATGTGGCTCACATCTTTGGTAAAGTATTCATCTGACGATTCCAGAGCCTAAGAACACTGGTAGAGTCAAGAGATATTTTTAACATTGAAATATAAGTGTGAAGCTGATGGCTCAAAATCAGTGATAAGTATAGATTTATATTTTCATTATTGAAGAAGTCTTCTTAAAAGTTCTCAATGATAGTCCATGATTCCAAGAGAGAGAGACCAGGTTTTACTATAGCGATCATGACTTTATTGTACTTAAAGTCCAGTCTCCAGAGGCACATTTGGACCAAATTTACCAAAGAGGAAGCAATTTTGATGGTAAAATATATTCCAATCTGTTTCTATAGAGTCAAGAATATTAAAATAGATTGTCTTTTCTGACTACTATGTATCAGTCTTCAAATATTTTGAATGGATTTTTGATTAAATAGTATTATTAGGTAAATATTCTCATTTTCTTCATTATATTAAACAAACTGAAAAGAAGTAAGGTAAGATGTGCTTTAAACTTTGGTTCTTTGAAAATAATTTTTTATGGAAAATATATACACCATATATACATCTTGTAATATGTATTTTCATAATATCACAAAAGATTAGTTAGTGCATATGATTACCTAAAACAAATATTGATATAAAGGGCATTCATGTGAAAATAATGGCCAAATAATTACAATTAATAAAATTATTTAAAATTCAGTTGTTATGTATTATAATTATTATTGTTTCTATTCTAATTATTCATGTGGGACAATCTTGCAAAAGGAGACCAAATACATATTTGATAATAGGGATTATAGATCTAGTACTGGCAATGACATATGAAGGTGTATACATGCATGTATATTTGCGTTCAAAATCAAAGTACTAGTCAAATGCAAAAACTAAATCCTTATGAATTAGTATGAATTCCTCCATCTAATTAAGGTAGAATCTACCTTTTATTCAGTCTACATTCTATTCAGTTTTACAGATCTTACTGACATTCTAATGCAAGCTCAATTTATTATTGTAAAATGCTTCTGTTGTAAATATTGTGTTTTGGTCTAAGCTCAGTTTCTTACATTTATTGAACCTTAACAGAGTGCAAATTGGCATATTCTTTCTAGATCCAGTAGGGAAGCTGTGGCCATTTCCACTTCATAGGCACCAGATTTATCTTTCACTTATATTGCATATTTATATTTTCAAGTCCTGATGGACAGTGCTGGGAAGAATGATGAAGAGCCTATGAATGATGAAGCACTGGTATAGTAGCTTTGGGATGGTAGGCGTGATTGTCTCCTCACCAAGATTAAGGAATTCTGATTACCGCTAGTAGACTTCCTATGCTTTATGAATGGTCAGATGAATGTTTTACCAATGATCTAAGAATATATTGTTCAGTGGACAATTTACTTTTTGGTGAAAAGTTATCTTAGAAAAGATGTTTGGTTAGATTTATATATTTTCATTCAAATCTTTCCTTATGGCAAGGGAATGATATAATATTTTCAATGACAATGATTAAGGTAACCAAATTGATGTACTATTAAAGCTGCATAAAATGGCAGTTGTATAGAAAAGCAAAGCATGGCATCTAATTGTAAGGGCAGAGAATTATAACTATATTTAAGTCCACTTAAGTCAGGTGCATCATAATATAATGGTTAAAAGGTATGTAATGTGACATAATAATTATAAAGCATTTGAATAGAGTTTATCACTGTGTTGATTCATAATTGTTGTATAAATATTTAAAACTTAAATTTTTTAAATGTGCTCTGAGAAAAAGTTTTTCAGATGTTTCTTAAAAAATGCAATAAGAATATGATCATCCATTCTAGAGTTAATATGCAGTGGAATAATTGAAAAATATTCAATGAAATTGCTTTATAGTTACTTTATTGCTTTTTTACACATAGGAAACTTATGTAATTATGGTTGCCATTCACGTAAGTCTGAAAACATTCATTTATGATCAGTTAGTATGTAGCCATGAGCAAAATACAAATTCAAAAATGTTATTAAGACTTCAAGATAATGGATTTCATAAGTATGTTCCATGATTCTGACTTTAATGTGCAATTAGTTTTCTAATTAAGCTGTTGCTTTTCCATTCAGTTTTTCATGATTGCTCTTCTAAAGAAAAAACATTTTTATGACCTCCAGTCATCAGTGTGGTTTTAAATTCAGTAGAGCATTTCTGTTCACTATAATGAGGGTTTTAGAGAAATTGATGCTAATTATAATCTATTTTTGGTCAAATGAATTTAAAGTATTCCATAGTGGTCAATATCAATACCAATAATACTATGTATTGCAAACAAATACTATTTTTGAACAAAATTACATAAATGTATTAAAATACATATATTTTATGATATATATTATCATATGTATTACATTCCATATCTAGTATATAAGTAATCTGAACAGATTTAAGGTCTATCAAGAAATGTAAAATATTTACATGTGTGATAGGTTTTCATGACTGCAATCAAAATTCTTGACCTGAACCACCTAGAGGAGGAAAAGTTTCTTCTGAATTCAGTGTTTCAGAAGTTCATTTCATGGCTGGTTGACTAGATCACTCTAGGCCCAAGATGAGGCTGAGAATTATGGGAGAATGATCAGAGGAAAGCAGTTCACTTCATTCTCACCAGGAAGCAGAGAGAGAGCAGGAGGATCTGAGGTGAAAACATAATCCTAAAGAAAAAAAACAAACAAAACTAGTGACCTCCTCCCTCCAACCATGTTCTATCAGCCTATAGTTAACACCCATTAAGCCATTCAAATCATTAATCCATCAAATGCATTAATTAACTCATTAACTAATTATTAGTTAACAGATCATTATTTAGCTAATCTGTTAATAAAATGGATCATTTCACTGATTAAGTTATAGCTCTTATAATATGATCATTTCACCTCCTACTTTAACACTGGAGCTTTTGGGGGACACCTCATATTCAAATCATAACAACATATTAAACTGACTTATTACATGAAATTACTTAATATAATAGAACCGTAATATCATGATTATGGAAAGTGCAAAGATCTGTTTTAAAGAATAAATAAAATAATAAATGGGACTTATTAAAAGAGCTTTATTTTTCTATTGCAATATTATTTTCTTGCAATCATTTATTTTAGAAAAGACACTTAATTGGGAATTTGACAAGTGAGATAACTTCATGAAATTAGGAAGACAAGCATTTTGTTCTAACAGATTTTTCACATTTACAAATAATAGGTTCTTACTGATTTGATAAAATATCTGACATTTTATGACAGACAATTTAAATTTTCTGCAATCACTGTTGAACTCTGTCTCCACCATTGTATAGATATACAGAATGAAAAATTTGGCAATATTTGAGGAATATATTTGTATTTTCTTCAGGCTTATACATGAACATGCATATATCTGTACATGTGTGGGTATTCAAATACATGTATACATAAATGTATACATGAATATAAATATATTCATTTATAATATATAGTAGGTAGCTACATGTAAACACTTATTTCTAAATTCTATCACAAATATTGATGGCATGTAGCATTAACTAGAGACTCTGATATATCACCCTTGATAAATATCATTGAGCTAGAGAAAGGAATGTGTTCCCCATGTATTAGATGGATGTATGATAATGAATTATTTCAGGCTAGGCTTAGGAATTTATGGGTATATAAGTTTAGAGTTTCTGATGATATTTCTCACCCGAATGATGTTAAGGACAGAAGCAATATTTATATTCTTATTTTGAAAATGTCTAGAGATTGGAGAGTTAACTGTCCACAATGCTACGTTATATATGGCATGGCTTTAGAACTTTGTGTGATCCAGGAACACACCAAAGAATGTAGTCTATCTTAAATATGATAAATGGAATTTCTCCCAATATGGTAGTCAGTGAGATATTGAATCCCATCATTGTGAAAATCTGGGATGAACTCTTGGAGTTCATTATATATATATATAATTATTTTCTCCCCCAATGGAACATTACTCAGCTTTAAAAAAAATGAAATGATGGTATTTGCCAGTAAATGGATGGAGTCGGAGAATATCATGCTAAGCAAAACCAGCCAATCCCAAAAAACTAAAGGCCAAATGTTTTATCTAATATGCAGGTGCTAATAAAAATTAAATGGAGGGGGACACTAGAGAAGAATAGCATTATCTTATATTAGGTATAGGGAAGTGAAAGGAGGGGAGAGGAAGTGATGTGGGGATAGGAAGAATAGTAAAATGAAACAGATTTTATTACTTTATGTATATGCGTGACTTTATGGCCAATATGATGCTATAACTTGTATTCTCAGAAAAATGAGAAATTATATCGTATTTTTGTATGATATATCAAAGTGCCAAAATGTATTCTACAGTCATGTATAACTAATTAAAACAAATTTTTAAAATTTATATATATATATATATATATATATATATATATATATATATATATATATATATATAATTGTGTGATCTTCCGATCACTTTATTAGTAGTGACTTTAACTAAAGATATTGAAGATTTGATTATGTGACTATGTGTATGTCTGTTACTGACCATTCTCAAAAGGAATACCTCCCTATGTACTTGTTTGGGTGCTTTGAGGGATGGAAGGAGGTTTCTGCTTTCCAGTCCCCTCCTCAATTCCAAGTATTTTGAGAACTGTGTTTTATTTTAGATTAGAAGATTTTTGAAGTATAGGTTGTCACAAACACACTGCAGGAAATAACTTAATAAAAACAAATTTTATATTTTGAAATCCAGATAAATTTGGTTATTCAGGCTTTCTTACTTTCTTACTTAGTTTCTTTATTTCTTTGATTCCTTGCAAATTTTAAGAACTTTTCTAATTATCTGAACAATGCCATTGATGTTTTTTAAAATTTATTTACTTATTATTTATTTTATTTTTTACTCATTCTTTTTAGATATACATGAAAGTAGAGTGTATTTTATATTTTCACAAGGATTGCATTAAATCTATAGATAATTCTGGGTATTATGCATGTATAAACAATATTGATTTTTCCAACCCATGAACATGAGATATCTCTATTTTATTGTGCTTTCTTCAATCAATGATATATGGTTTTAATTATAGAGATTGATCACATCTTTTGTTAAATTTATTTTTTGTAATTATTTTCAAATGAATCATTTTCTTGATTTCTTTTTAGATAATTGTGTATAGCAATATGACATATTTGTATATTGATTTTGTATGTACTTGAATTATATCTGATTTTGGAAGCTCTTTATATCCTTCTCTTGCCTGATTGCTCTGGCTAGGAGTCCTATGTCAAATAAAATTAACAAATTAGGAATTTTTGTCTTCTTTCACACCTCAGAGAGAAATATTTTGGTATTTTCCCATTCAGTGTCATGTTAAATCTGAACTTTTTACAGGTGTCCTTTATTATGTTGAGGTACTTGCCTCCAAACCTAATTTTTTTTCAGTTTTTACTAATGAAAGGACATTGAATTTTGTCAATTGTCTTTTCTGTTGCAATTGAGATGATCATATGGTTTTTATCCTTCATTCCTTAATTCTGTTGATGTGAAGTAACACATTTATTGACTTATTTATGCTAAATCATCTTTTCATCTCTGGGAAATACTTCTTGATCATAGTGAATAATTCTTTTAATGTACATTTTAATTTTTTTTTTGCAAATATACTACAAAAGCATAGTAGTCAAAATACCATGTTCACAGAAAAGTAGAAACACATACCAATGGAACACAACAGAGAGCTTACTAGCAAACCAATACATCAACAGGTTACTGATCATTGATAAGGTGACAAGAACATTCATTGGAAAGAGGATACCCTTTTCAATACATAGTGCTTGGAAATTTGGGTTTCAATTTGCAAAATCAAATGAAACTTGGGTTGGGGATGTGGCTCAAGCAGTAGTGCACTTGCCTGGCATGCGTGCGGGCCAGGTTCGTTCGATCCTCAGCACCACATCCAACAAAGATGTTGTGTCCGCCAAGAACTAAAAAAAAAAAAAAAAAAAAAAAAAAAAAAAAAAATTCTCTCTCTCTCTCTCTAAAAAGAAAAAAATTAAAAATTTAAAAATTAAAAAAGTCAAATGAAACTAGATCCCTATCTCACTAGTTATAGAACTCAATCCCAAAATGAATCAAAGAATTAATTGTAGATCTTATTCAATGAAACTATGAGAAAAAGACATCAGAAACTCATTAGAACATTGGCATTTAATTGGGACACCAAAAACATCATAAATAAATGCAAAAATAGACAAATAGAATTAACAAATTAAATTAATTGTTTTGGACAGGAAAGGAAACAATCAACATAGTGAGATACAGTAAGAAAAATCTGAAAAAAAATTGCAAACTATACATGTGATAAGGGGTTAATGTCTTAAATACATAAGAAACTCAGAGCACTCAACAGAAAATATATTCAAATAGACCAGTTAAAAATTGTGCAAGTAAGCTAAATGGAATTCCCTAAAGACACACCAGTGGACATCAAGTATATGAAAAAATTTTTTCATCATCACTAATCATCAGGGAATTGTAAATAAAAACCACAGAAGTATATTGCCTCACGCCAATAAGAATGCCCATTACTAAAAAGACAAGACATAACAAACATTGATGAGTTTATGGAGAAAAGGGAACCCTTACCATTGGTAAGATGTAAAATAGTACATTCATGATTAAAATCAGTTTGTGATGATTCTTTTTACCTGCGATCCTATCACACAGTGCCTAATAGGATTTTTAAAGCGGGGTTTTCCTCTCAATGACATGAAAACCATTAGAAGGATTGTCTTGAGCAGATCACTATTTTGAAAAAGTATCAGGATAAATGGAAAATTGGAGAGATCATTTATATCATTTTGGCCATGAAAATGGTAAGAAGTGATTGAATTCTGGATGCATTTTTCCGAATGTCTATATTTATTTGAGAACATATTACAATATCAAATAACACGAAAATAAACATAAATATAAAAACCATACTTTCAATGTATAATGTAATTTATTTAGAAATTTAGTAATTAAAGCAATGTATAAATTATATCATAGTATTAGCTTACACATTATTAGTTTATATAATATACACACAAATTATTTTTTCAAAGTCTACACACATTTTTACATTCTTGTAAACTAAGAATGTAATGCAATATTTACTCCCAAATCTGTCATTTGAATGCATCCATATTCTCTCAAGATGCAATATAAATAGAAACCTGAGGACATCTGCAGACATTAGGAGTTTAAAACACATTTAATTTATTTCCTTAAAATTAACTCAATGAACTTGAACACACCTTTATAACAGTTTGTTTATATTGATGATAAAAATGTTTCCAAATTCTCATTATCTCAAATACCAAAAGACAAAGTAAATAAAAATTGAATAGATGGATAAATCAATACACAAACAGAAAACAGATTGTAAAATTTAAAAAGAAGGAAATGAAGAAACAGAACTAAATAAAACAGTAAAAACCCAAACAGTTCAAGGAGTTGACAGCAAAAGTATATCAGAATTTATGTACTACTTTGTAAGAATTTTCCATTAAGTATCTTCTTAACAAAAATTGACATGGGTTCTGATCATGGACAGTTGATGTCCTCAAATGCAAGCACAAGGCTGCTTTTGAGCTGGAAGTTGCAGGCCATCAGCCAAGGGCAGCAGTTACTGCTAAAGTTATATGTAATTGAAAATTTGGAAATGTGTTAGCAAACAAGTATTTAATTTTTTTAACAAAAAAGGAATAATAATTTGTCAAATTATTTTCTCAGGCTTCTATACAGGGAAATTAAAGAATGTAGGCCGTGTATGCTTCAGTAAATTCGGAATCACTGAATTAAAATTGAATTCAGTTTGCAAATAAAAGCTACAAAACATTTTTTTTCTTTTTTCTAAAACAAATGCTTTATGTAAGATAACTCTGTTACAATGGGTGATTTTTTCACACCAGCATGTATGTAAGTGGAGTTGGGGGAGAACTGAAAGGGAAAAAAATATGAAGTTTTGGTCTTAATCTCTATTATATTTTATCTATTAGAAAGACAATGGATAACAGATGGTATGGAAGTCAGTAAGTAGACTCCATGCAGTAAATGAAAATGGAAAATTAAGAAAAGAAAACAAGCTCTGTGGAAGAAAAATAAAGGGAGGAATAGAATTACTTCAGCAACTCAAAATTTCAATCCATTCTCATCCCATAAGAAATAATTGCTATTCTTTGTATTTAATCTATAAAGGAGATGATAAATAGAAAATAAAGAAGCTACAGCATTGTTCAAGATGGTTCTGGTAAACTCCCAGAAGCACATTGGATTCTTCAAACATCACATCTTGCATTGACAAGGTACATGTTACAAGCATAGCTTGCCAGGTTCTTGGTTCACTGCACATATTAATTACAGTAATGTGTTATACTTTACAAAGTCACACAAGACATGTAAAAATTGAAAACATATGTCAGTAGATACATACAAAAGTATCTACTGACATAGGTTAAATTAGGTTTTCTCTCTGTACATTTTAGCAATATTTTCTTTACATATCTGTGATAGCAACATAAAAAAGTTTTGTTTTTAACAAATAATCACTTTTAATTTTTAAAATATTTATATTCAACTTCTCATATTGTTAGAAGTATGCCTATCAAAAACATGCCATTTACTGAATAGCAATTTTAGAAATGTCCATCACTTCCTTCCTTCACCTCTCTTGGTTTTTAGGTTATTCAACTTGGGCTGGGGATATAGCTCATTGGGTAGACTGCTTGCCTAACATGCAGAAAGCCCTGTGTTCAATCCCCAGTACCACAAATAATAATAAAAAGAAGAAGAAGAACTTATGAACATGTAGTTATCTGGTCTGATGATGTTTTTTGTTTCTCTTTGTCTTTCTCTCACCACCACCACAATAAATATTCAAACATTTGGCTTATAGCACTTTCCTTCTGATGAAAATCTGCTACTGAAATTTGAAATACTTAATAGATTATTTAAATATCACATATTAATTTTAAGCATTATGTGATTAAAACGATTATTGCTATTTCCTTACCAAAAGTGTCTGTAGTCATTTTTGCACTGCGTAGCAAGTTTGGGAGGTAAGAAATATAATCAACAAATATTCACAGGTAAATTTAGTATGTAGATAATACATAAAAACATACTCAGAATAAAGGAGAACAAATAGCTTAACTTAAAAACACAAACATAGTTTTAGATAAAGAGAGATTATTTTTGATTTATTGGATCTGACTAATTTGTAATGAAGAAATTTGAGCTTGGATTTGAAGATACATAGGATCTAAAATTGTCTATTAAACTTTAATGATACAGGTCAAATGATATGTCACCTATGTTTTCTCTGATTTATTCATAAGAGATTATTTCTAATCTGTTGTTCCTGAAGTAATAAAAATGAATGAAGCTATTATACAGATTTCCGGTTGACTTTTAATGATTTCCTTATATTCAGTTTATATTTTTTCCATAAAGCAAATATGTTGTCCTTTTAAATTTCATTATCTAATAGCATTGAAATATTTTATACTTCTAATCATGTTTTTTTTTATTTATTGCTTAACTACCTATTACATATCAAGTAAAATTTAGAATTTAAGCCTGTTACCATATGTGTCCAAAAGTATAACCAAAATACATTTTTAAAATTACCTTTAATATTCCCAATTTGTAAAAACATACAAATGGGGTTTGAAAACAAACTAATTACATCAATTCATCTTTTAAACACTTGTCTTCCAAAATACCAAAAATTAATGAACTGCAAATAAAACGTATAGCTTAAGTTACAATGTGATATGTACTGTTCAATTATAAAAAAGTAGTGGAATTTTGCCATCATTTGCAAGCACACTTCGAATGATTGGGAAAACTGTTTAAATCCATTGAGAATTCATTCTTATCAATGACAAAAATTGCATATTTAGGAAGTGCTTTGTAGGATGTTACTGATTCCCCTCCATTTTATTCTTGTTTTTTTTTTATTGAACAATCTCTAATTTCAGAAGATTCAATAATTTATTTCTGTAGCCCACATTATTTCTGTATGTGTATATATATATATGTGTGTGTGTATATATATATATATATATATATATTTTTTTTTTTTTTTTTCACGAAGGGTACTCTGCATCATGGAAATTTCTCCATGAAATACAGAGTCCTAATTGCTGCTTAGTGTCCCATACTGGTTAGTATATTTACACATTATAAATCCACTATAGATTCTTTGTTTTAAAAAAGTATCTAGCCTTCCATGAATTTTACATAGTCTGAAACAGTGTCATTGGACACAACCACATTTACCAAACACCTATTCTATTAATCATAGGTACATAGTATTCTCGTAGTAGTATTCAGTTGAACAAATACTTATTTTAAAAAAAAAGACATATATCGTTAAAAGCAAGACAAATCTGTGAATTGTTCTTGACAACCAGGTCTCTCTTATTTCAACTATTTTGGGGAAGTTCTGATATCTATAAATAAATGTGATCATAAAACTTGAATATTTTTGTGTTTATTAAATTAAGGCTTTAAGAACACAATGCATAGCAAGATTTCTTTAATGCTATTGCCGATATTAATTGTTGAATGAAAATTAGAATAACATCTAATCATCTTGACAAGATTATAATAAGGGATAGTAATGCAGTATTTAAAAACAAAGGTTTATCCTAAAGTATGAGAGGGAAACAGCAATTGCTCATTTTATTGGACATTAAATTTCTTTCAAACTATTTTTTTTAACTTTTACATTTAAACTTTAGTAAACTTTATCATTACTACTTTTTCAAAGTGAATCACAAACAAAATTGCAGAGGAAAAATGTTAATCCCAAGCTTTTACTCAAGGATCTTTCTGATATATTTTATTTTGGCAATCTACAAAAGCAAAATAATGTGTGGTATTTAACAAAAATGAGAACAGGAAGAAAGCTGTATACATTAACATGATGGCATTTTCACAAAATTACTAACATTTTTTTTTAACAATCCTTAGTTATATACCACATTGGCCCAAATAATACCAGCAAGCCGGTGCTGCAAGAAAGTTAAGCATTTTTCATGATTGCTGTTCCATTAAGTATCTGAATGAATCCTTTAGTATTTTGTTATTTACTGTTATTAACAGTGTGACAACTTTTGAAACAATGCAGAATATGTAGCAGCAAATTATTAAGAATGTATAGACATTTTGTTCAATCTGTCAATAATATTTAAAATAATATTTTTCTTATAATTTATAAAACAAATTATGATCTAAACATCTTTTCTTGTATATCTTAAATCTCACTTTGTCTTTTCATGTTTTTTATCCATATAAGGCATTTGAATTTCCTGAGTCAATAAAATTAAATTCTGTAATAATTTACCCACATTTTGCCATACTTGAGCCAATATAAATACCTTCTGGGTCTGGTTTTAAAATCTCTAAGTGTATTTATGCTGTTCCCATTGTAGCCATAATAATACATTTTAATTATTAATTGGAAAAACATTATTTAAATACACAAAAATTGCTAATATGGACCATGTATTAAAACATTCAAAAATTGCCTGTGTAGGTGGCATTTACTATAGTATTTTATTGACAACCTTGTTATAAATATGAATGGTAAAACTTTATGTCTCTCTGACTTATTTACTTAAAACCTATTTTAACCATAATGAAACCTTTACATATTATACAACAAGCTGAATATTTCTAATATCTTTAGTATTATCTCCATCAATTGGGAGAAATATTAGGATCCTCTTCTTTTATTCTAATCAAATTACATTTCAAGATAACAATTGGAATCATCTTGAAAATTTCAAGTAGATACATCTTGAGATTTTAAAACTTCAAAAACCATGAATGACTGTGTTTGATAGTGAGTGTAAAAAGTAAATGAAGAAAAATTATTTGCGTCTTTCAGTATTTTAAATGTATCTTAATATCTGTATTAAATGTTCCTGTAGTTCTTTAATGATATTAGTTGGGATTGAGCATAGTTTTTCACATCAGTATATAGGAAAAAATAAGGAGTAAGTACAGCCCCAGCTATTTGTTGCTTTGCTTTCAAAATCCACTTTCTATCTTACTCCACCATGCTAGGCCCTGAGAGGCTGACCTGCACCAAGAGTCTCCTCTCCTCCAGACTGTGAGGTGTGTTGGCTCTTGGAGAACATAAGCGATAGAACAATGAGGCCGAAATATATATTTCTTCCTTCTTGAATGGCTAAAAGCTCCATTATCTGTAAGGTACTTAACATAATCAATAAGATCAATAAATAATGTGAGAGACAAGAGGCCAATAAAACTTCTCAACTAAGTACAATTAGTCAAAGGAAAGGTAAGATCCAGGGAATGTCAAAGAATATTTGGAGTTAATGAATAAACAAAAGAAAGAAATAATAATAAATAAAATGAATGTTAAAAAAGAGACAGAGGTCATTAATAAAATTCAAGATTAAATCCTGCTGCAAATAGCAAATAAATATGTTTTTATATACTTTATTATCTTGTAAAAGACAGTATATAAATATACCCATAAAAATACAACAGTATGTATTACCACAGCAAGTATAAAGTAATAAGAGAAAAATCAGAAAAATTAGAAAAATGGAAGTGACAAAAATGAAATGATTTTATAGATTATTCTTATTAGTTAACTTACAAGTTTTATGCCAATAATATCTAAAGAACATTTCTGCAAAAGTCTCATTGAAGTTCATTATTATTATCCTAATAATTTTTATAAAAGCCTTTGTTGATATGTCCTTCTGCAAATGTGTTGCTAAAGAAAGTGTCTTTGCTTTCCAAAATATATGCTAATATTAATACATTTACCACAGACAGCAGCTTGGTTCAATATTCAATATTAACAATGAATCATTTCAGGTACCTGCTTTTACTTAGTTATGGTCTTTTTTATATTCTTTCCATTCTATTTCTTGATAGTATTATGCTTCACTTTTTTAATTTTCATGAAAAATAAGATAAAAATCTTAGTCACTAGGATAAAATGCAAAGTTCACACTTACTTTCTTCACACGTTGTCCAGTTGTACTTGCTTGCTTCTCTGCATCACATCCTATTTTACCCCACTGTCTTACAATTTGATAGTTCTTTGAGTTAGTACCATTAAAGAATAATCTAGAGCCCCAGAGTCACCAATCTCAGGTTTGTATTGTTTTCCCTAATCCAAGTAAAAACAAGCTCATTCAAGAACAAGTTCCAAGGAACTCTATGAGAGAAAAGTTGATGGTTAGATACAGGGCTGCAGAGGGAGTATCTAAAAAGTACCTCTTGATTATTGATCATTATTGTTTTTATTCATCACTGGGTATGACTCTAGTCTTGTATACAAATCACTCTATGAGATTTTGAGTAAGTTCTATGAAGTTTCATTGCTTTATTTTTATTACCACATTTACAGAAAGGATAACGTAAAATTGAGTGTCCCATAGGACTCCATGCACTTTACAAGGCATAGATAATCCTTCTCCACTAAACCAATAGTATATCTGACAATGTAACCTTGATGGTTGTGGTTGGAATCATCAACGTATTTTTATTCCAGAATTATTATGAATGGATTATTCCAGAATATTCTCATAAACCTTGGGAGTCTATTCACTTTCAGAAACGGTTTTCTCTTCAGTCTTAACCAAATCTTGAAGAAGGGTTCAGTATATTTTCAAAATCCACTTTAATAAATGGAAATAAATATTCAGAGAGATTTAGTAAGCATTTTCTACAAAATTTGTATGTAGCAGTGAGAGGGGATTACATTATATGATTTGGAGGAGTGAATAACTTAAGCCATTCTGATAAAATTGCTTCCTCCATTCTCTTTCTAGAGATACCTGATTTAGAGGGGAAGAAGGTAGAGCAACAGAGATTCACTACCTTTGTCCTGTCTGAAAACAGTTGAATTTTCTCTGCTCTTATGTCTCACCTTGAGTCTATTAGAAACGATCACTTTTGGTTTATTTTTTTTTCCTTTTGAAGTTGTATTACTTTTATATTGTGCTTTCTAGCAGTTAAGGTATAAATTTTATTCAAATACCCATTGAGTATTTATGTATTTGAAATTGGCACTGTTTGAAAATTGTAATCATGATTAAAATACAAAAGCAAAGGAAAAATTAAGATCTTTACTTTTAAGCAATCAGAAGCAGAGAACTGTTTTGAGCTATTTGTGTGACTTTCTCACTTTTTTTCTGCATACAGGTGCTTTGTTGTTTTTTATGAATGATATCTTATAGAATTTTCTAAAAAAGAAAATGAATAAGAAATAGTGCCTTTTGTGTATTTTAATTTCTTAGTAGTAGTAATAATTAGGTTGTTTCCAGTTTGGGAAAGTTTCGGACTTTTTCAGTAGAATCTTTTACCCAATCTTTGATTATGTGTGCCTTTATACAAATGAAGAGGTAACAGAAAACAAGATAGAATTATGGAAACTGATAATGAAATGTATATAATACTGCATGACACCAAGTTATGTCATGGCTTCAGAAGAAAACAGAAACTGTTAGAGAAAATTGTCCAGACTGAAAAGAAAAAAAAATCTAATAAACTATTATTTTCAATCTTTGACTCAACGGTATCATCTGCATTCAGCATTTTGTGGTGCTCAATAAATACTTCAAGCCAAGTTTGGTTCAGAGCCCCTTTTTGTTGTTAGCTTCAAAATACTTGCATTATGTTTTCTTTTCCCAGGAAAATGAAGGACCTGAATAAATATCAGTGCCCTACACATTTGCTCTTTTATTCATAAACATCAACATTTCTCTTCCCTGGGGTTGCAAGGAAATTTTTCATCAAAGACTTTCAGTATAGGTTAAGACCTACAACCATCGTTGTGCAAATCTCTATGCCTCAAGAGGACACTTAAAAAATAATGGCAAGTAGCGACATACGTATACATTAAATGAGGCCAAGATATTCAATAAAGAAGTTGATTTTACTTGAAAATAACATCTTTACCATATAAACATTTTTATTACTGTCATTAGAATTAAATTAAGATAGAAAAACTCTCCTTAGATTTCATATAAAACAATGAGTGTCCTGGGCCGAGGCTGTGATTAAGTGGCAGAGTGCTTGCCCAGCACATGTGAGGCACTGGGTTCCATCCTGAGCACCGCATACACACACACACAAAAACACACACAGAGCGCATAATATAAAGGCATGCTGTCCATGTACAACTATATTTTTTAAGAATAAGTGTTCCATAACTATACACACACACACACACACACACACACACACACACACACACATACACACAATGAGAACCTGGAGTTTTGGCCAACATGATTTTTTCTTCTTGTTTTTTTCTCTTTTTATTTTCTTTTTAATTTATGTATTTATAAAAATCTCAAGACTTTAAAATTGTTCATTGAGCAAGGGATATTTAAATTCTCCTCTTGCAAAAGAAGTAATTTAATAAAACCAAAGTAAAAATATAAAATGTGATCAATTTATATTATATTTTGATTAAATTATTTTTAACTTAAGCGTTTTTCTTTTGTGGTTTGTTTTTTCTGTGCATTTTAGGGTTCACAGCAAAATTCAGAGGAAGGAACACATATTTCCATATACCCTTGTCAACACACATGAACAGCCTCTTCAAATAAAAATCCCCTACTAGAATAGTATATTTGATGCAATTGGAACCTACATTGACATATTATAATTGCCTAAAGTCTTTAGGATTTTTCTTGTACTATATTTCATGTATTTGGACAAATACTGATGATTTTTATCTATTACTGTGGTATCATATTGAATATATTCTACAGTCTAAAAATCTTCTGTGCTCCATCCATCTCTCCTTTCACTACTTTATCCAACCTAAGGCAACCATTGATCTTTTTACAGTTCTCATAGTTTTGTTTATCTAGAATGTCATATACTTAGAACCATACAGTTTAAAAGACTTTTTAGACTAATTTCTTTTACTTGGTAATTTGCATTTTAAATTCCTCCATGTTTTCCCATAGCTAGGTAGTTTATTTTAGTGCCAATTAATACTCAACTATTTGCATATACCACAGTTTATGTATCTAGTCAATTACTGAAAGGCACCTTGGTCACTTTCAAGTTGAATAAAGTTGCTGTACACACCTGGTTATGTATATTTTTCTGTACATATAAATTTTCAGTTCATCTGGTTAAATAACAAAGGGTGGACTACTGGTAATAGGTTAAAAGTCTATTTGGCTTGGTCAGAAATTGCTCATCTGTCTTCCAAAAGGTCTATATCATTTTGTTTTCTCACTGATAATAAATAGAACTTCATATTCCACATTTTCACCAGCATTTGTTCATGACACTATGAAGATTTCTGGTCATTATAAACTACAAAGCTGTCTTCCAAAGTGACTGCATTGTGAGTTAAATGTTGTGAAAGTTTTAAGATCTGTGTCTAGATTCATGCTTTTGCATCCTGATGTCCAGTTGTTCCAGTGCCATTTGTTTCAAGGCAATCTTTATCCCTTCATATTCCATTTCTTTCTTTGTCAAATATCTGTCAAATATTCTTACCTCATGTGTATGATATTACATGTCATACATATGAGGGTTTAATTCCTGGTTCTCTATTATCATCTAGCAATACATTTGATTATTATTATGCTGTTGCCAAATCTTGTCTTGGTTATTGTTGCTTTCTAATGAATCTTGCAGCTGAGTGGTATCAGTTTTCTAACTTCATTCTTCTATGACACTATAGTACTGGAAAGTCTGATTTTTGCTTCTTTCTATAAATTTTAGATAAGTTGATATCCAAAAAATCACTTACTGCAAATATAATTAAGCTTATACTGAATCCACAGATTCATTTGAGAAGAAGTAATACTATGGCAATATTAAGTTTTTCAATTCATGAACATGGGATACTTTCCCATTTTTAAAAAATTCTTTTTATTAGAGTTTTTTAGTTTTCTTCATAGATTTCCTGACATATTTTATTGGATTTAGGGCTAAATTTTCATGGTTTGGAATACTAATTTAAATTTTATTTTGTTTTCATTTCAATTTTTTTTTGTTTATTTCTGGCATAAGGGCTAACTTTTCATTAGAAAAGCAGGGGTACAGATATCAGTATACAAAAAAGATAAGATATATAAAAGTATCCTATTTTAATAGTATTTTTGTAGTTTTAATGACAAGAATATGAGATAGAGTAAAGAATTGAGAAGATGTGTGGCTCAAATACAGACCTTTTAATTTCTCCTACTGGTAAAAGTCCAGTTTCTAAAGAATTAGAATACTTTAGTTAAGACTAATTTGAAAATTCCTTGGTCCTCCTACCCTGGAAACCCTATTTATTCTAATTAAATGAATTTTTAATTCAAATACATTTAAAAAAAGATATTGTGAGATTTTAAAATAATCAGTGTACTTTCATAAAAATATAGTAAGTGTCGTACTCTATTGAAAACCACCATTTCTATAGAATGAGATATAGAATATTTGTTTTTATATACTGCAATGCATATATAACTTCTTAAGTTGACAAAAAAATCAAATACTGTACACTGAGGAAAGTGTATCACTGAGAAAATACAGAAGAGATTATATTCTGAAAATTGCATTTATTACGAGCTTTTTAAACACAAGGATGTCCAGTTAGAAAAGAAATCCATTACATATTTTAGAATTTATCAACTTTAATGGTAACTGCGCATTTTCTCCTCCATGAAAGAGTAAAGTGAAATAGAAAACTTTCATCTAAGAAAATTGACTAATAAGTACTTTGAATGCACAAATATTTTAACATTAAAATTGCCACAAAATAGGTGTCCTGAGTGCTTAACAATTGTTAGAATAATTTTAGAGTCTGCATTTCATAGGAATATAATATACAAATTAAAGGAAATTAGAAAGGTCCCAATACCTGGAAAATACCTTACTATCATTATCAAACACTTATCTGTGTAATGAATTTGCTTTTCATGCTAAGAGTGGCTGCCAGATCCCTATGGGACTCCTTATTGAGTATCCTCTATCATTGGAAGAGTGGATTTGTAGAATGAAATTATCGATGAAGTCCTGTTAATCATTCAGTGCCTTGTGGAAACTTCTGTACCATATTAAGGCAGATAAATGCATCTCATTACACATTATACAATCCAATTTAGAGCCAAGGGCAAATCACAACCACATCCAAATAAATCTGATTTTCCACAAATCAAAGATACCATTTTATTTATTTATTTTAATTCTTTCTATAAAATTATTTATTCATAAATATTTTCCAAAATGAATATAGGTTTACCAAAAAATGTTCCTCACTGGAGAGGGTAGAAGGAGGAAGCCATTTCCCTGGGCACTCAGGGTGGGGCTGAGCAGAAAAGAAAATCTCCTTGCCCTCTTACTGCCCTCTCACTGGGGCATGGGTTGCCCCGTGTCCTGGGGCTGCCTCAGTTTTCCAAGGCAGGGCCACAGATTCCACTTTATGATCCAACATTGGGAGAAGACTTTGAATTTGAATTTTCAAAATTATTCAGCTTGTATAATCTATTCCAGGTTGAGTAAACATCACAATGAAGATGAAAAAATACATAGTTGGAGGTCATCCAACATGTATTGGTAATTCCCTATACTCACACTGACTACAGGATTTATATAGTTTTACCTTGTTTACCTGCTCCTTACTATATCCATTTCCCCATGTTTTTCTTACAGTTATGTTAAAAAACAAAATGACAATATTTAGAAACATATAAGTTCAGCTTCAGAAATACGCACACACATAAACACACACACAAAAAAAAATATATAAGATGTTATGTTCAACCACAGGAAAAGAACTAATGAAATGAGTCCTTCATAATACAAATACAGACACATAATGCATTTGAAGTTTGAACTTCAATTTGTAAAATATACTTAGTTTATTACCTCAGTGTCCTATTCCATTTTTTTCTTCTAAATTTTTTCTTCTTAATTTTTCTTCTAATATTTTGTCTGATATTGATTTCTAATGTTTGTGGTGCATCTGCTTTCAGATGTGTATCTTAACTTTTCTTGATTCTCCTGGTTTTAAAAGGTATAGTGAATTTACTTTATAACTATATATTACAACTTTTCACAAGTTAGTTTTTTATAGACAACAATTCTTGGATGGTTAGAAGATCTTGAATTGTACACATGTATAAAAAGACCCTATAAATGAGATTTTCTAAGAACTGAAATTGATGTGTTCTGTCCAGCTGTTGCTCACATCTCTTCTTTATACATACAGATATTTAGAAATCAGAAAAATCCACATTTCAACCACCTAAATGAATACACTTATACAAATATTATTGTGATTGGAAAACAAAGTTGAAATGATAATAGGTGAGCGCGGCTGAAACTTCAGAACTACTCAGTTCTGAAGTAACATGGAATGAAAATAGTACATTAGGAAGTTGGGTGAGTTGACTTACATGCCATTTAAATATGTTAATTATTTTCATTATCGACATAGTTTTATAACTTACTAGATAAATAGTGTAGCTTATTGTTAAATTACCACAAAAATAGTTAAGTCACAAAATGCATTCTTTTGTTAAATCTGAATTACTGTCTCTTTGTTATTTTTCCTTCAATGCTTTGTCATTGCTAGGTTGTAAATGTTTTTAGAAAGTGAACTAAAATATATGGAGAAAAATAATTCAAATATAACTAGGTCTAAATTTGAAATAAAAGTGTTAAATTTTAATTTGTAAAGACACACAGAACTTATGGGTGTCTGTAAAATAAATTTTCTCACAAAATTGGTTAAAAGCCACCAAAATCATTAGTAAACTCCTCTTCTGATCCAAATATGTGACATGGTAAAAAAAAAAAAAAGAACTCTTTCCTATTATTGAAAACAACTCAAAGAAAAAAATAGAAAAATATATAAATAAGCGTTTCAAAAGTTGAAAGAATATGTTGGGCTAAAATTTCTAGAATGATATAGTTTTATAAAATTAATGTGAATTAAAAGAATATTAAGGTACGCATTTTAATTACATTTGGAAATAAAAAATGACAACTTAAAAAAAAACAATAATTTCTGGGCTTTCCAGAATGAAAAAAATAAGATAATTTCAGGTACCACTGTTTGGATTTTAAAATAGCATACACTTTTGCAGATTAATTTTGAAATGTCAGCATTTGAAATATGTATTTCCTTTATTCCAGCAATTTCACTATTAGAAATATGTTCTACAGAAATATTAGCATTGAATACATTCATTGCATTACATAATTTAAACAAAGAACATGGATTCTGGTTATTTGTCTGTGAACGTGCTTTGCATTTTCATATTAGAATGTGTAATTGAATTCAATTATTGGTATACAACACCAAGAAAAGGTCAAGTTCATTTACAGAACTGTTTCTGAACCTTATTAAATTACTGAAAACTTGCTTTATAAGGCTCCATGACAGAAATGTAATTTAAGTAAGCCTTGTTTAGTTTTTAATATGTATTAGAGATATAATTTCATTTTTCTGGACATGCAGTTTTTTCATACATTAGATAATATTCTTATTGAGAAGTTTAAAAGAATGTCTAAGGAAAATGACACATAACAGGCAGGAAGATGGGCTTTTTAGCACATGAAGAGGTTTCTGCATTTTTGAAGAGCAGGGAACCCCAGAGTTTTAATGGGACATAGGATCTGCCCCCTAGGAAGTATAACAGTTCTTCAGCTCTCAATGTTTATTTCTGTCCAATTAAAGCTTTTTAACAAGAATCTGGAAAGAAAATGAAGGTTTAAGCCACTTACTATGGATAAAAGAATAATGATTCAAAATCATAACATTCTGCATATTAAGAAATAGTTAAAGAGTCTGAATATGACTGTGCTCATTATAATTTGTGCCAGAATTTTACATTTTAACACACACTGAAAAACTGAATTATTTGAAAGGAAGTCAAGAAACCTATTTCACCTTCAGGAGGGTTGTAACCATCACCTCTATAAAAATCTTATACACCATTTGACCAAGTTTTCTGTAGGTGGGCAGACATGTGAGGAAATCTCTGCTATTCTTTTGTATTACCAGTGTTTTTTTTCTTTTAGTGATGCAGTAAGATTTTTATTTTATAAAATGCTTTTATTATTAAGAAGAATATGTTTTATTTTACTGAATATTTGTTGGGTTCATTTGGCAAGGCTTAAATATAGAGTGTCATCCATCCCCTCACACTGCTTCTTACTACCCACTCCAATAATGAAGCTTTAACAGTTTGCCTTTGGTTTTCTTTATGCTGTTTGTCACTTCAGCTATTTATGACACTGCAAGCAATGGCCAGGAGGAAACACACTATTTAAGCTTAGGCACCAACTGTTCTCACTCTAGAAATATTAACAGTGAAAGTCCTTCACAGAGAACCCACACTGAGTTCTAACCTTAGTCTTATTTATTATGACAATATATTCTTGTCAGAAAAAAAATAACCTATACTTTATATACTTAAAAAGGTCCATTTTAGATGCTTTGGACTCCATGATGCATTCTCTATCATAGATGTCTTTTATAATCTTCATATCTTTCCTGTCATGAGATTTATTATTACAGAAACAAAAGTATAAGCATCAATTACAGCACAATCTGAAGTCTGAAGCGTGATTTTCCCTTTATATTCTCATGTTTTCAGGATCTGATTATTTTTATTACTATGTAATAAGTTCATTATGTTTTCCAAACCGAATCATAAGGGTTGAATTTGAAAGATACTTAAATTTTCACAAACATATAATCATATTTCTAAATATAAATATTATTTATTTTATTGATATCTTACAAATTTACTTGAGTATCATCATTTTAATAGAAATAAATCTTTCACATATTATGGGGAATATTTTTCAAAGCTTCTGTATTTCAGGTTTTAGTAATCACTCAAAATATACTGTGTATTACACAAAGGTGATTATGATTTTCTTTTATTGCACTAGGATCCCATATTTTGAGGATATTTTTATTCTTTAGAGAATTCAATATCAGATTACTGTGTTTGGAATCTAATTGATTCACACTCAGATAATATTAAAAAATGTGGGCAGAGGATACAGATTTCCATCTTTTCATTCTGCAGACTTTTGATTCTGTACCATCTTTCTTTGTTCTCTTAAGAACCATGTCATGAAACACATTAATTAGTGTGCCACAATTTATTTAAATATAATGTTTAATATTGTTACTCTGAGGGCCATAGGGAAAGAAAAAGTGTTATTATATGTGTGTAGTTTTAGTTATTGCAAATGTTCTATTTATAAGAATTGTGTGTAAGTTTTTGTCTATTGAAATTTTAAATCTCCATAATGGTGAGCTTGTAATAAAACAATATTCTTCATTCTTTATGTAATTACTATAATGTAAGTAGCTATAATATGCTAAAAAACTCCAAATTATTAAGCCATACTGAAGAATGTTATAAGTAATCCAATGATTTAATTAATTCATGGATTATGTTAACATTCATAATAATTTTATTTAATTATTATGCAAAATATAATCAAAATTAAATATAGATATCAAATATTTTAATATAATTAAAAACTCTAGAATTCTGTGTTTTGGAGTAATCCATAAGATTCAGTTTCTTCTTTACATTCTAAAATGGGACAATGTGCACTATTTAATTTTGCCTGAAGCTACACCTCTGTACATACTTTGTTTGCTTAAACTTGTCTCCATACATAATGAACTATAAACTAACATGATATGTAAGCAGGCTGGAAGTTCAGCCTGAAATGAGTGTTAAGTTTCAGCCAATCACATGTTTAAAGAAGAGAGATGTGAGACTTAAGGATGTGAGTTTTAACAAATCAACTCTCTCATGTACTTCTATTACCTTTATGTCACTTCCTTTTCTCTAGCTATAAAAACAATTTGCCCCTGTGATGGTTATAGCATTCTGAACCATTTAGTGTCCAGATTGCTGTCTAATTCTAGAATCATAAATGAAGTCAATAAAGACTAGCAAAACTAGATTTATTATAATTTTCTCTTAGCAGACTTCAAAAGTTTTTTTTGTTTGTTTTGTTTGTTTGTTTGTTTTTTGTTTTGCTAGTGATTGAGCTCAGGGTATTACACATGACAGGGGGTACGAAATGAGATATATCCATAGGACAGAAAGTTTTTTTAAAACTAACAAACAAAAAACACTACTGATGTGTTGGGGTTCAAGTGTGCAGAGTTTAGCTCCCTCAGGCCTGACACTTTGCAAGAGCTGTGGCTGTGATTTAGGTCAGCTGAGGCAAACCTCAGTTAGGAGGAGGAAACGTTCTCTTCCCCTTATCACAAGTCACAAGTTCTGCATGGTTTGGCCAAGAGGAAGAAGCTTCCTGCATACTTGTCCTAGGAACAGTACATTCTGAAGAGATAAATGCCTGCTCAGGGGAGTAGACAATGTCTACAAAGAACTTTAGGAGGGTACTTATCAAAAAAGCAGGAATGATCTGAAGTTAGCTCTGTGTATCCGCTGAGGCATGTTATCTGGGCAATGTGGGCAAAGTGTTATTGAAGAATTGCTTGCTTTGTTAGAAGAAGAATATAAAAGGAACTTGCAAATAAACCTCAACATGCAGTTGCAATTGCTGCCTTCGCTCTGAATCCCCTGTGTCCCGGTTATTTTGTGACCCTTACCCAGGGACCCGAACGCACTAGACGTTCACACTGATGGTTTTAGATTTTTAAGTTAGTGATAAATCTGTATACTTGGTATTGGCATTGTACCACTGAGCTATGACCCCAGCATCTATTATTTTTAATTTTGAAATGAGGTATTACTAAGTTGCCAAGATGGGCCTCAAACTTGTGATTCTCCTGCCTCAGCCTCCTGAGTTGCTAGGATTACAAGTGTGTGCCACCATATCTGGTTACTTCAGCTATTTTTAAATGAAGTATTTGTTCTATACTCTTGGGAGGATCCATTCCATTATTTTACATATAAGGTAATAGATATGACTTATGGGGATGTGTCCTTAAACTACATGGTCTTTTTGTAATCAATAACGGATTTTATAATTTTTATTAAAATACTCTGACCTATAAATATTTTAATGCCATATATTTATTCTTTTTCTATTTCCTTTTCTCAAATGGTATGAATTATTTTTCTATATTTCTGCAATATGCATATATTTAAACAGGGATGTGGAAATGGGATTAGGTTAAGAAGGAACACTACCTCCTAGTTGTACTTGATTTCTCTAATGCTATGTAGCTGTAAAATACGACATTATGTAGAAACATTCAGACAATTTTATATAATCCTTCATCAAAAGCTTAAGTACTGGCAATCTGCAATTGTAAAAAAAATATTACTCATATCAATCATCAAATTACAATTGGTGTTATAATACAAAGACTAGGATTATATTATCTGTTAAAATATACAAAGAACAAGTATCTTCAAAATGTCACCATTCTATGTCATTACTTTGAAAATATGTATTTTTAATTTTATTACATAAATCTCTTACTTTAAATATGATTAAATACAAATGAATATTTATTATGGATACAGAACCATGAATTAATATTTACTTAAGAGGAAAAAAAGAGTGAGCTTTTATAAGTCATAAATATAAAAAAAAAATTAAAAATCACATAAAATATGACAGAGATGAAGTGTTTTAAGATCAAATATCATCCAAGAAAAGGTAAATTTTCTCATTTATATCTGAATATAATGTGTCATGCATTCTTGTTGCTGGGGTAACACAGTAAAATAAACCTCAATATATGTTTTTCTTGATTTAAATTTTTTAAAATGTACACGATATTTTTTTATATATCACTCACAATAATAAATACAAATTAAATTTTCAAAAGTATATGCCAGTAGAAAAAAGACAAAATTTGTTCCTCTCATCCAGTGGGTTAACACAGACCTGATGTATACACTCCATACTTCCTCACAATCTTATATCTCCGGACTTCCTTTTTTTTTCCACCCTAAGAAGATTCCCCAAAGAATTTTATGAGATTGATAAGCATTTTTTAAATTACACACTTAAATATCTTTAATACCAATTCAAGGATTTTCACTTGAAGTATCATCTGGATAATCAGAATGTGATTACTTGGAGCTATCCAGATTCCAGTTTCCCATCAGGAAAACCCTCAAAATGAACTTTGGACAATTCTTAATGTTCAAATTTGACTGTTTTTCAGTCACTGCACATTTGAGAGTCTGGCCACATTTTACCTACTATATAAGTACCTACACATAAGTACCTGGTACAAAATAAACTGTCTTGAAAATGACACTAAGCCTGGGAGAATCAAAAATCTATGTCTCCTTTGGGCCATTTCTGATCAAAACCAGATTTCAAACTTGCCTGAAAGTTATTCTGTCAATGTTTGTCAATATCATTCCTCAAATTCTGTTTTGACATATTGTAGACTCTTTGGAACTCATCTCTATATTATCAATCACCTTTGACAGATACCTATTAATTATATCTTTAAAACTATTTTGTACCTATATTTCCATTTAATGAAATTCAAGTAATTTAGGTTTTCTAAATTCGGCCTACTTATTGTCTCTTTTGCATGTTTTTTTTTTTCTTTTCTTCCTCTATCATTTATTTTGCTATGGGAGTAATATGTTATGCAAGTTCTCTTTATTTCATCTAATCCTGTCTCATTTTATTTTAACTTATTATTTGGAAAATAAACTCAAAAATTGCCTTTTTTAAAATATGCTTCTTTTTGTAATCATTTTCTAAATAGGTTTGCTATTTCTTCCAATTTTTACTTCTAATTGTATTCTTGCATTTTACCTGTGACTTTTTTTGCATAATGGAGTAAAATTGAATATTTTATTAGTTGGACAAGAACTGAAATTGCAACTTTAACTCTTAAATATCAGTAGTTTAACACAAACATAAATTATTTCTCACTCATGTATCTGTCATGGGTACTCACTAAATGATTTTTACTAAAAAGAAACATTATGCAATCATGGTTTCTTCATTATGGTATTTTACTATTCTTTAGTTTTTTGTTACCAAGGAGAACATGGAGAAAAGGTAGAGGAGGTTTTATGGTAGGATCTACAAACATTTTCCAGGCTAACACTCAGAAATGCGGGGACACTCAACTGCCTAGGTGGCTAAAGAGTTTTGTTCTTGCTGTACGAAATAAGAACATGGTTTCTGTGAACAGCACTGCATTTTTACCACAACTCTGTGTTCCAGTTTTCTCTGCATAAAATATACTTCCTCTTAAATCTTTCCCAGATAATATCTCATTTTCCTTTAGCATCTAACTTTATCACTTTCATCAAGCTTTCTTGATAACAACAGATTAATTTAAAACTTATCTGTGATTCCATCTTATCATCTCTAAGAATCTGCATTGTTTTTTATGCCAAGCATTGAATTTTAATCAGACTTTAATTCTTCAAATCATTGTCTATTTATTTTACATGGTAGTTATATAATAAAATATTTATTGAATTAATTATTTAAATGTTTAAAATTATTCTATAAAACCAGATTTTTTTCCAGCATACCAAAAAGATATTTGGTCCAACTAATTATTTGTGTGTTTGTTAATGCCAACATAATTAGTAAAAGAAAGCAAATACTCAATGCATTCTAAATAAAAACAATCTCTCAATTATAATATGTTTTTGTCTCACAAAACTGGCTACTAAACACTTTATAAGGCACTTAAAAAAATTCCCATTCATTCTTGTTCCAGTTTTTTAATTAGTTCCTGCCACTGTTGTTTTCTTCAGTTAATTTAACTCTCAATATATTGCAGCAATTATTGCTGCCTACTCAAGTACATTTGTAAAAATGCTACATATTATGCATATTCATACTGGTACATTAAAACTAAAGTAAAATTGGCCAGCAAAGAACTTACATCAGAACAAACATTTGCCATAAAAATGTTGTCTTAAACATAAAATATAATTGTCCATTCTGATAGGTTTTCACACATGTGCATGAACACACACATACGGAAATACTGATGTATACACAAAGATTGCTAAATTTATTGCTATACACATATCAATACCATATAACCATTCAAAGGGAGTTTCATGGAAATGTAATATGTGTAAAGCCATGACTTTGACTCTAAAATAATGGTTGTTAATTATTCCCTTTAGATAGCTACATTTTCTATTGAATAACAGAATATAAAGCACAAATTAAAAATCTACTCAAATTTAATATATCAAAACATTGTGACTTGACTTGTGAGCAGATATTTTGTAGACTGTACTTATGATTCTAAGTAAGATTATTAGGAAAATACTAATTAAAATTTTACAAAAGCCATAAAACTAAGAACTGTGATATCCAATAAACACAATCAAATATACACTACTTTTTTAAAGTTTGATTTCTAAAAAGATGTATAAATGGCTGAAAGATTAAAGGAATATTTATGACTAAGGGAAATCACAAAAACCACTAATAGCAAATGGTTTTAATGTTAGCAAATTGGGAAATACAGAGTGTGAAGATTAAGGAAAGTAAGTATGGGAACAAAATACAGAAAATCATGTATCATATATTAAGTTTGTTTGCCTGTTTTCTGTAAAATGAGTATCATAAAAAATGTTATTCTGGTCAATTTAATCAGCTATTATAACAAAATACCATAGACAGGGTGACTTGTAAAAATCAAAGAAATTTATTTCTCACAGTTCTGGAAGATAGATGTTGGATCGAGATGCCAGTCCATACTGTCTGATGACAAAGGGCTTATTTTTCTTTTTCCTTTTGTCTTTCCTTCTTTCTTTTTTTTCTTTTTTCTTTTTTCTTTTTTTTTTTTTTTTTTGCTACTAGGGATTGAACCCAGGATTTCTGAACACAGAGCCTCATCCCAGGCCAATTATTTACTTTTTATTTTTATTTTTTATTTTACTTAGGGACTCTCTATATTGCTGAACATGGTCTTGATCTTGAACTTTTGATTCTCCTCCTTCAGTCTCCTGAGTTACTGGGGTTACAGGCATGCACCACAACCATGTCCAGTGATGAGGGCCTATTTTCTGGTTAATTGAAAACTGTTTTTTTGATGTATCCTTATGTGAAGAGAAAAGTATGGACTGTTCTCTGGGTTCTTTAATAAGTGCTCTGATTCATAAATTTCATATCCCTTACATAAGGGTTCTTTATCCATTACCTAATTTCCCAGAGGTCCAGCCGCCTAATACTATCACATTGGGCATTAATATTTTAATATATGAACTTTGTGGGGACACAAACATTTGCTCTGTTGCAATAATTAAACATAGAAATAAAATGTTCACATCTGTGATTCAAATGATAAGTGTACTATCTATGGAAAAAATGGAAATAGTAAAACCACTGAAGACAGTTCTGTGTATACGGAAATTCTAAAACCTGTTCAAGGTAAAAATATCAAATTGATATCAGTGGGTGATGTTTGGCAATAAATGTTACTATGGATGGAAAAGAACAACTATGAATTGATAATAACTCTGAAATTGTATAATTAGGTCAGCACTCCCATTTTTAACTGGCAACAAAGATGGGAGTTTTAATGCATAGAAATTGGAGATAGGCGACCCACTGGCAGGTCAGGCCCAACAACCTGCGGAGGGGCACAGATGCCCCACGAACCTGCTAGGTAGGCAGAACCGTGACCACCGACAGAACAGGCCCAGCGGCCGGCCAGACACATCGCCCCGCCCCGGTCGGGGGAGGGGCAGAGCCGCTGGGCGCCTGTAAGGTAGGCCGACCTACGACACACCAGCAGATCAGGCCCAGCGACCTGCGGAGCGGCAGAGCCACCCCCGCGCCTGCAAGGTAGGCGCATTTGCCACCCACCGGCAGGTCAGGCCCAGCAACTCTCAGAGGAACACAGCTGCTCCACGCGCGTGCAAGGTAGGCGGAACCGTGACAAAAGAGGCCCAGAGGCCTGCCAGACACATCGCCCTGGTTGGGGGAGGGGCAGAGCCACTGGGCATCTGCAAGGTAGGCGGACCCGCGATCCACCAGCAGAACAGGCACAGTAATCTGCAGAGCAGCAGAGCCACCCCCCGAGCCTGCAAGGTAGGCAGACCTGCGACCCACCGCAGGTCAGGCCCAACAACCTGCGGAGGGGCACAGCTGCCCCACAAGCCTGCTAGGTAGCAGAACCATGACCACCGACAGAACAGGCCCAGCGACCGGCCAAACACATCACCCCACCCCGGTCGGGGGAGGGGCAGAGCCGCCGGGCGCCTACAAGGTAGGCGGACCCGCAACCCACCAGCAGAACAGGCACAGCAATCCACAGAGCGGCAGAGCCACCCCCCGAGCCTGCAAGGTAGGCAGACTTGGGACCCACCGGCAGGACAGGCCCAGCAACCTATGGAGGGGCACAGCTGCCCCACACGCCTGCAACGTAGGCGGAACCGTGACCACTGACAAAACAGGCCCAGGTTGGGGGAGGGGCAGAGCCGCCACCAGCGCCTGTTAGGTGGACAGACCAGCAAACGACAGACAAAACAGGCCTAGCGGCCAGCGGAGGGGCAGAGCCGCTGCTCACGCATGCAAGGTAGGCGGACCTGTGACCACCGAAAGAACAGGCCCACTGAAAGTACAGGCACATTGCCCCAATTGGTGGAGGGGCAGAACCACCGCCAAAGCCTGCGAGGGAGACTTTGCAACTATACAAGAGCAATATAAATATATAGGGGGAAAAAATCAATAACACAACAGTTTCACCCAGCAGAAAGAAACGCGATCAGTATGAAAAGACAAGGAAGAAAGGACCACAAGCAATGCAGGTCAACTCAACATTAGAAGAGGTAATATCTGCAGCAGATGGAATGTCAGATAAAGAATTCAGGATATACATGCTTCAGATGATCTGGAGTCTCAAGGAAGACATTAGAAAGCAAAATCAGACAATGAAAGACCACTTCGACCACTTCGACAATGAATTACATAAGCAAATCCAAGAAGCAAAAGATCAATTATACAGGGAGATAGAGGTTATAAAAAACAAACAAACAGAAATCCTGGAAATGCAGGAAACAATAAACCAAATTAAAAACTCAATTGAGAATACTACCAACAGAGTAGAACACTTAGAAGATAGAACATCAGACAATGAAGACAAAGTATTTCAACTGGAGAAGAACATAGACAGCTCAGCAAAGCTGTTAAGAAACCATGAGCAAAACATTTAAGAAATATGGGATAACACAAAGAGACCAAACTTAAGAGTCATTGGGATACAGAAAGGTATAGAGGTCCAAACCAAAGGAATGAGCAATCTATTCAATGAAATAATACAAGAAAACTTCCCAGACTTGAAGAATGAGACAGAATCCCAAATCCTAGAAGCCTACAGGATGCTGAATGTGCAAAATCATAAGAGATCCACACCTAGACACATTATAATGAAGATGCCCAACATACAGAATAAGGAGAGAATTTTAAAAGCTACAAGAGAAAGGAAGCAGATTACATTTAGGGGTAAACCAATCAGGATAACAGCTGATCTTTCAACACAGACTCTGAAAGCTAGAAGATCCTGGAATAACATATTTCAAACACTGAAAGAAAATGGGTTCCAACCAAGAATTGTATATCCAGCAAAATTAAGCTTCAGGATGAAAGATGAAATTAAAACCTTCCATGATAAACAAAAGTTAAAAGAATTTGCAGCTAGAAAACCATCTCTTCAAAACATCCTCGGCAAAATATTACAGGAAGAGGAAATGGAAAATATCAATGAAAACCAACAGCGGGAGGTAGTACAGTAAAGGGGGGGGAATAATCAAAGAGGAAAACAAACCATGTTTAGTAACATAAATAAACAAATATGGCTGGAAGAACAACCCATATCTCAATAATAACCCTAAATGTTAATGGCTTAAACTCACCAATTAAGAGACACAGGCTTGTAGAATGGATCACAAAACAAGACCCAACAATATGCTGCCTTTAGGAGACGCATTTTATAAGAAAAGACATACATAGACTGAAGGTGAAAGGTTGGGAAAAATCATATCACTCATATGTACTTCGGAAACAAGCAGGAGTGTCCATACTCATATCAAATAAAATAGATTTCAAGCCAAAGTTAATCAAAAGGGATGAAGAGGGACACTACATACTTCTCAAGGGAACCATACACCAACAAGACATAACAATCATAAATATATATGCCCCAAACAATGGTGCAGCTATGTTCATCAAACAAACTCTTCTCAAGTTCAAGAGTCTAATAGACCACCATACAATAATCATGGGAGACTTCAACACACCTCTCTCACCACTGGACAGATCTTTCAAACAAAAGTTGAATAAGGAAACCATAGAACTCAATAACATAATTAATAACCTAGACTTAATTGACATATATAGAATATACCACCCAAGATCAAGCAGTTACACTTTTTTCTCAGCAGCACATGGATCCTTCTCAAAAATAGATCATATATTATGTCACAGGGCAACTCTTAGACAATATAAAGGAGTAGAGATAATACCATGCATCTTATCTGATCATAATGGAATGAAATTGAAAATCAACAATAAAAGAAGTAAGGAAAAATCATGCATCACTTGGAGAATGAACAATAGGTTACTGAATGATCAATGGGTTATAGAAGACATCAAGGAGGAAATTAAAAAATTCTTAGAGATAAATGAAAACACAGACACAACATATCGGAATCTATGGGACACATTGAAAGCAGTTCTAAGAGGAAAATTTATTGCTTGGAGTTCATTCCTTAAAAAAAGAAAAAACCAACAAATAAATGATCTAATACTTCAACTCAAAGTCCTAGAAAAAGAAGAGCAAAACAACAGCAAAAGAAGTAGAAGACAAGAAATAATTAAAATCAGAGCCGAAATTAATGAAATGGAAACAAAAGAAACAATTGAGAAAATTGACAAAACTAAAAGTTGGTTCTTTGAAAAAATAAATAAAATCGACAGACCCTTAGCCACGCTAACGAAGAGAAGAAGAGAGAGAACTCAAATTACTAGCATACGGGATGAAAAAAGCAATATCACAACAGACACTTCAGAAACACAGAAGATTATCAGAAATTATTTTGAATCCTTATACTCCAATAAAATAGAAGATAGTGAAGGCATTGATAAATTTCGTAAGTCATATGATTTGCCCAGATTGAGTCAGGAGGATATTGACAACCTAAACAGACCAATATCAATTGAGGAAATAGAAGAAACCATCAAAAGACTACCAACTAAGAAAAGCCCAGGACTGGATGGGTATACAGCAGAGTTTTACAAAACCTTTAAAGAGGAACTAATACCAATACTTTTCAAGCTATTTCAGGAAATAGAAAAAGAGGGAGAACTTCCAAATTCATTTTATGAGGCCAACATCACTCTGATTCCTAAACCAGACAAAGACACTTCAAAGAAAGAAAACTACAGACCAATATCTCTAATGAACCTAGATGCAAAAATCCTCAATAAACTTCTGGCGAACCGGATACAAAAACGTATCAAAAAAATTGTGCACCATGATCAGGTAGGATTTATCCCTGGGATGCAAGGTTGGTTCAATATATGGAAATCAATAAATGTTATTCACCACATCAATAGACTTAAAAATAAGAACCATATGATCATCTCTATAGATGCGGAAAAAGCATTTGACAAAGTACAGCATCCCTTTATGTTCAAAACTCTAGAAAAACTAGGGATAACAGGAACATACCTCAATATTGTAAAAGCAATCTATGCTAAGCCTCAGGCTAGCATCATTCTGAATGGAGAAAAACTGAAGGCATTCCCTCTAAAACCTGGAACAAGACAGGGATGCCCTCTCTCACCACTTCTGTTCAACATAGTTCTCGAATCACTGGCCAGAGCAATTAGACAGACGAAAGAAATTAAAGGCATAAAAATAGAAAAAGAAGAACTCAAATTATCACTATTTGCAGATGACATGATTCTATACCTAGCAGACCCAAAAGGGTCTACAAAGAAACTATTAGAGCTAATAAATGAATTCAGCAAAGTGGCAGGATATAAAATCAACACGCATAAATCAAAGACATTCCTGTATATCAGCGACAAATCCTCTGAAATGGAAATGAGGACAACCACCCCATTCACAATATCCTCCAAAAAAATAAAATACTTGGGAATCAACCTAACAAAAGAGGTGAAAGACTTATACAATGAATACTACAGAACCCTAAAATTTTTTCATGAGGATAGCAAACTGCTTCTAAATTCAGTTGATAAACTTGGTGATTTGACGAGGTTAACAAGTTTTTCTGGCCCCATGGCCTGAAGCTATACTTGTTTTCTCCACATTTTCTCAGTTACAAACCACTTCAAGTAAAATTCAGTCTCATCTGAAACTAGGACACAACACCTAGAAGTGTGGACACTGAGTTTTCTCCACTCTGTATATCAAAGCCTTTGGTTTTGACCTTTATTGAAAATAGATATGAATTTAAAGACAGAATAATATACAAGATATTTAGTGTAGGTAACCACCCATCTTTTCAGGTTGTTGAGAAGGATAAAAGGAGAGGATGTGTCGGAATTGACAAGGTCTTTGTTGGTCATTTTAATCTTTCTCTATATGAAGTGGGAAGATTACACTCTTGTTGCCTTGATTAAATTATATCAGCCCAGCCTTGAAAATCACCAGGCTTGATCTCCATTGGAGAATGGAGAGTATGTCACAATAAAATATACTATTTCTAAAAGAAAAATTAGAAAAATTCTGCTAGAATAAGAGCCAAATACATTTCACATTATGACTTACACAATTGGGTAATACATTAATTTTAACCATTTTTTCTTCTATTAAATTATTATAATTATTATTTCTTATTAGGAAAACAACTAACCTAGTCCTCTACATTTTTCCTCCCAGCTAAAGAATTTATTTATCTTTGGTTTCATTGTACAAGGGCTGATGAACCTGAAGGTAGAAGAGGGTATGTTAGTGGAAGGTCCTTTATTTTATCTGACACTTTTACTTAGACTCAAAAAAGTATGCCTTCAGGCACTAAACTTTTACTTGACCTTTGCTGAAAATTCAGTCAATGCCTAAATATAATAAAGAAGAAAAAATCATAATGGAAGAAGAAATAGCCTTAGGCAGTTATAGAGTCCCTAGAGACTCCATACTATCTGTAAACACCTGCCAAGGCTAGAACTATTGTGTCAGTGTTTACTGACACTTGAAATTTGTCATCAATTCAACACCTAATAATAGCAGGATGATTGTGTCCGCTTTCTCTTTCTATAAACCAACCTGGAATTCCTTTCTTCTCCTTTTGGTGGACTATTATAGAGAGGATACTCTTTCCCCTTACTCTACCAACCCAAATATTTTAGTATTTTCTGCATATACTGAACTGTGAAGATATAAGGGATAAATACATATATAAGTTTTTAAAAATAGAGTAAAAATAGTTGCTAGTCTATCTTTTATTTCTAGGACTTTTAGAAAGGATATCAACCAATGTGGTTTTAAGATTTCAGGAATTTCCTCCTTAGGAAATGAAATACATGTTTATTGATGGTACTGCTTTATTTATTCATAACTTACTTGAGTTGTGCTTATTCTCTTGACTCAGAGCTTTTCTGTGATAAAAATGTTTTATTTCTGGAAGAAATAGCTTCTATAAAATAGATTATTCACAAAGTTTAGCGTTGATTTTTTTCCACTAATATTTATAATACAGTATATTCCTTAGTATTTTCTTTTACAAACAAATACATTTTAACATTTTTATTTTGGAAAAAGGAAAAGCCATGTGTGATTAAAGCTCTTAGATAATAGATTCACACTTAGGAATCTCTGTACTTCTATGTATGCATATACCAAATGAATTTTAGGTTATTTAATGAGACATAATTTCAATATTTTAATCGTTGTTACTTTTGATAGGAGATGAGAACTTAAATTGATGCAAAGGAAGTATAATTATTATTAAACAAAGACTGCTTTTTTAAAATTAATAGACATCACCACCATAATAAATATTGCATATTTAGAAAGTATAGCTGGGATATATCTTACCTATGCATTCTTAAGCTCATTTCTGAACTTCTAGTGCTACTTAAAGTTATTCAGGAGTAGAGGCTCCTGTCTCTAACTTGCTTAAGTGTCATCCTGTCTGGGGTACTTTCATTCTTTTCAGCATATTGTCTATAATTTAGAGCACTTAGACATTAGTACTAACTGTGTACTCTTTTTTTCCATTGCTATATAGAAAATGGATGTTTTATTTAAATTTTGCTGAATAAATACATTTCTATTTTTAGTCTGGTAGTGCTTAATATATATTAGATGTCTCTAATTTTATTATTTACATAGCTTTTATTATTTGCATTTAATGTTGCATGGCCTGTCATATTGGAAAACGTCAAAATATGAGTTGTATGTCATTTACTCTTCCTTGTTTTTTGACATTAATTGAAACAAAATTGGGAATTTTTTTTCCCCAATTTTGTTGGGAAAATATTGTTTTACTTGCAGGAGCATATGTGTGAATATATATATATATATATATATATATATATATATATATATATATATATATATATATATATATATATATATATAAAAACACATACAAAAATTTCCTAAATTCCAGGGTATGTATTTTGTCTAGGTCTTCATAAAGGTAGATAAGTACATAGACACTATGAAAGCCTTTAATCACTAGAGTAATATATATGAGGTATTCTGGCAATAAGTTGGTATGCAAATATCAAGCTAAGATAATCACATATGCCTTCAGGCACTAAACTTTTACTTCACCTTTGCTGAAAATTCAGTGAATGCCTAAATATAATAAAGAAGAACTGAACCTGGGGACTCATATTTGCCAGCCAAATGTTCAACCAATGAGACACACCCCTAGTACCAAGATTTCCATTTTAAACTACAGGACTCCATCAAAAATAATCAGAGAAACACCCTAAGAAAGAAATTTAATAAAACTGACTCTAAAGAAGAAAGTTATTTTATTTATTTTAAATTTAAATCTAAGTGTTTTTAAAGAAAATTTATATATTTTATATATACTTAATATGTTTGGGTCACAATACAGTCTTAAATTTAAATTTAGAGATACTCTGAGTAACAGTAAGAAGCACAATTAATAATGACATTGTATTTTTTCATATAATTTCATAGGATACTAACTGTGAAATAGAATTACAAAATATTTTTATAACATTTAATTTATATTGCTACAACTTTATAAATATAATATAGACATTACAGATAGACTTATTTTTAGGCTTTACTTCTGTGCATTTTACCTGAAATTTTTATGTTGAACCAATTATATCTTCCTAATTAAGACCACTAAAATTGAACTATCCATACATGAAGGGAACGGGGACAAGAATGGTAAATGGAAGCTAAGGTGAACTAGGTTTAGACCAAGTCGGGGAGATAACAAAATTTTACTTTGAGTGGTTTAAAGTAAAATTTTCAAGTTATACACTCTGGGAGGCTAGTGTTCCTTTATTAAGTAGTGAATTGCATGATCAGATCTTCAGCATCCTGTATGTAATTGTGGAAGCAGTATGTATAGAAAATTGCTCCATAGTCTAGAAACAGAAAATGAATAGTGTTATTGTAGTGAAGACATGCCATGAAACAGTGTATTTAAAAGTCAAAGATACCTACTTTCTTTTCAGTGATGCATGCACTCTCTGTACTGTTACATACCTAGGGCCTGACCTAAACTGAAAGTAAAAAGAACACCTCAGCATCTTTTTGATGTTCTCTAATATAACAGGCCATGCAACATTAAATGCAAATAATAAAAGCTATGTAAATAATAATATTAGAGAAATCTAATATACATATTAAGTACTACCAGACTATAAAAACTCTGCATTTGTTTTGTTATTTAACTTTCAACAAATAAATAAATAAATAAATGGCATATAGTATTGCCTTCTTTATAGTGATTCAGGAAGTTAAATTGAAGATATAAAATTCAGATCACTTACCAAAGTTATTCCCAGACATGGACTGTGCTTACATCCTTTGTCCTATTGCTTTGAAAGCCCATGCTATGTCAACTTCTACTAACCTGTCTCCTCATAATTCCCTCAAATACCTGGCCAAATGATAGCAAAACCGTTTTTAATTCATGTCCCTTCAATTTTAAGTATTTCAATAAATATTGAAAATTGATTGTGCTTGATTCACATGTTCAATAATCACATGTATATTTCTCATATTCGTAATTCATGTGTGTTTAAATGCTGTGTGTATGTGTGTACTTTATTGTGTATATGCCAAGCCAGGTTTTTCTCTCTAATGTTACCAATTATTCAGGTCCTGTTGATTAACCAATATTTTAGTTTATATGCTTCATCATTAAATAAAGCAAAATAATTTTTCTAAAATAAATGTATTAAAGCATTGAATGAAAATAAAATAAAATGTCTTAATTTTAACAGTTTATATTATATAACTCTGTTGTAATTTTTATTAATTTGTCTTTCTCTGTATTATTCCAAGTTCATTTATCTGTATGTCTAAATATTCAATGAGATCACTATTTCATAGTAGTGTTATAATTTTAATAACATGGTAATTACATAAGAGAATCACTAGTGTATCATAATGTTTCTTATTAAATCCAAGCTATATTTTAATAAGCATAAAATCAGAAATTATCTAAAGTATCTATCAATATCAAATTCATTTAATTTGGGTTAAAAATAGTGTATGTTTTTAATAAAAGTTAGTGATATTAACAATTTTCTACATGCCCTCTCAAAAAGTGATCTTCACTAGTAACACTGAAATTATAGAAAATACCAAAAAGATTTTGCATAGAACAGAGTAAATGACAGAAATACAAAAAAGACACTCCAATGGGGGTGAACTTAAATCATATGGTGATTTTGATTTGTATTTCATTAATGACTAATAATGTTGAGAATCTTTTATGTGATTACCAAGAATTTGTATATAGTATTTGGAAAAATGACTTTTCAAATACTATTATATTTTTAATGAATTGCCTTTTGAGTTGTGAAAGTACTTTATATATTCAAACATATTATATATATTCAAACATACTGTTATATAATATATGATTTGCCAATGTATTCTCCATTTTGTAGGTTGTTGTATTTACATTTTCTTAACAGTTTCCTTAAAAAGCAAAATTTCAAAAAGCAATTAATTTTCAATGTGAAGTCCAGTTTATTTTCTGTTTTTCCACTTGCAATTTTGAAGTCAGACCCAACAATTAATTTTTTTCCAGAGTTTACACATTTACACCTATATTAAATTCTAAATGCCTTGTAGTTTTATCTCTTTCATTTGACACTTTAATATATTTTGAGATGATTTCTTACACATGATATTAATTAAGATTTCAACATAATTTCTGCAAACTACTGACCTTTTCTATAGGACTTATTGTATTTTATTTTGTATTTCTTTTGATTGTTTTTAAGTATACAAGATCATGCCATCATCAATATAATTTTTTCTTCACCCATTCTAATCTAGATGGCTTTATTTTTTCTTTCCTAATCAGCCTAGCTAGGACTGCAAGTATGATGCTGAATAGAAGTGGCAAGAATGAACATTTTCACCTTGTTTCCTGGTTTGGGGCATAAAGTTTTTTTGTCATTCAGTATTAAGTAAAATGGTAGCAATGTGTTTTTCACAAATTTTAGTTTTCATTTTGGAAATTTCACTTTCATTCCTAGTTTGATTTTTGTTATGCAAGAGTAATGGACTTTGTCAAATGCCTTTTCGGTATCTATGGACATGAGTATGGGGTTTTTGGCTTTTCTTAGACTATCATGCTTTACAACATTGTTTTTCTTTTTTTTTTTTTTGTTGTTGTTTTTTTTTTTTAATATGTTGAACTGATTCTGTTTCCTGGGATAAATTTCACTTGGCCATGGTGCATGACTCTATTTATATAAGCTAGATTCAGTTGAATAGCATTTTCTTGAGAATTTTCATGTCTATTGTAATGAAGAATATTGGTTTTCTTGTCTTGCCCTGTGTTTAATTTCAGTATCAGGGTCATAGAGAAAGTGAGGAAGTATTCCCTCTTGCTGTGTTTCTGGTACAATTTGTAAAGGATTTGAATGAATCCTTTAAACAGACCTGTGGGTCTGTTCTGATTTTCTGGTTTATTCCCAGGTTTGTTATGATAGCTTGTGTATTTCTAGGAGTCTGTTCATTTTATCTACACTATTTAACTTATTACCAAATAATTTGTTCACAATATTGTTTTAAAATGTTTTTGTTTTGTTTTGTAAGACAAGAAGCAATAATGTCTTTCAAAATTTTAATAATTTGAATTTTTCTTGTATTTGTCTGGGTCACCTAACTAAAGGTTTGTCAGTGTTGATCTTTTCAAAGAACAAAATTTTATTTACTTTCCCCATTTTATCCATTCTCTATTTGTTCATTTCTGCTCTAATCTTTATTAAATCCATTCTGTCCTTTGGATTTAATTTTTCTTCATTTTCTAGTTTCTTGAGGTTGAGGTAAATGTAGTAATTCAAAATAATCTTTCTTATATAATGTAGGAATTTAGAGCATGAATTTCCCTCTTAGCTCTGATTCAATATACTTTATAAGTTTTTTTATATATTTTTCCATTTTTTGCCATCTCGTATTACTTTCAAGTTACACTTGTGATTTTGTTCTGATTCAAATATCTAATTTTAGTCTTTTTATGGTTGAAAACTATGTTATGTATGATTGCATTCTTTAAACATTTCTCAGTCCTATTTTATGACCTAGCACAGTCTGTTCCAGTAATCGTATATTCTGTTGATGGTGGGTGGTTCAGATATATGTTATATCTATGTGGTTTATTGTGGTAAGGCTTCTTTTTCCTTTTTGATGTTCTCATTATTTTCTGTCTAATTATTACTGAAAGTGGCATATTAAAATTTTCAGTAAATATTTTTGATTGTGTATTCCCTCTCATTCTATTAGTATTTGTTTTAATTAATTATATATTAAAGCATGTATTTATGTAATTCTTCTATCTCCTAATGGATTGACACTTTAATTGTTAAAAAAAAATCTCTCTGTATCTCTAATAACATTTTTTTTTCTAACACCTATTTGTTGTGATATTATTATCACCACCATAGGTCTCTTCTGTTGAGGTTTGTATAGTATGTACTTTCCATACTTTGACTCTCAACCTGTTTAGGTCTTAAATATGAATTACATCTATTATAGCCAGTACACAGGTTGAACAATATTTTATCAATTATTCTAATACTTGACTTTTAACTCAAATTTTAAAATAACTTAATAGTATTGGAATTTTGGATAAGATAGGATGTTTATATACTATTTTTCTATTTGCTTGTAATATGTTTTTGCCAGTTTTGTTGTGTTTGATGCTTTATGGTATTCCTTGTGTTCAAGGTTCTCTCTTTCATTTTGTTCATTCATATTTCTTCCTGTTCCTTAGACAGGTGAATCTGAATTTATGAATCTTCAAGTTTACTGGATGTTTGTTTCTTTGCCTACTCAAATTAGATGCAACTCTGGTAATTTATTTCTATTAGTTGTTGCAACTTTCAACTTCAAAATTCAATTTGGTTCCTTTTAATAAATTATCTTTCTTCATGAATAGTGCTTATTGGGTGGTAAATCATTCTCATAATTTTTTTGTTCCTTAGCTATGGTTTTCTTTAACACTTTGAACTTATTTAACATCTATATGTTAATGACAAAGTACAGAATTTGTTGGAAAAAAATCCTATTTTTTCCTCTTCTGTATAGGTTATATCTTCTTGTTTCTTTGCTTGTCTCATGCTTTTTCTTTAAATCTATACTTTTAACTAATATAATATGGTAATTATAAATATCTGATTTTCCTGATTTCCAAAAGATATTTCCCCAAGATTTAATTTTTTATGTTCATTGTTTCCATTATTCATTGAGCAACTTTCTGAAAAAATTCTGTAGAGTTAAAATCTATTGCCATTTGTAGCCACTGAAGATTCTCTTTAATTAGCTTCAAGACTTCCTCATGATCAGACAGAAATTTCTGTAAGTGACTGGAACCAATAATTCTCGAATCTAATGTAATAGTCTATGTTCATGTTAGGACAAAATTCAACATTTAGATAATAAATTTACAATTCTGCATTAACGATTATTTCTGGCTTGTAAAGAGCCTTCCAAACTTAGGTGGGGCTTAAAACTTCCTCATGTTTTTCTTGACATTTGAATTCCACTCTAGGAGGAACATGCATTAGTTTCAGATTCCCCTGTTGACTTCCAATTCTCTACATTTTTTTTCTTTCAGAGATTTTGGCCAACAGTTATCCACTAGCTCAACCACAGTGTTAAAAATTCACCTCTGATCTTTTAGAGGAACACCCATAGAGAGAAAATGGTACCTGGTGTGCAAGTTAAGGATCACATTAAATATAAACATCCTTGCATTCAGGTCCTTCCCAGAATCCATCAGACAGAAGTTGAAAAATAGTGACTGTCCTCTGGAAATGGAGACTTTCTAGAAACATACACATTGCTCTTTGTAGGTTGCCCCGCTGCTGATTTTCAGTGTGTTGCCAGCTGATTGCCAGAACTGGGAAGAATAGAAATTAACTGAATGACTGACCACCCAAGGTTCTCTCTTCTTACCATGATCCAAACACTCCTGTATTCCTATGAGCCTTTTTAAATAGCTACAGTTTTGAAAAAGTCCAGTTTGGTAATTTTTGCCAGTGCTTTTGTTCCCTTGGAAAAGAATAAGAGTTTTAGAGGTCTTTAACATATTCACCAACATAACCACTTACTCAAAAATATTAAATGATTATTTGTTGCTGCTACTTAAAACTATAAACAATAGGTTTCAGCAAGGTATTTTAGAAATTCATCTGTAGAAAAAACATTAATTTTAAAATCATGAGCCCTTTATATTTACCATCATTGAATGTTAGAAAATATCATTCCAACAATCTAGTACCAGGATCTATTATTTGAAAATAATCTAAAAATTCATTGGCAAATGTGTGAAAGGTGTAAATCCTGAAAAATGTTACATTGAGGCTTACTAACAAGATTGTTTAAATCATACGAACACAGAGAGAAAATGAGTGAAAACTAGAAAATGATTTCTTTCGATTCTCATTCTTTTTCTGCTTATCATCCAATGAGTGATTAACACTACATCCCTAAGGCTTTCAGGTGAGTGAGCGTACATTTAGCAATCTTCATTTGGACTAGATCCCTCTGTTTAGTATCCAAGGGCAATTGCTTGAATTCAAGGACTGTATCTTTATTAAAATTTTTAAAAAGTATAGGACACACAGTTTCCAAACACTGCGAGCTATGTGAGGTTTGAGGTCTTGTTATTTTTTTTAATAGTGCCAGGAGGTTGTCTCATACAATGTACATCAAAAATGAGAACTTGATAGATAAATATATAGAAATACATTTTTATATGTTTTTCTAGATGATTGGATATATGAAGGAGCAGCAATAATCCCAGTTCTTTCTATCACAAATTGTCAAGAGAAAAATAATAAATAAATGAGATCTGAAATCACCATTTGATTTTAAGAAAGAAAGTCCCAACACCTGTTTTACATTTCAAAGAGATTGCTACTATGCAGAAATGGTTTTGTTTTTGTTTTATTGGGGTTCTTTTGTTTATTTTGTTTTCTGGCAGAGGAAAATGTAAACATAGAGACCACTAAAGAAATAATTTCAGTAATTTCTAAAGAGTTGTTTTTGGCTTAGATTATATGGTGGTAGTGATGAGAACAAACCTGTGGGTAATGGATAAATTATAGGTGTGGATCAACATATCTTGCTGATATACTAATTAATAGGTTGTTAGAGTCAATGAAATGGAAATTCATCCTGGTTTTTTTTTTGTTTGTTTGTTTGTTTTTGTTTTTGTGTATGTGTGTGTGCTTCTTTATTTTTTAATTTTTATTTCATTTTTTTGAACTACTCAGTGCTTGGTGGTAAACTTTTGCCTGATGGAGCTGTAGAGCACATAGGTTTGTGGAGAGGCAAAGAATTTAATTTTTCCTGCCTTAAGCTAAGGTTGATTAGACACCAAAAGGAGCAGCTGTTTGGTTAGCTCTGCCTCTAGACTTCAAAGGAAAGACAGTTTTTTTACCCTTGATTTTGTTGAACAATTAGTATCTGTAACTCACAGCTGTTAAATCTTTAGAATGTGATAATTTCATGTAATTGTTTATATTTACAAATACTTTATTTTCATGGAAGTTTCAAATAAATGAAGTGTTTTTTGATTTATGAATCCAACAATTTGACTTGACATATTTAAAAACAGCATTATTTCTGCTTGAAATTATTATTGATTATAGATTCATCATGGATTTTAAATCTGATGCTAAACAAATTAAAATCATATTAATTTAAAGATCAGAAAATATTCAGTTACAACCAACAGATGAGTTTATGAGGTAATTAAATCACTTTAGGATATTTTATTTCATAATTATTTTACCAAATCTTTTATTTACTATAATAATAATTTTTAATTAATTCATAACAATTTTTAAACTATTTGGTCAAGACTTTATGTTATTAATATTATTGTGGACTCCAATATATTGTAAATGGACTATATTTATTAATATTTACCATATTAGAAATCAAAATGATTTTATAAATGTTATTATTCTTATTACTTGTTAAATGAATACCATATATTTTCAATATTTTCATATGTTTTCACTAGTACTAGTGAAAAAAGTTGAGTCATTTTTTTTCCTCACAAAATCTGACAAAAAAAGCAACTGGATTATCATAGTTACTCTATTTTAATTCTGGGGATGTCAGAAATCATAAGTCCTCTGGAAATTCTATTTTATTTCTTTTGAGAAAATGAGAGTAAAAAAAGTAAAATAAAGAGTAATAAAAAAAATAAATAATGAACCTGGAAGTATAGTTCAGTGTTAGAATGCTTGCCTAACTTGCTCAAGACCCTGGGTTGGATCCCCAGCTATGCAAAAACAAAACAAAACAACAAAAATAGTAAATGATGGCTTTGTATCACTTAGTATAATTATACAAATAGTTTTTAACTTAAACTCCACAGATCCCTAGACTACATTGTGAAACTTTGGATTATATTAACAAAAATTCTCCCTTTAACATTTTTCTATCTTCACTCATTCATCTTTCCTCACCTCCATTTTCTTTGCTTTTTTACTTAGTACATTATTGAGATCTCACATGCGATGTTACGCCTCTCATTGTATAAAATAAAACTTCCTAAACTTTCCTGTGACCCTTGTTAGAAATGATGGGAAATTGGGGGTTTATTATCTATGACAATATATTAAGTTCAAGGAAAGAAGTTTTGAACACCCAGAGACTTAAGTGCTTAAGTGTGTGTGTGTGTGTGTGTGTGTGTGTGTGTGTGTGAGAGAGAGAGAGAAAGAGAGAGAGAGAGAGAGAGAGAGAGAGAGAGAGAGAGAGAGAAAGAGAGAGATCATCTCATGTTCTTAGATTAATTGCATATTTTCAAAAAGTGCAAAAATGCCCATACCATTTATTATAATAATATAATATTGTAAACTGTGTTCAAGAGGAAGACAAGACTTATAAGTGCTTGCATGCATGCTCCATTGGCAATGAAATCTTTGTGTAATTATTACAGAGCTATCTCTCTTTGTCATTCTGCCTCCATCATCAACAATTTTCATCTCTCATAGAATAGGATTTCAGGAAAGCTAGAGAGGTGCTATGCTGAGAACCACTTTAGAAACTGCACACTCCTTAGACCACATGGAAGGAATCAAGATATAGAAATATAGTGACTTCTGCTAAAATGCTTTATAGAATCAATGAGTTCTTACATGATTGTTTCATTAGTTAAAACTCTGAAAGTAATGAAATGTTGTTTAATTCTGCATGATTTAATTTGTGAAAAATAGTGTATGAAACACAAAACTATACCCAGCTGCAAAACACACATGGTTATAAAATGCACACAACCAAATATCTACCGGCTGCTTCATTTCACCACAAGTGTCATTCTATGAGATTATGTTTTGTAATGCTTTCACATTTGTGAATATGTGTGCATATTTTTTCCTTAAAATTCTAAGCTATCTAAGTGTTCTGATTCAATATCTCCAAGCAATAAAGAAGTAGAAATTCATATAAATTTATGTACAACTTATATTTATAAATTATATTTATAAATTTCTGAACTTAAATTTATAAACAATTCACATAAATTTATATAAGGTTGTATTGTGTTTATGTGTATGTATGTGTGTGTTTGTGTGTGTCTATAAGCTGGTGCTACCTATTTGTTATTTTTTTAATATATAAAAAAGAGACACACTTTTACCTTTATTTTCTAACATTATAGTGGCTACTGAATAAAATAAATCTGATATCAATGTTATCAATAGAGTAGCTAGAACTCTTTTCCTTCCCACTGGTCCACAATTGACTAACATCCGATGATATAATGATTAAAATTAGTGTTCTACATTTAAAATGAGATAAAACCAAAATGCCTTTGAAGTTTGCTTTCCATATTGGGTGCTACTGTTTGCATATTCCATGCCACCTACTGAGGGAAGCCCCTTTATTAGTAGTAGCAGTAGTAATATTTTAATTACGACTTGAATTTTACATTCTGTTTTTTGGGTAACCTGTTATTTTTACTGACACACGATCGAGTTTTCTGTAAGTAAAGAACATTTAACAAACATTGTTTTTTCTTTTCCTTAGATCTCCTCAAACATCAAGGTTTTTTGCTTGAACCTAATTAATTTTAGTAAGTCCAGACAAAGAAATATTTCACCCTCAATCTTCTTGAAACTGTTCTTATGCTCTTTTAAACATAAACAACAAACTTCCCTAGAAGTCATTTCAGGATTTGCAAGTCATTATCTATAAACAAATGGCTGCAGGGTAAAACTAATAAATGACTAGAGGCCCAATACAATGAAATAACAAATAATATTAACTTGAACTTTGAGTGAATTTGAAAATAGCATCCTGAAAATATGGCAACTATCACAGCTGTAAAACCTCCATGTAGGGCTGGGGATGTGGCTTAAGCAGTAACATGCTTGCCTGGCATGTGCGGGGTGCTGGGTTCGAACCTCAGCACCACATAAAAATAAAAAATAAAGATGTTATGTCCACCGAAAACTAAAAAAATAAATATTAAAAAAATTCTCTCTCAAAAAAAAAAAAAAATCTCCATGTAGGGCTGAATGTTCTTAGCCCATTTCTCAGGGTATGATTTCCTTAGTTATTGCTTCTATCTGCTCAATTTATTTAATCATTCAATTACCCTGAATTTGGGTTTTAATTTTTTTTACCATGTTTAGCTTAGGAAACAATGTTTCATGATGACACAAATTCAAATTAAGATTGTTTTTAAATCCCAGGCAAAAAAAAAAATAAAAAATTGGTGTATTACCAAGTGCTCACATTTATAATGGTTTCCAATTTTTCAAGGGATGTAATCAATGATAGTTTGATACTGAAGTTTCTTCAGTATTAGGAGTAAAAATGAATGTTTTTATGATTTGTCACTAGTATGAATGACCATGATTTAATCTTATTTGTTAAGAAAGAAAGAAAAAAAATTCAAACATTGTTTGGGAGCAAAAGCTGAAATACAGAGACTAGGGCTGGGGATGTGGCTCAAGCGGTAATGTGCTCGCCTGGCATCTGGTTTCGATCCTCAGGACCACATACAAACAAAGATGCTGTGTCCGCCGAAAACTAAAAAAAAAATAATATTAAAAAAAAATTCTCTCTCAAAAAAAAATTTAAAAAAAGAAATACAGAGACTAATTTTCTTAGATTCTCATTTTTTTCAGACAAGAAAGATCCTTTTATAATACTGGATGACCATGCAATATAATGTCAAGAATTTCAATTTTACCATATAAAAGTAATAAGTATAATTATTTTGAAACAAAATTCAGAAAACAACCAACTACCTGAAAAGATACGCCAATATCTCTATGCAATTTGTTTTCTGGCTACTGTTAAGAAAATATATACTTGAAGTTTGACTCAGCAAGTCAACACTGGCAGAGCCTGGTCAGTATATTTCATTCTAATTGTTTTACCTTTACAGTAGATACTTTTCTTTGTCCCATTGCCACCTTGGCAGGTCACTAGTCTCATCAGTCACTTAGGCATAACTATGCTTGTTTAGCAATCATCAGAGTAAAATCAATATTAAGCATTATGCTCCTTTCACTGTACAAATGAGAGTGCTATAAAGCTAAGCAATGCAAAACTTGATATCCTGACCTAAACTTTAAAGGTTTTCATGGGGCTGTGCATTGCTCCAAGTCATGCACCCTAGCTTTGCATTCACCTTGTCTTTATTCATGGCTCCCAATTCTCCATTGTTTGACATCCACCCATATTTATTGTGCATTCCTGGTTCAATGGCATTGCAATAAGTGGCTTGAGGTTTACAGTTTGTATTTGTTTCTTGCCCTTAAAAGGCAGTTTAATGGGATCCACGCAATCACAAAAACAAAGAAAATATTTACAAACTAAATATATGCATTACCTAAGACTTTTTTCTGTAAATGTGAACTACTTTAGAGATATAAATATATATTTAGGACCTTGACATGAGAGAAGAATTGCTAATTTCCAAAGAAAAGTGTAAACTACTTGTTTCAAATATGCGGTTATGATAAAAGAGGCTTGGAAGCTAAGACAGTATTTTAGGAACAATGGACAATCCATTTATATATCCTTTAGCAGTAAAACACAAACAAAAAGTCTAAAAAAATAAAATTCAGTATTGTAAAGGTTGTTTTTGAAATAACAAATTGTATGTAAAATGTAGAATAGTCAGATACCTCAAATTCAAGAACTACATGGAGCACTGGTGCCTTCTATCTCAAATATCTTCTCTAAAGTTATACATCTCACACATTCTTAGAGAAACTTGGTAGGAGTACAAAGTTAGAAGCAAGAAGAATACTGGCCCTCAAATCTTCTTCAGTCATACTAACTTAAACCCTTATTTATTTTTTTAATTGACCTATTGATTCATCTATTTTTGTCATTTTGGGCATAGAACCCAGGGACTCAACCTTTCTAAGGGTTCACTCCTTTCACTGAGCTACCCCCAGTCCAGGTTAATCCTGTTGATGATAGTCCCCTCCTGTCTTCCCCTCTATTGTTCTCTCTGTTTCTCTACAACTTTTTTATCCATTGTTGAAACCTAATATAATTATGTTAGACATGTGATATAAAGCATATATCATAAATAAAAATTTGTAAGATTTATAAGAATAAATTTTATGCAAACTCAATATGAATTTTATTTAAAATCTGTGAATGTAAGTAAGCCAGACTTGATGATGCAGGATAAATCTACCATCTATAAGACACTGGGGAAATGTTTTTATCTCATTTGTAAAGTAATAGTTTTCATGCCATATTTCTTTTATGGTTATTTTGATGATTGATCGTATTGACCCCCACAAAAGAAAATAGAACAGAATCTAGCACAAGTCCTCACAAGCCTTCTAAATCCTTTTGGTTTACAGATTCAAGCTTCTTTTAAAAACAATGCTATATTACCTTCATTTCATAGAGATATATACTCCTACCTGTAACCTTGCATATGTGTGCCTTTAATATTTTTTTTCTATTTAAAAATGATTCAGTGAATAGTTGAGGACACATGTCTTTTTATAAAGCACCTAAAATCGCCATTGAATGTAGTTCTAGGAATAGTTTAGAGGAAATGCAAATATTCAAATTTCAACTTAATTAAGTATAGGCAAATTGCTTTTGAGAATAGTTGAATTATATACACTTCCATCTTTGATGTAAATTACATCATGTTTTGTAAACTAATATCTAAGCAGTTTTTCAATAAATTATAATTAAAATCAGGCATAAATAATTTTGTGCATCAAGACAGATGTGATAACATACATATGGTAGAAAGAACCATTAAAGAAAGGTTTTTAGTGTCAATATTATAAATTCATATTTTTGTCTGTTAGGCTTATAACATAAAATGTCAAGGGACATAATGTTTTTAAAGTTGATAAGCAATGAAAATGAAAAATATTTAAGTTTACTTTACATATAGACAAATAGTAAGTGAATGAGTGAGCAAGTAAAATCCAAAGGGGAAACTAACATAACTTGGGTGGTGCACTGGATGGTGCACTGGATTTGAGTTGAATATTAAGTTTGAGGCCAAGTTGGTACAGTGATTGTGAAAATGCCTGGTCATACAGACTAACATTTATTAATATTTACCATGCCTTAAGGCTACTTGGGTTGTATATGGAGTTTTATTTCTATTTTTTTGTTGTTGTTTTTCAGATGAGGAAACTGAATCTCATATATGTAATAGTAGAAAAAAGGAAGCTAGAAATAGACAAATCTTTTAGAACAGAGTGTATATGTTTATATGATATCAGATAAATGCTCTTGCTGTTGACAGGGGTGAAGATTGCAGCAGAGGTTCAAGTTTGGATATATTGAGTTGGCTTCTGAGAGGATATGTTTTGTTGTTTATCAGAAGATCTATTCAATTTCACATTGAATGAATTCCCCTAAAGGATTTAGATCTGCTTATTCAGTCTTGAGCATTCTTATTGAAGCAGAAATAGAATCATATTTACCTTAAGAAAGATTAAACTCAGTTCACTGTTTTTTATCAAAATGCTGACAACCATCAAACTAGAAAGCTTTAGTGAGCAAATAAAAAAAAGAAGAGTGGCAGGTATACACACATAAAAATATCATATTTAAATGAATAGAATTATGGTCTCAAAATGAAGTCGTGTTTATTGAATTTTGGATTTAGTCATATTTTCAATTCAGATTCTTGATCTCAATTCAGAATGCTGACTTTCAGAAATCAGATTCTCCCTGTTTGTTTTGTCTGTCATTGGTATTGCTCTCTCTGCACTGTTAACCTTTTACAGGCAAAATGTTGTTTTTTTTTTAAGGACATTAATAAAACAACATATTTGATTGCATTATTAAGTGTACTCAGCATGAAGAATTCACTAAAAACTTCAAACTGGGTTAATGTACAAAAAATTTATTCTCCTTAATATGTACATACATAAGTCTTTGACTATTTACTTGTACGAGTAAATTTAGCCATTCATTTTTACTGCAGTTGACTCTAGGCAGAGAAACTTCACCTTAATATTTCTACTTCCAAAAAAGGCATATATGGACTTTTATACTCAGTTTTTCAAAGATGATAATACAGTTTTTACATTTAATTATAACTTCTAGGAATTCTGAAACTTGACACACTGACATTTGTTAATCCTCAGATGTGTTCTACTGTAGCTCTTTCACTTAAATTAGTAATTTTCTATTATATATAAAAATAATTTCATTTTGTTTATTCTTTCACTGAACATATTTATTGGATCAGGTTGTATTCTAAGCACTTTCCTAGAAACATAAAATGTACAAGTGAATAAAACTTAATGGGTTAAATATTTAATAGAATATATATATAAACCATGGATCATGATACATTATGATGCAGTTTGAATTGGACATATACAAAATGTGTAATGGCTGTATCTTGAAGGAGAAAATTGAGCTGGTCAGCAGAATCAGTAAAGAAGGCAAAAAGCAAGATTCAATCTGAGACAATAATGACACATTTATCATCTTTTTTATTCTTCAGTGGCCCTGTGCAACTTCAGACAAGTGACTCCAATCGGGTCAGAGTACCTGATCCACGCAAATGAATTTGACCTATAAGTTATGGCCTCTTTGTCTCCTGCAGACTGAAAAGCATAAGGACTGCGGATTGAAAGCACATAGATGCCATAATAAATGAAGCCATATTGTACCAGCCATCAAAAATAAGTGAAGCCATAGAAAAAAAGATATAAAAATTGCCTTGAATCCAGATCCTAAAATATTATTGGACAGTATGTATTAATGTACATATTATTAATATAGAAAAGATGCATAATGCAGGCAAAAATATCATGCAAGTATTAAGATAGGGGGTCCTCTCCTATAAATGGGGAAGTGTAAGGAGATATGTTTTAAGGAACAACGTTAGACAAGCATAATCAAGCTCTAGGATTCACGAGTCCAACATGAGAAGGGAAATGAAAAATGGCCCCCTCAAAACTGAAATAACTGTGGCTTTATAGTGAAGTCATCAGAGGCTTCTAATCATGTATATGGATTTTTGTTTTTTGAATAGAATTTATTTTTATTAAAAATGTCAAAGAAATTAATATAATATGGGAAATTAGCACTAACGATTTGAGGAACTGAATTGTGTGCCAAGTTCAAAGAATAAATCCATTTGCTATAACTTTGCAAATGAATGTAAATGGTAACTCATAAGAAATTGCTTTTGTCAATTTTCTTTTAATTTAATCTTGTTTCATAAAGAAAAGCTTACTTTGTTGCTGCTTTGGTTTTGTTGATTTTTGAGGGTTTTTAAAAAATTTTTATCTTTTGGAAGAGAAGAAGTGAAGATGTCAAATTGTTTTTTGAGAGGTTATTTTTCTTGATATTAAAAGAGCACACGGAAGAAGGTAATATGCACTTTAAGTAAACATATTATTTCTTTTGTATATTATATGAATAGATTTAATATTGTAATGGTGAAATTTTTAAGCTGATTCTAAGCCGCAGAGCCTGAGTTAAAGTGTAAAAGACTGGACATTGTAAAGTTTCTAAACTGCAGGGCTTGGGTTAAAAAGTAAAAGACCAAGTATTGTTAAAGTTCCCCTGCTACCCCCAAAACCTGTAATCCCTGTAGCTGTTAGGACAATACCCGAACTGCCCAGTAAATATTCTCAATGACTCCTCTGGTTGTCTAATATCTTGGGACTCTGAGTAGCCTGGCACGTAGGCATCCAAGCCCCAAAACCAATCAGTTTAAATGTGTACCCCGCTTAGAAGTGGCCAATCACCCCTGCCCAGACTGTTCCCACCAATGAATGTACTAATCAGGTCTCCGAGTTGTTGTTCAATTTTCCCGCGCCTCATGATGATTTGTTCTGATGTATGCAAAGCCCCCCGCCATCTCCAAAATGTGTACTTAAGCTCTGCTTAACCTCTGCTCTGCGCTCTGGGCTCCTCTATCTTCCTGAGTGAGCCTGGAGCCTCAGCATGCTGAATCAATAAAACCCCTTCTGCCAATTGCATGAAGCCGGGCTCTTGTGGTCTCTCCTTCCGACGCTTTGCCGGACCCTTACAATATAAGACAAGAGCTTCAAATTTAAAGTTAGAAGTCCTGAGTTGAAATTCAGATTGAATCATTAATTGGTTATATTACTTACATTCAATTTTCATATTTATGACTTAAGAAATGTCTGGATTAAATAAATCATTGTGTGTGTGTGTGTGTGTGTGTGTGTGTGTGTGTGTGTGTTTCTTTTGCAGTAGATGATATGATTTCTCACTACATTGTCTGAGGGCTATTTGTGTTCTGTCAATGTTTTAAAAGACCAAAATGGCTTTGAGAAACAAACAAATAAATCTCTAATAATTGAGTTCAGAGATCATAACAGGTAGAAGGGCATAAATCTGGGATGGTTGGCCTTCCTGGTGTCCATAAAATAATACCATAGAGATAGTTTCTTGGTCCTGCCTCCTTATTAAGGTCATCCCTAATAATAATATGAAGCATGGATCGTAAGTTCACACAGGCAGTTGCTAGGAGTTGGAAGTCATTTTTCAATGATGTATTTAGTATAATTACACTTCAATTCAGTCTAGTAATACAATTATTATTGTTTAAAATCTCTTTATTTTTACATAGTTAAATAATCGTTCTATTATAACACTAAGGAAAAGTGAATACTAAGCTTTTATTAGAAAATATTCTAAATTGAAAGAAAAAATAGGATAATTTTTTCAAACAACTGTGAAACCACCTTCTAATATTAATTGATAATTATGTTTTCTTCAAATATTAATAATCATTAAAATAAAATTTATTCTTATTTTACTTGAATCTCTCAAACTGTTATATTCTATTTTAATTTCTCTCAATAGTTTCAATTTTTATCAATAGTTGTGTATAGCAACGAGTCCTTATTTTTATATTTAAGAAGAAAATGACAAGAAGTACACATAAAAAAAAAGAAAATTTGTTATATGATAAAATGAGTACTGAAAAGAAGACAAAAAACAGGACATATATTAAAGCCCATTGAAACAATGATCCTACTATTGCAGTTGTAGATCACTACTGTATTACATTCATTAATTGGAATATTAATTTGATCTTGAAAAAAACTCAAAACTTTATAAGCTATAAAATTACTGCAGCAAACAATATAACTAATTTTGTGTGTAATTAGAAAAAAAAACTATCATCTTATTCAATAAAGCAAATTCTTAATCCAAAAATTGATAAAACCTATCACACAAATTTTAAAACTCAATCCAGATTTTCTCATTACTTTTACAAAAAAATAAAAAATTTATAATGTATTAAAAAGAAATAATGGGAAAGGAAATCAGATTGAAACTTGAATATTTAATATTGTCTTTACATAGAATAAAGCTTCCATTTCATCAAGTATTAGTAAGGCCTGTGGGATTAGTAAAATTCTTTTAAACTTTCTGATATCTAGCTTCTTCTCTTATAGTGTGAGTCAAATAACATCATCTCTCTGATTCTTGTTAAGGTTAAGTAAGAGGACATGTGTAAAATGCTCCATGTACCTTAGTTCTCTCACCCTGAAGGGAAAAGGGTGGTGAAGAGATGTTGTAACTTCTATTTCTAAGTTTCTTGAAACATACACATATTTGTCTACTCTTGAGGTGTCCCAACTTCTAGCTAAAAATATGTGTGATTTTTTTCAGACTCACCCATAGGCAATTGCAAAGGCTTTACCTAACACACTGCAATCTCTGGAGAAAGGTTCAGTCAAGGACTTGGCCCCCAGTCAATTCATGATGTCATAAACTTCTATACCCTCAGTCCAGTATTCTTCATCCCTTTGTTTCTTTATCTGAGGCCAAAGGCAGGTGCCTCCTGGAGGCTTCCTCATGGGGCAGGACAGATGGGGAAATTTTGCAGGGATTATGAGAGAAATTCTCAATTACACTTTTTTTTAACTAATTCAATGCTAGCCATCTCCCTTTGCCTTCCCACACCCCAAGATCCACAAAATGTCCAGGACTTTTGATCTGGTCCCCATGTCTGTGACAGTTTAACTGACGCTGACTCTCTACTAGAGGTTCTGTTGAACAGGAATAATTGGTGCTCTCTCTGGTTTAGATCCCATCATGGTAAAAATTAATGGTTTAGCTCCAGAGTGTTCTCTGTTCTTGTTAATTTTTACCTCTTTCCTTAGGAATCATAATATCATTAAAAGGCTGTGTTAGTCCATTTGTGCCACTATAAAAAATAATCAAAATGTGTAATTCATAGACAAAATAAAATTACTTCTCATAGTTCTAAAAGTTACGAACTCAGGATGGTCTGTAACCCCAGTTACTAATGAAGCTGATACGAGAGGATCTCAAATTTGAGGTCAGCCTGAGCAATTTAGTGAGACCTGTCTAAATAAATAAGTAAATAAATAAATAAATAAATAGGTAGGTAGGTAGGTAGGCAGATAGATAGATAGATAGATAAACTGAAGACTGGTAAATCCAAGATTAAGTGTTTTTACAGGTTTTTCATCTGGTAAGAGCTGAACTCTCTCTTTCCAATATAGTATCTTGAATGATGAATAATTTTGGGAATGAGTGCTGCCCTACATGACAGAAGAGAGAAGGGACAATCATGTCCCATTAAGCTCTCTAGAGGGCACTGCTTCACTGACCACCTGGAACTGATCACCACATCCAGTTTTATCTCTTAGTGTTATTGCAATGGGGATGAAGTATCCACGTCAGTTTTGGAGGAGACATAGATATCTAGCTTCTTCTCTTATAGTGTGAGTCAAATAACATCATCTCTCTGATTCTTGTTAAGGTTAAGTAATGTAAGGGTCCGGCGAAGCGTCGGAGGAAAAGACCACCAAGAGACTAACTTTATGCAATAGGCAAGAGGAGTTTATTGGATCCGGCTCAGCATGCTGAGTCCCCAGGCTGGCTCACACAAAAAGGAAGAGCAGACCAGGGCCCAGAGCAGAGGTTAAGCTGAGCTTAAGTACACCTTTTGGAGAGGGCGGGGGGGGGGGGCGGGACTTTGCATACATCAGAACAAATAATCAGGAGCCGCGGGAAAATTGAACACCAACTCTGAGTCATGATCAGCACAATTACTGGCGGGAACAGATTGGACGGGGGTGATTGGTTACTTTTAAGGGGGTGGACATTTAAACTGATTGGTTCTGGGCCCATAGTGCCTAGTGCCGGGCTACTCAAAGTCCCAAGTTATCAGACCACCAGAGGAGTCAGTGAGAATGTTTACTGGGGCAGCTCAGGTATTGTCCTAACAGCTACAGAGATCAAAGGCTCAGGGAGTAGCAGAGGAATTTAACAATAATAAACATAACAATGGTCTTTTACTTTACAACCCAAGCCTTGCAGTTTAGAAACTTCACAATGTCTGATCTTTTACACTTTTACTCAGGCTCCGGGCTTAGAATCAGCTTAAAAATTTCACCTTTACAGTAAGAGGACATGTGTAAAATGCTCCATGTACCTTAGTTCTCTCACCCTGAAAGGAAAAGAGTGGTGAAGAGATGTTGTAACTTCTATTTCTAAGTTTCTTGTGCCAAGACATTAGAGCTTCAGAGAAAACTCAGGGTTGGGGGTGCCCTGGAGCATTTAAAACTATTAGAAAAATCACCACAATTTTTCACAAGCCATACACATTTCTATTTTTAAATTGTTGGAAACTAACGTATTTATTATAGTAATATCTTCCTTTTTGCCAGGAGAAATGTGAGACAATAATATCACTATACTAAAGGTGTTCTGAATCAAGAATATTTGATGCAAAACATGTCAAAAGAAATCATGTTTTTATAGGAATACAATGTATTAGGTTAGTTGCGCAATGTTGCTGTTTTATTTATAGTTCAAATTATGATTCTCTTACATTCTTACCTCTTTCTGACCCATATTTTAACTTCCTCAGCTTCTCAGATTTTCCTCCAAGTAGGACTGAACAGATCACATATCACTCCACTTGTAATAGAGGTCACACTACTTGCCTGTGGTTTTTCAGAAAAAAACCTCATGGAGTGTAAGTATTTTACTATAAATTTGTTACAGAATTAATCACGGCTTGGTCAAATTTATCCTGTGATAGTGGCTTTATTTACTGCCATTATATTAAAAAAACATAAATTCACTCTAAAAGAATGCCTATTTTATTTCTTTTCTCTTTTATTCATTTTTAAAATGTAGCTTTCTCTCATCAAAAATCTGGATGTTGGGCTGGGGTTATTACTCAGCGGTACTGTGCTCACCTAGCATGTGCGGAGCACTGGGTTCAATCCTCAGCACCACATAAAATTAAAAAGTATTGTGTCCAACTATAACTAAAACCTAATAATAAATAAAAAATCTGGATGTTAGGGCTGGGGTTGTGGCACAGTAGTAGAGCGCTTGCCTAGCATGTGTGAGACACTGTGTTCTATCCTCAGCACAACACAAAAATACATAAATTAATTAAAGGTATTGTGTCCATCTACAACTGAAAAAAAATTAAATAAAAATCTGGATTTTAAAAAACTTTTTTAACTTTTTAAATATTTATTTCTTAATTATAGGTTGACACAACATCTTTTTTCTTTGTTTTTTTGTTTTCTTTTGTTTTTGTTTTTAATGTGGTGCTGAGGATGGAATCCAGTGCCTCACACATGCTAGTACTCTGCCTCTGAGCCACAACCCAGCCCCTGAATTTATTAACTTTTTGCCTGATTCTGTCCCTCCTCTATCAGATTCATCTTTCAATTCCCATTCTTAACATTTCATTATGAAATTTTTGCATATATTAAAAATATTTTTAAGTTGGAATATGTAAGAGTCTACATACATTTTTGTAGAGTGCATATTTTATGAAATTAGCTATTTTGTAATAGTTCCATCCTTATTATTGTATTCATTTTCTCTATATATTATTTACTACTGCAATAGGATCATAAAAACGATACCTTCTATAATATTTCTTCATAATAATTTTTTGATATTAAATGATGCAATAAATTCTGCTATTTGTATTTTAAAATTTTCCTTAGTGAATCATACTTGTACATAATATTTGAGCTCATGTTCTCATAATTATATATGCATGAAATAAAATTTGCTTCACTTTAGTCCCCATTACTTCTCTTTATCTCCCTTTCTCCATTTCTCTGTTCCTTCCTGTATTCTTTTTTTTTATCCAAGATAAATTGCTACATCCAAAAGAAATATCTAATTTTTCATATGGATTATCTTTTAAATTTTTTTAAACTGTTTCTCCTCTAGTAGTTATGAGCACTGATTTTTTAGTTTCGTAGATGTTAAATCCTAATATTTCCTCTGAATTTATTCATAGATGGGTAAGCATAAGAAGGATTTAGCCATCGGATATTGTCTTGTTCTACATAACTATTACAGTGTAGATACGAAATAATCCCCGAAAGTTCATTGTGAGACATTGTAAAAAAATGTTCAGAGGTTAAACAATTAGATCATGATAGTAATAATCTGTTCAGTGAACTAATGTTCTTGAATGAATTGACTGGGTAGGAATTGCAGAGAGGTAGGTAATGGATGAAAGAAAGAAGTAGGTGCCTGGGGTCATGCTTTTGGGTAGTGTGTTTACTCCCTACTGAGCAGAGCTCTCTCTGATTCGTAGTTTCATGAACTGAAAAGTTTTACTTAGCCACACACTTCTGACATGTTCTGTTTCTCCTTAGATTCAGCTATGGAATTCGTCAACCATAGACTGAATCTCTGAAACTGTGAGCCAAAAGAAATTCTTCCTCTTCTAAGTTATTTTTGTCAGATATATTGGTCACTGTGATGCAAACCTGACTAAAATGATGACACTCTAAAATAAGAGAGGTCTAAATTAACTTTGCGGGATTTCAGCGCCTCCTTGGAGTGATCACAAATTTGCTATCTAGGGTCAGTGTACAACTGTAAGAACAGAATTAATAGCTGATTTCTTGTGCTCAAAGAAGGCACCTCAGAATCAGTATCTTTTATCAGCTTACTCATATCTATGCATCATCTTGATTCATCCCAGATTGCTCTTAGTTCTCTATTCATCAATGTTTATTCCTGAGCAGTTCAGTAGTAAACTTATATGTTCAAAATAATTTCTCATGAGTTTTATAAAAATTTATCACTAAAATTACACACTTAGAAGGAGTAGCATGGCATTTTGAACATATTTGAAAGACATGAATATATAAAATGTCAAGTTTTGCCAGTATTAAGATTCGCAGTATGTTCTGTGCTAAGTACTAGTCCAGGTTGCTATGTTAATAGGTTGCAATGTTAGTCCAGTGATAAAGAACAAGCCACTCACCAAAAAAAAGAAAAGTCACCCCACAGCTCAACAAATGAATATGGTAAAGGTTGGAATCAATTACTCCTGACTTTAATTCTTCTGTTCCCCATTTACTCTGATATTAATTTTTTGTCTATTATTTTCAAGTAGATATATAAAGATATTTTAATTCCAATTATTGATAAAAACTCTTACTGTTGGGGCCGGGTTTATGGCTCATTGGTGGAATGCTTGCCTAGCATGTGTGACACTGGATACGATCTCCAGTATCACATAAATATAAAAACAAAATAAAGGTATTGTGTCCATCTACAACTAAAAAAAAATTGAAAAGAAAAACTAATACTACTTTGTTTCATAATACAATTCTCAATCAATTTATTAACCAAAACGTCTTAAGTAAAACTGAAGGTGGTAGAATTTTTTTGTGGTGTGCTAAAAATATTATAATTGTTACTAAACTTTTGACATCCATATTACTATTGATTGCTCTTTCCTTCAGAGGGTTGCTCATGAAACCAACATGAATTGCATTTTAATCTTATTTATTAACTAAAATTTTAAACAAATTTTACATTGTGCTATATTTTGAATAAACAGAAAAAACTGTACAGTAATTGAGACTCAGTCTTACCTTTTTCTGCTGATATTATCAAGATTACAATTAATGGAAATAATGTAGGCACATGATAAGAACAGGATCACTAAGAGTATCTAACATTTACAGCCAACCACTAATAATCCATGAAATGTGGAGGGTGAAAAAGTAGCATGTCTATATCAAAGGACAAGATAAGCATATCCTGAAGATTTCTACCAGTTCAGTAGAAATCCAACAACATATAATAGTTGGACTAAGTTACTTTTTATACATCCACAGTTGATTAAAAACATTTGGAATGGATAATATATGTTTAAATTATGCTAATGGAAATTCTAGAAACCATTCTATCTTTAATAAGAATTGATAATTAAGGTGACTGTTTTATTATACAGAAGATTTTTATAACTTCCCTCATCCATTTATACAAGAAAATGAAGACTAAAGGATAAAATAGTAGTGTTTATAAAAGCATAATAAATTACTTTATTACATTTGTAAAATAAAAATATAAAAATATAAACAATATTTTTGAGAGAAAAAAGGAAACCAAAGTTTGCTTAAGAGAACAAAGTCAACTAAGAGTATATGAACAGTAATACACAAAACAATCCTTCTGTCGTCTACAAAACTGGTTTCTTAGAATCTTATAAATTTCCAAGTTCTGCTTTGCTTTAGAAGATAGAATCAAATATATTTTCACAGAAAATGTAACACATTTTCACCATGAATAATGTGAAGACTTAATCATTTAACACAATCACGTTATTTCTACGAGATTAAATCAAGAAATAGTTTTTGGCTAAAACTGTAAAATTGTGAGGATTTCTGTATTTCCTTTTACTTTTCAGCAGGGGTGGTAATGAATTCTAGCAGGTTAAAAGTATTAGAATCAAATACCCAACACGGCATTCCAGGTAGTGTGCACTCCTGAATAATTCTCTGGTCCCAACCAATTACTCAGAAGAATGATGGGTCATGAGAACTGAGAGTTGGTTTATGGCAAAGGTAGACATTGTCAGCCCAGGTCTGAAAATGTGTATGTGAATATTAAAACAGCTGTCTCAAATCCATACCCTGCATAAATACTTGGGTTGGAACTTCACTGCACATTTTCTTAAAAAGTATCAGTGAACTACACCTTATTTATTACGATAAAAAAGCTTGGCATTTCCATTGAGGAAGGTTTAGGTTTCCCATCTTTAAAGAAACTTTTATTCTTCTTTCCTTCCTTCCTTTCTTTCTTTCATTTTTATTAATAGAATGTTTCTAAGACCATGACCTGGGATAACCTGACAAATAATTCTCCAGAGACTATTAATTATCCTAAGAAGAAAGGTGAAGGAGAGTGATATTGGGAAAATAAAGAAAGCTCACATTCAGTTCCAAGCTTATCTTTTAAAAGAAGAAAATATACCACAAGAAAGGAAACTTTATATTCTCTGAACTTATCAGTTTTGCACCCCAGCTGTATTTTAATCTCGCATCTAACAAAAGAAAAAAAAAACTTTATAAACTCTCTGATTTCATAAGATGATCAGTCTTGGGAAGCTGGTATACTTCTGTGAGAACCGGATTCTCACAAGTACAATACAGGTAATGTTTCTTTGGTCAAAAGAACATTAAACATAAATGTTCAAATATATGTGTTTCTCAGAGTATAAATTGTAATATGCAGATGTTACATTTCTTTATGACTAAATGCCCATCACAATTGTCTGTTGGAAATGATTTCCTCAGTTCCAGAAGCCCCACTACTCATCTGTCCTGAAATGCTGATTTGCTCTTGTCTTTAGTTCCTAATAAAATTCACCAGATGATGAAAGAGACACTTAAGAGACCAAGCAATTAAATTAAATTAAACTGATACAGTTTTTTTGTTATGTAGACTGTCTATGATTAGTGGGCAAAGCACCAAATTAGAAGCTCTGAAACAGTGATTGGTAGTCTTTTCTGTGACCTATACTCTAATGAGAGTGTTTTGTTCTGTGGTCCTACCCTATGGGGTTGCCCCCAAAGCAGGAGATGGGTAATTACCACAAGGAACTGGGGCCAATCAAGATTCCAAAGAAAGAAGCAATAAATGCCAGGGTCATCAGTCCAAAGCATTTACTAGAGGAACTTACCTCCAGAGTAGTGCAGATTATTCTCAAGAGAGATAGTGAGAAAGAAGGATGCTCCAGTGGATGTGTGGAAGGAAGAGACTCAGAGTATGGAGATTAATAAGGGTTTAAGGACATTTGTATAACGGCCAGAGCCAGTCTCTTCTGGCTCTTTCCTAAGTTACAAGCTAGGGCATCTACTTGGGTGACAGAGAAGTCCAGGAATTCTGTGATTTTTCTGTCAGAACTCAGAATAAAAGTGGGGAAGATAGGAGGACCCTACAGAGAGGATCTGATGAAGCTACATATGTCTCAATAAAAAATATACTTTCCCACATTTATGGATAGTTTGCCTTGAAATTCCAATTTCAATGCCCTTTCAAAGCTCTCCAATAGAAAATGTTAACAAATAATACTACCACAAGATTGTAGTATACTCATATTCTCAAATCCATTATAAGTTCCAATATTAAAATGGAAACCAAGATTAGTCTTTCTCCAATTCTCTTAATTGGTCACATTGAAAGGGGATACAGTTAATCATGTGCTATGCTCATAGGAGCACCACGAACGTTAATGATCATAAAATGCATAAAGAATGGGAAGAAACATAATTCTATCCCTTCAAAACTAATTAGACTGCAACTTCTCTGGAGTCTACTATGGTTCTACAGTTACTGTGATTGAATTATAATTTGAAAACAAACAAAAAATTCCCAAAGCCCTATAGTATATTGATTCAATATGATTTAATAAGGTAGTATGCACACTTGAAATAGCAGTACTCATGTTCACTCCCTAATTTTATTTAATTTCACTTAAATAAGCTTTACACCATAGAAAAAATTAATCCACTTCCTTCCAACTTTCCTTTTATTATATTCTCAATATATCATATCTCTGCTATTGCTTTTTCAATAGAGAAAATTTTTAAAAATCTAAAGGGACATTGTACTTAAATCCACAAGAAGCAGTATTAAGAAGAGTGTATGTACCTAGGAAAACTGTGAACATATTCAAAATTCAATCTATAATGTCTCAAAGATAATTATATTTTTGTTAAGAGGTCATTAATTCCATTTCTAAATCTCAAAACTGTCCTTTCTTAGACATTTAAAAACACTTTCTGTGTTTTTTTCTTACAATGGGAAAAAGTAAATGTTATTAAATTAATAGAATTTTTATGGAGTAGGAACCTAAATATGGGTGTGTGTTTTTTTTTTTTTTTTTTTTTGTGTGTGTGTGTGTGTGTACATGAGGTAGTACTTAATGGCTGATACTCCGAATCCACAGTAGAGTAGAATTGGAGAAGAATTTGTCTTGGGAGAAATATTTCAATCTCATAATTTATTTTCACTTGAAGCTTATGGATTTGGAGTTATGTATACCACTCTTTTTCAAAGCAATTTTGCTTTAGATTTCTTATCATTTGCAGCATTTAAAAATCACAGTTATGCTACAAGATAAAAATAACCACATTTACAATTTCGAGTAAGCTGGTAAAGGCAGGGTGAATAAAAGAAAGGACCCTTCCACAATGGACTAGAATACTGGAAATATGATAGTAATTCTGCCATATAATGGCTCTGACTTGTATCTTGAATTTATATTATTATGCACCTTTATTGTACAGCTAATAACTTCAAAATATGCCTTACAATAGCACTCTGAGGTGGGCATCTTGAGAAGTGATTGTCTCTTGAGGAATCTGACCCCACCAGTGGATTGGTCCTGTGATGAATTAAAAACATGAAGACATTAGTGGAAGATGGTAGAAACTGTAGGTGGTGGAGCCTCCTTGGAATGAAGAGGTCACTAGGATCACCTGGAACCTTCTGTAGTGATGTTTTGCCTACCCTCAGGCTCAAAACAATGAACCAGTGGGTCATGAGCTAAAACTAATGAAACTGTGAGCCAAGGCAAATCTTTTTTCCTCTAAGTAATTTTTCTCAGATATTTGTCATAGTGATGAAAAGCTAACTAACACAATTGGCCAGAAAGATACATCTCAATTTAGCTGAATTTATTTCAGATTGTCTCCATTGTGGAGTCTCAAGCTGGAAGAGAAATCACTATGAGGAACATGACTTTTATGGGGAAAAAGGAATGAGAAAAGCATCTGGAACACACTGTGAAATTCCAAATAGTTTTTGTTGTGACACAGCATAATATGATGCATTTCATAGTATCTCAAATCTATTGGCTAAACCAAATCACAATACTGAGACATCATCAATGGAATAGGAAAGTATAATTGTTAATCAAAAACACAGACAAGACATTGACAGTGTTTGTATGCACAATGCTCTAAAGGATGATGAGTATTGAATAACAATATTAATAATAATAATAATAATATAATCTATTGTGAACATTAATAAGCTTGTTAAATACAATTTGGGGGTATATTTTTTCTTTCAGATTTAATGACATTTTTTTACAAATATATTAGATTTAAAATATCCTATTTAATGTAAGATTGGTTTGATCAGATATCCTTTTTACTCACTGCCTGCAGTCTAAAATGTATAAAACAGAGGTTTTATTGACTGAAATTATTTTGGACTGTAGTTGAGAAATGCCAAGCTGAAGAAAGTTAAGGACCTAGAATTCCCTAGAAGAATTATTTTTCTTTTGTTCTGAGAGTTTTGATTGTTGTTTAAACAATTGATTTATTGATTTTAACATAGTTACTAAATTGTAAAGTGCCGCACTCTCTGGCTGGGCACAAATCACGAGCCACCACACAGCTTGTAGATTCAAACAGCAATTCTTTATTCCCGAACTCACACCAGCTGTCTACAAACACGTTCTGGGGGAATCCACGTTCTCTGCCCAAATCCACACTCTGCCCAAATCCACTACTCCTGGGCTTCTGTCTCCCAAAATATACTGTCTGACCCTAAGAACTCAAGAGGAACTCAGCAGCAGGATACGCCCTATTCTAAAGGGGGAACACCCTAATCTCCTATTATGCTAAACCACCCTATTCTAAAGGGGGAACACCCTAATCTCCTATTATGCTAAACCACCCTATTCTAAAGGGGGAACACCCTAATCTCCTATTATGCTAAACCGGGGATACCCTAAACACGGATCCGCCCTGGTCCTTGAGCAAGGTCACCTTTCAAGAGTCCTTCCACTAGACAGCATGGGAGTAGCTGGCAAGGAAATTGTCATACCTACTTGGCTGATGGCTCCCAGCAGTAAAGGTAACATTTTTCTCTGTTTTAAAGTGGCAGCTATGAGTCAAGGGATTATTCTAAACAGGTAATATGAATGAAGTTGTTTACTCAATATTGTAACCTCATAAAGAAGGCACTATGAACATTCTCCTTGTGAAGGTAGGGAATATTAGTACTGAGAGCTTCAGTGACTTGGTGTACCATACACAGCTACTAAATTATGGAGCTGGGCATCGAGCCTAGCAGGCTGGATTATAAGCTTTTAACCACTGACCATATGTTGCCATTCACAATGAAGAGAATGATAACAACTTGTTAAGATGTTTCTGAAATCCTCTGGTCTATTCTAGATGGAAATACTGTTCTTTTACTTTATCAGAAATTTTGGAAAGGCATTGGCAGAAGATAAGGATACAAGGAAGTGTTCTACAAATACATGAAAGGTTAAATACATTTTTGGCATATGATGTTTTCAATTTATAATATGTTTATAGAATTGCAGCTCCATGATACTTTAGGGAGAGTCTGTAAAGTTAATGTAGAAATTAACTGCAAGTATGCTATCACTGAAAAGTCAAGGTGAAATAAGAAGACATTTATTAGAAAAATCATGTAAAGACCAGAAGTCACAGATACTTCCTGAAAGAACTAGAACTTATTTTTCAGAAGAAGAAAACAGAAATATTTAACACATAAAATAAAAAAAACTGCAATATCTATAATACCAAGAAAAGACATTACCTCACATAATTACTCATATAAAGATATGCTAGACATTGGAATCATATACACTAATTTAACTGCATAGACCATTTTAAAGTCATGTAGAACGAAGCTATTGATTTCCTTTTTTTTTTTTTTTTTAGAAATGGAAGAAAGGCAGAGCTGTGAGTAAAATCTGCTTAAAGTGGGCATTTATTTTGACATGGAAATTTATTTCTTATGAACAATGTTCAATATTTTTAAGGCTCAATATAAATCGAGAAAAAAATTTGGATGATTCACTCAGAAAGAAAAAAAATCAGAGACATGATCAGACTAACTCATTCTAAAGAAATACTAAAAATGTTAAAAGTGGAAGAAAAAATACTCACATAATTAAAATCCTTAGGATACCCAGAATTAGGGCAGTAAGTTTGCATAAATTAGAATAAAATAACCAATAATTGTAACTGTGTTAATATTTAGTTTAGTTTTTTTATTTAGCAATAAAAATTCTTCTAAAACATAATGATATACAAAACAGTATGAGTGAACAATAAAATCTCCAAAGAACAGAAGATGGTGTCAAATATTAATGTCAAACCAAAATAGATTATATAATGAAAATACATTACAATATATAAGTGGAGACATTATTTAATCATAAAAGGAAAAAATAAAATAACACTGTGAATACTTTTATACTTCATAAAACCTCAATACTGATATATTAAGCAGGATATAATGGGTGAAGAAAAAAAGAAAGAGAATAAATATCAAGAAATAATGGTAATAATGGAAAAAAAATCTAAAAATTGCTTTTGTAAAAATTGATACCAAGAGAAAATCTGGCCAAAGCAACCATGAATTAAAAAAAAAAAAACAGAGCCTGAGCCATTTTACTACCTGACTTCAAAAGAAAATACAAAGCTAAAGTGATCAAAATAGCAGACAGAATAATGAAAATTAAAAAAGACATATTGGCCAATAAAGAGAATAGAAAGAACAAAAATTAACCCACATATTTATAACCAACTGATTTCTTACATACAAGGATCATATATTAGCAAAAGAAGAGTTCTTTCAAAAAATACGGCTGGGAAAACTGGACATATATACACCGAATAGTGAAACGAGACATCTATCACTTGCCATGTATAAAAATCAACTAGAAATGAAATGAAGACTTAAATCTATGATCTACAATTATGAATGCATTAGAATAAAACTTAGGATTCCTCAGGACATTGATCTGGGAAAAATTGGGGTGGGTATAAACTTCAAAGCATAGGAATTAAATAAGCAAAAATTGATACTTGAAATGAAATCAAACTGAGATAGTTCTGCACAGCAAAAAGAAACAATCACCAGAGTGAAAAGGTAACCCACAAAATGGGATAACAATTACAAATTATTCAAGTGACTAGGTGACTATGTATAAATGTCTTGAAAACATAAGAAATTAAAAAAAAAACTGAATGACCCACAAAAATCCAATTAAAAAGCGACAAATGACTCATAGATATTTCTCAAAAGAAGATCTACAGATGGCCAAAGAGCACATGAAAAAAATATTCTGCATCACTAATCATCAGGGTAAAAACAAATCAGAATCACAAAGTCACATCATCATCACTGCAGCTAGAATAGTTCTCTTTGTTTTTAAGGTCCCCAATCAGTTACAAAGCAAATCAAAATCACAAAGTCACATCATCGTGACTGCAGTCAGAGTAGTTCCTCTTTGTTCTCAAGGTCCCCATTCAGTTACCCTCAGGTTTCCACTAAAAAATAAATACTGTAAATCAGTTGGTCTTTACTTTTCCTCTCTAACCTCTCATCAAGGTGTTGAGAAACTCACTCCTTCTTCTCACACTATTTCTAAGGTGCTTTTATAATCAAAAGATGTTTTTTTCATTTTAACTTTTGGAAATAGGAAATGATATATTTACTATTTCTGAGAAATATAGGACACTACTTTTTATTTAACCTAATTCAATATAAAACTGTTCTTGTGTTCCATGAGATAAACAGTGTTTGTCAACTGTTGACTTTTAATTTTTAGGAATAATGGAGCATGCCCAATCTCTAGGGTGAAGCCATGGAAATGATTTGGAGCAGTAAGTAGAGCTATCAATATTTAGGATCAATGAGATTAAATGGTTAAAAAAAAGAAAACTATCAGTGATTTATTCAATATTAAAGATGTAGACAAGAAAGGATTTGGATGAATCAGCAAGTGCCTCACAAACTATTCATGCCCAAACTAAAAATGACCAAATTTAAACAAAAGTAATCAGGAACACATTTCTTGGAATTGACTACAGTATTTGACATGCTGATTCAAGGAATAGGCTGTATGCATTTGGCAGAATAAATGTCAGAATGCCCTATGCCTGATTCCATAAATAATACATAGAAAAGAGACAGATGTTATATTGTTAAAATAATTTTATATTCCATTGTTTCTGAAAGCAGTCAGCTTAGAAATAACCTTGTATGCATCAATATGAGAGAAGATGTGTGAGAGATGTGTTTGGTTGTTTATATTCAAAAATTTTATTTATTTATGTATTCATTCATCTATTTATCTATTTATGTATTTATTTATTTACTTTTGGAGTTTTACATGGACAGCATTCCTTTATTTTATGTACTTATTTTTTGTATAAAGTGCCAAGGATGAAACCCAGGGCCTCACATGTGCTAGGCAAGTGCTCTGCCATGGAGCCACAGACCCAGTCCCACAAAACTAAATTTTTATGGTGATAAAAATTTGCATAACCTAACATTTGTCACCTTAGCCATGCTTAAGTATACAGCTAAATGGTATTAAGTACATTAATTTTGATTAGCAATTATCACCACCATCCATCTTTACTTGTCATGTTATGAAACTGAAAAATCTGTCCTACTTAAACACTATACCTATATCTCTACACCCTCTCTCATCCCTAGAAAGCATCACTTTTTTTTTTCTATCTATGGTTTTGCCTGCTCTATGTTCTGTACATAAGTGAATCACATATCAAAAAGGGTGAATATTAATATATGCATATGTACAGAGATTTTCATGTTAGAGTAAATGGCTGGTCTATGTTTTTTATCCACCATGGAAATTTTTGTATTTTAATTGAAGAGTTGTTGTTTGCTTGGTCTTTCATTCCCTGAATTGATGTTTTCTTTTATGTTCTTAGTTGTGTTTTGAAAGGAAATTTTAAACTCCTTTTTAATTTTTTGGGGGGAGGGTATATATTTCTTTGTGGTAGGCAAGGGGATTACATTTAACATCCTAAAGATATCTTAAAAGCTAACTGCAAAGTTAAAACCTTAAAATTAACATGCTAAATAAAAATTGCATTTATATTATCTTAACTTCAATAACACACAAAAACTCTTCTCCTTCGCAGCTCCATCACCAATACTTTCAGTTGTTGATGTCACAAATTCACATTTTTATGCTTTGTGTGCCCAGTTCTTATACTAAGAACTCTTTTCACACATTATTTTTATCAACAATAAAATCAAGCCATGAAACTAATAATCTGAAATTCAAAAGGAAAATTCTTGCTCTAGAATAAGTATCGTGTGTGTATGTGTATGAGTAGACAGACTTGCATACATATTCTTTCTGAAACAAGAACTTCCACATACAATGATACTATATTTGCTAATATCTCATACTACTGAAAATGTAACTGCATCCAAAACATCCATTAAATAAAATTCCATTTAATACAAGTATATTGATTTTTAAAAACATATAATATAAATGTGATATAATTTTGATTAGCAATTATCACCACCATCCATCTTTACTTGTCATGTTATGAAACTGAAAATCTGTCCTCCTTAAAAACTATCCCTATATCTCTACACCCTTTCTCATCCCTAGAAAGCATCACTTTTATTTTTCTATCTATGGTTTTGCCTGCTCTATGATATAATATTTGGAGTTTTAATTTATGTAAAACTACAACTCAACCATTATTTATTCTGTGAATGAATGTTTAAATAGTTTTAAGTAATGTTTAAGAATATTAAATCTAAAAAATTACAATCTATGACTTCTTCATGCAGAGTACCATATTTTCTGTTTACTTTCATTTTATATTTTGCTAATCCACTGTGAAAATAATTGTAACTGTATAGTAGCTTTTACTATTTTAAATCTTCATCATTAGTTATCAATATTTTCAGTGATTGTTATTTACTTTAAATATCAAAACTCATGAAAGGAGATGTCTGTAAATATCCTACAATTTTGACAAAATGATGCTGTTATTTCTCATATCCACCAGAGCCTACAGGCATCTAGATGAATATTCCTGTACATTTTTTCATGAACAAAAAAGAAAAGAAAAAAAAAAAAGGAAAGAAAAAGGAAAGAAAATCTGGCAAAGTTCCTTATAATTGCAGAATTAAAGTAGAAATGTCAGTGTAATTATACTTCAATTTGTATATTTAATTTGAACATCTTGTGAAAGAAGCTAAAAAATAGTTGTTGGTTTAATTCCATTTGCAGTTTTCACAAGCTTTAGGCTCAGGGATATGTAGAATTAGAAATAAGAGGCAACTAGCCACAAAGAGCAAGACTTTTACTATTGTATAGAGTGTTCTAAAAAACACGCATGAGCCACATATTTTCTTTAAAACCCAGTTTTTTAAAAAATACTTTTTTAATAAAAGAAACTAGACTCACTTAATGGGAAAAAATTGATTCTCAACACATCTGATTTATCAATTTGCAAACTTCTAATTTTCTGGCTTACGTATCAATATTTATAGGAAATCATTTTTGACAGTTCACTTCAGAAATAAATGTCTCCAGGAGAAATAATTATTACTTTCTCCCACTCAATCACCAAACAAATGGCTGCTATGGACTATAAAGAAAGATCATCTCCTGTTTGGAAAGAGTCTAAGAATTTCTTTCACTTTGTATCATTGTCCATTACTCTACTGGGACCTTTATCTTTAATGTCCATAATTGAGTTCTCAGATTTTGGTACTAATTTGAATATGTTATCTTGATGTAATACTCCTACTGGAGGAACTTATGGAGATGAAATTCAATATATAAAATAAATCTTCTTAAAATGCAGCACAAATACATTTTTTTAAAGATATCATCACATCCCATTGCTAAGAACATTACTACTGTGGTTGCTGGTCTTGCTTCTCCTTCTCTGCCATCATCCCTGCTGTTATTGTTAATGTATTATTTAATTTCTTGAATGAAGGCTGGGAATTAATGGAACAAACATCATTTTCTTGGTTATGGCTTGATTTTATAGGTATCTTTTTGTTTGTTTGTTTTGTTTGATGCTATTGTTTCACAGGCACCAATGTAAATGTATCTAACAATGTGTATTGTCAATTACCTCCTTCTCCCTCAGAAAACCCAATGGTTGGGAAACAGTATATACCTTTGTTAGTATGTTTCATAAAACATCTAAAGCAATTGAAATCTCTCTGCTGAAATTATGACAGAAGACAAAATTTTGATCTTCCATGACCAGCAGTCAAGAGAAGCAATGCATGCTCTTTTCACATATTTGCTTTTTGCAAAATATTCCAAGGTCCTCAACCCTCACCTCATCTTGTCTCTTTCCCTTCCTCTTTATGTCTCTGTCTCACTCAGTGGATACATATATAGATTTTTCAAAACAGCTGAAAGTTACATAATATTGTGCTTTATCTTATAAACTGATTTAACACCCTACTTGAAGAAAACACTCTGGAGGCTATAACAAAAATAACCATCTACAAGCTAGTGTCTGCCTTAATGTAGTTAATTGAAAATATTTCCAATCTAAGGTTTGTCTTGAAATATCTGTGCGATAATGTGTGTGATACTTCTCAATCCTCCCTTTCTCTCTCCCTCTCTTAATTTATAATCTCTACATTGCCTCCTGTACTAGGTTTCCCAGCACTTCATGCTGTTCTCTTCTCTGCCACATACATTCCAAATATATATTTAGAAGACTTCTGTAAAATTCACTCATGTCAAAGAGTGAAAAATATATGCAAATTAAGATGGTACCTCTCCAAAGGGAGATTTGCCATTTCAATTTTGATAAAATTCTTAGTTCTGTATGACTCAGGTATTTACATTTTGAAAGGTATCACTTTAAAATATATATAATCTCTTCAGAGGATTAGTCCCTTCTTTTTTCCTTCATTTTTTTACTTTATGCCAGGATTTAGCAAACTAAGCAAATAGTAAATATTGGATAAGGATAAAATTGTGCATGAAAACAACAAATTTCTATGTTTTTACTCCACATTTTTTATAATGTACAATAAGATCAATAAAATTATATTTGTTGAACACTGCCCTGAGGAAAGGCCTGATATGTCATAAAGACACAAATGAGGTGCAGATGACACAATCTTGATTTACAAAAATATCTTAGGATATTGTATCTAGGAAAAGTCATATGATGCATAGGGCTAGTTGCAAGAATTTATAAATATAAAAATATTTTTTTGAGGCAAAGGAAGTAGAATGCTTGAAACAGCTTAAAACTCCGTTAAGTCTTAGAGTCATGAAAGGGGAGACAATCTGTGAAGTGAACCTTAGTGTGTTGAAGAATGGAAAGTTATACATGCCCTGTTATGCCAGGATAGCATGATCATTATTATTCAAAAATATTAATTTTACATTTTTATGTAATAGAAATCACAGTTGAAGGCAAAATAAATATAGCCATGGTTTGTACAATCAACTGATAGAGAAAAATGATAGGTAAAAATAAAATATTTTGATATGGTTGTTCAATAAAAGATGATTAAAATTATCATCTATGGAATGGGGAAATATCAGTGGTAGAGCGTTCTCCTAGAACACACAACATCCTGAGTTTAATCTCCATTACTACTATTACAAACCCACAGACTCACACAATTATCATGTACTTTCTATATTCCCCAGTGCAGAGAGCTTGAGATAACAGTTCAAGTGCAACTACTCTATGAGAGTATCATATTATATAGCCCTTCCAATTTGACAATCGATGTTTCTAGTTTGTCTGACATCATGCCAAAATGGATTTGATTAAGCACACATCAAAATAGACAGCTCCAGTCATACAGCCACTTTATGTCCCCTGGCCAGGGACATTTTCATTACTATAACCTTGCAACCCTCATCAATGCAGTCCTTATTGCTCTATTGAAGGTACTATTATCTAGGCTATTCTGGGATGATAAAAAATTTGGGTGCATTTTTTTGTTTAAAAGTCCTAAATTCATTTCACCTCCTCATACCCTTTGAATCTTTTGATTTTAGCCTCACTATTATGAAAAGAAATAGAGCTTTTATTTCTAATTAATTGTGAGGGTGATTCAAGTAACTATTTTAGGTTATTAACATATTTTAAGAATCCTTATTATAGATCTAAGTCTTCAAAAATAATTAAGTATCATACTATTATGCCTTATTTTCTACCTCTTGGATGACTATAATGTAGTTCTCCTTCAACAGGGGAATGTGCTCCAAGACCCTAATAGTTGCCTAAAACAACTAATAATACTGAATCCTATAATACTATGTTTTTTACTAACATATAAATATACTTACATATGCTAATCATATTTAAACTAGTTATAGTAAGAGAAAACAACTGTTAAGGCTTGGATATAAGATGCACCCAACAGCTCATGTTAGACAATATATGAATGTTCAGAGGCAAATTGATTATGAGAGCTATAAACTAATCAGTACATTAATATGTTTGATGGATTAGTAATTTGAAAGGATTACTATACTGTATGGATACACTAGGCTGGTGAGGTGTGGCTATAGGAAAGAAGTCACTAGGACCATGCCCTTAGGGATTATACATCTTGTCAATGACTCTCCTTGATTATCCTCTCTTTCTGTTCTTCCTAGACACCATGAATGGGGCTCCTCCACTATGCCCTCTCTTCAATCATATTCTGCCTCACTTGAACAATGGAGAAGGCTGAACAAGAACTGAGACCTTTGAAACCAGGAGACCAAAATAATCTTTTGCTCCCCTAAGTTGTTCTTGTCAGGTATTTTGGTCATAATGATGAAAAGCTTACTAACAATAACAAAATAATTAATCTCTGGGTACAGTGGCACGTGCCTGAAATTCCAGTGACTCAGGAGGATGAAGAAGAAAATTGCAAGTGCAAGGACAGCAATTTACAGAGGCCCTAAGCATCTTAGCAAGATACAGTCTGAACACACACACATACACAAAAATAAATTAAAATAAAAAAGGCCTGGGAATGTGACTCAGTGGTAAAGTACTCCTGGATTCAATCCCACTTACCATTAAACAAAATAATTAGAACAGTATTCTATAATAAAAATTCTATAAATGTGATCTGTCTCTCAAACTTATTATATGTGCTTTTATCTTTTCACTTACAGAAAAGAGTTTATGGCTTCCTATTTGCATATTAGAGTCCCTAATGTCACTTGTAAGTTTTACACACTTATAATAAGGACAGTCCCTGAGAGTATGGTCTCTGAAAAACTCTATGTAAGCTACTCATAGTACACTGAGACATAGTAGACTTTGACACACAGGTATTGGAGGAAGTGGCTGCTCTGATCTGGTTAATTATCCTAATCTTTTTCTCTTAATAATGCAATACAGTATTGCACATACTTCATATAAATCAACAACAATAGTTTTGGTGAGATTTGGTGCCATGGATTTTAAGTTCTCTGTACCTTCAGTGTTAGGATCCCTATTATGGACAGAACTATAATTCAGCTCTAGGAATTTATCATTTGGGTTGGCTTTTCAAGGTCATACATAAAATCAATTATCTGTATGCAGAAGTTCTCAAGAAATTAGGTGTAAGTAAAGGAATGCATGCTAGTACTTTTCAGCATAATACAATCCTGGCATGATTGAGGAAAAAATTAGGAGAGAAAAAAGAAAATAAACAGCCAATATATTGGTATTCTGCTTTTAAGTGGCTATGCATGGTATGAAATCAAACCGAATACTTTAAGGATTTTTTTTAAAAAGTTGTATGAATAATTTTTACTGAAACAATCCACTGAAGGAAGAAAGACAGGAAATTTATTTGTCTAGTCTTTTTTTCCTTTTTTCAGAGATTTGCCTCATAATGAATTAATTCCTTGACCCCATTCAGTTGTGGATGGATAATACTCAGTGATTCCCAGGTTTAACACCCCAGTATCATCAGAGATATACCAGAGAGGATGGCAAGGAAACTGTACAGTATGAGCTGGAAAAAATTATATGCTATCAAACTAGGCCTGTTAAAATGGGGAAGAAAAAACATCTGTAACTATTTGTTGCACTGTGTTGTGGGTTGAAGACAATGCCCAAAGGTTTCCAAGATAGGACAATCTAAGAGGATACGAGATACATAGGCTGTGTTCATACACTCCCCAAACACTTTCAAATAACCATTGTTCCTTAGCAACTGCATACATTTATCTTATAACCAAATAATTTGGACTCAAATACAAATATATGCATATATACAGAGAGGAAATGATCTATTATATTTGGTTATAAGATATGTATGTATGTATGTATGTATATACACACATATAGAGAGAGAGATTAATTATCTTTTGTTTTAATATAAAACAAAGTAAAAGTAAAATAAGTTGAAATATTTCTGCCTTTATTATGGATAAATTTTTAGAAAATATCAAGCAAAAAATATTTTGTTAGCTAATTCTATTTAATAATAACAATAACATGTTTTACCAACACCAGTTTCCCTTGTGTTGTTCATAACTATACTCAGACACTACTAGATGTAAACATAGGCATAGTTTCCTCAGCCTCCAACTTCAAATTCTACCACTGGTCTTTGTGGCAACTCTTTTGTTCTGCATCATTTTTTCTTATGTTTTGTCTGAGGGTAAAAATTAAATCTTATATCAAGAGACAGCAAGTAATTTTTCCATTCTTGCATTGAAAATTCTTGACTAGAGTAAGAACCCTAGTGTCCTAAATTCTTCTCACATACTGTATAATAATATTATCAAGATCACTGGAAATTTCATATAATCATGAAGGACACACTGACAACTAAGAATATCTGTTCAAATACAGATATAATAAATATACCATCAGAATATTTATTATTATAGATATAATAAATATACCATCAGAAGTCTCAAAAACAAGCTTCAGGTTCATTCTCTGGAAGGAGACTTCATCCCACGTGGGAAGATTTCCTGTACCTCTTAGTACTGGCTCATACTGAAACTAAGGCTGCTACTGTCCCTTGCTGTCCATGTGTCAATAATAAACCAATTTCCTGTAACTTGTTTGAGTATTCTGTCGCACTACACTTGGTCAAGTATAAAATTGCAATCTGAAATGAGTGGGCTGAAGTGGTAAACTTCAGTGAAACTGCTTTGAACAAATAAATGTCCTTCTTTGTTCGGAATGGAAGTACAGGCTCTAAAATGGGAAAGAATCTGTGTGTGTGTGTGTGTGTGTATATATATATATATATATATATATATATATATATATATATATATGCATGTGTGTTGGTTTACACAACTTATATGTCATTCAATTACTATCATTTATCAAATACTAATTTTCTAAAATTAATTATTTACTCTTTTAAAATACATAATGTTAGTTATTGGCCTTTATGGCTATAAAAAATGTTTTCTAATTTTTAAATCAATGACTCATAAAGAAGGTGAATGCATCCCCATGGAAAATATAAAAAAAAATAACTAAAAAGACAACATTTTTACTTGATGTTTTTTCTAATTATTTCCCCAACAAAGAAATGAAAGCTCATATCTTTAACAAAATATTAAGTAGAGTTAGGGGGTACACTACATTGTTACTTGGTATTTGATTAAATACCAACTACATAAAAATATTAATAGCCTGTTTTATTAACATGATATTATAAAACCCATATTTTATTTATACCTTTATCCTTCTACTAGTTCTTCTAGTTATTTCATAAACCAACTGGTCTAAATTTTACCATTTATTTCTGAAACTGTTATATACTACAATGTTTTCTAGTACTCATAATATAAATCTTAATAATTATTAAACAGAAAAAAATATTAAATACTTCCAATTTTAAAGATAATGCTAACATTTATTATAAATTATGTCAACATAAATGTTATATGTTTAGACATCAGATGGTTATTGAAAAACCATTGTTCTTCAACTTTAAACATTTCATAACTATGTTTTTCATCATAAGCCAAATAATTTTCTTTAATACTTTAATTTGTATATTTATTCTTGGTTCTTGTGTAGATTCCTATTATTCTTGTGATTGGGCCAATAGGGCTGTAGGGAACATAAGTTGCTTAAAACAATATTATTTAGGGAAAAGCACAAATTTATAAAATAGATTCCAATAAGTACCTTTAGTTACTCACATGTGGAATCCAGGAATAATTTCTCACAAAGTTGAAAAATTTGACCAGTTGGGTTTCATTTTTTCCCATTTTATTAATGACTCACCAAATAGATAAATTCACCAAACTCCTGATGTGTAATGAAAATAAAGATGTCTAGGACTACCTGTGCAAATGCAGCATCACTGGAAATGTAGCTGCTTCCTTCTCTGGGTAAAATATAGCATGCCTGTGAAATATAGGTAAATATAGCATGCCTGTGAAATCCACTATAAACTTGTAAAATTCCACTGAGGAAATTTTTATTCAAGAAAAAACTTAGACAGATTATACATTGTGTAAGCCAGGAGCACTGTTGGGAATTGAAGTGTTTTGCTAGGACTTTACCTGGCCAGCTGTTATTGATCTTTAGTTCAGGAGTTATCCAGGAAGGCTAAGACTATTGATAAAATCAACACAGTTTCACTTCAGATTTTAAGATACATACTATATAAGGAATGAAGAGTAGAATTATGATGTATTTGCATTGATATTGTGATTCTGTATAGTTATTAAATAATATTAGAATATCTGTTTCAAATACATATGTGTATGTATGTATGAATGTATGAAAATCTTGCTGCAGTGGTTGATTTAAAAAAAAACAATATTTGTTTGTAAACATTGAGTAATTTCAGAATATCATCTGAAAAAGAAAGAATTAGTAAGTCACTTAAGAAAATAAACTTTTTTCTCTATTTTCTCTAAATTTTGGTTTAATCTTACAGGATGATAAATTCTTCAAAGTTAAATATATGTAGTAGTAACTAATTTTTTTTATTATCTAGTGTACTGTAAAAGAACCTCAATATTTTTTTTCCTTTGAGATGAAAAGTAAATGTTGCTTTTCTATTTATTTCAAATTATTTCTAGTAAGAATGGTGTTAATTGTGAATAAACAAATGAGAGAGAGAAAGAGAGAGAGAGAGAGAGAGAGAGAGAGAGAGAGAAAGAGAGAGAGAGCAAGCTTTTTTTCAGTACTGTAGACAGATACCATGTCCTTGTTGATGCTAGGTAAATTCTCTATCACTTAGCTAAATGCCTGACCCTAGAAATATTTTTTATGCTACATTTAAGAGTACTAAAAACAGCTCATATTGTTTTATTTGATGAAGAGATTCTTCACAATTTTTTAGCAGTAATTTTTCCACCTACAATGATATTTTCTACATAGGCAAACTCTCCTTCCACTTGCACCACCAGACCATCTTATTAGGGAGTCCTTAGGAACAGGAAGGTGGGTGGAGACACATGCTTCTGATGGTCTTGTCATTATATCCAGTCATTGTTCTTGTGCAAACGTTTGCTTATTAATCAATTGTATTTTCTCACACAATTAAAAGAATGGAATTTATGGGAACTTTAGAACTATGATTTTCTAAATTAGAAAGTTGATACCAATTTAAGTCAATATGTCAATAAAAAATAATATCCATGGGTTCTAATATCATTTTTAAAAGTCTTCAAGGGAATTTTTTTAATAAGACAAAGTATTTTCAGTATTAAGGTGCTATTTTTTATCTTAATTAAATCTGAAAATGATGATTTATAAAGGTTGAGAGACTAAGATCAGAAGAAATTTTGAAATATAGGTGAAAAATCAAAATATTCCTTTTTTTGGAAACTTATTTTTTTAGATTTAAGATTTTGTTTCTCAGGGGTTTTTCAAAAAATAATATGAACATAACACACACATTGAAAAATGCTGATTCTTTAAAGGTAAAAGAATAAACATTGAATAAAACCTAATAAGATGTTGGACCCTTTTGAATTAGATTCATTGTATGTGAGTTTCAATTGTTCTCAAAGGTTTTATGTTGTTTACCTAGAAAGAAAATTGTTATAATCAACATTCTTAACAGTATTTGGTATTATTTTAAAAGCTAAAAGCTGAATTCAATGTTTTTGTTTACAAAATATAAACCACTAGACAGTTTGGGGTTTGAATCTTTATGTTTATAGTAAAGACACAACAAATTGATCTTTAAAATGTATGACACATAAATATTAGTGTAAGGAGATCATGTACTAAACATTTTTGTTAATAAAAATAAATTAATTAAATTATTGTATTGAAATCCAGATGAGCAATTTGAATATTATCTGCAAAGAAAATGAGTATTTCTTTTAAAGTACACATAATTATTTTATATAGTCAAATGATGACAGACAGATATATAAGTGTATATCTATATATCTATATCTATATATCTATATATATATATATATATCATATACACATTCATATATATATTTATATATATATATATATATATATATCTTATGTATATATAAGATCTTATGCTTTATACATATAAAACTTACATATGTATAAAACGTAAGAATTAGTAGTATATATGAAGCTCACTGAGCACATGGGTCACCATGATGACATTTGCCCTTTGATATTTTGGACAACTTCTTGTAGGGTTGGTATATGGTGGTCAGAAAGGGGGCAGAACAAAGGAAATGTAAAGTTGTAGAAAAAGACGGAAATCAAAGAAGTAAGTCCACATGTTGTATGAAAGCAACAAATCTATGAAACAGGCATAATATTTATTTTACAGAAAACAAATTAGTGAAGACTAAACTTTTAATTAGAGTTGTGCTATAATATCAGAGGCAGGCTTTTAACTTTGTTTATCTGATTCCATCAGTTAGAGTTTATAAGTAAATGAATAACCACAACTTCCTGATTCTTGGTATTTTTTTCTTTATACTGAACATGTTTTCTATTTTTTTATAGCAGCTAAAACAGCTTTTACTTCTGATTTTTGTTTTCACTGATTTCTGTTTTGTAGTGTCCTCCTTATATTGTTCGAAAAAAACTAAACTAAATATTAGCCACTTAAAATATACCAGAATTTGACGTTGTAGAAGAAGAAAAGGGATCTTAGATTGGTAACAATGACAATTTTTGAAAAAGCTCCCTAGAAGACAAACAAGTCGTGAGATGCTTCAATAAAGTCTCTCAATGATCAATATGAATAAACATTCAGGGAATAGAAAGAGAAATGCAGAAATTTTAAAATTATTGTTAAAAATTTCTATTCTCCCAGCTTAGATTCTTCACTGTATTCTCATAAAGAAATTTCATAAACTAAAACCATTTCCAAACACAACCTTTGATATCTCTTCGAAAAACAAATGATTAAGAGAAAAAAAAAAACATTAAATTCAGTTAGCAAAATCTTTCTTTGATAGTAATAATGCATGTATTTTAGCACATTTACTAAGAGCTTGTTCTGTTGCCACTTCAAGCAACAGCGTGCAAGTGCAAGAAGGATCTGGAAGCTTGCCACATGAAACAGGTTTCAAGCCCATAAATTACATTTCTAGGGCTTTGAGATGAAGTGTTGGTTTTTCCTTTTTTTGAGGAATGACCTCCAGGCGATGAATATCCCTCTTAAAACGGCTTTCATTGTGTCCCATAGATTCCTATATGTTGTGTCTGTATTTTCATTTATCTCCAAGAATTTTTTGATTTCCTCTTTTATGTCTTCTGTAACCCATTGATCATTCAGTAACACATTGTTCATTTTCCATGTGATGTAGGATTTTTCCTTCCTTCTTTTATCATTGATTTCCAGTTTTATTCCATTATGATCGGATAAAATGCATGGTATTATCTCCACCCCTTTATATTTACTGAGGGTTGCCCTATGGCCTAATATATGGTCTGTTTTTGAGAAGGATCCATGTGCTGCTGAGAAAAAAGTATATCCACTTGATGATGGTTGATATATTCTATATATGTCAGTTAAGTCTAGGTTATTGATTGTGATATTGAGTTCTATAGTTTCTTTATTCAACTTTTGTTTGGAGGATCTGTCCAATGGTTAGAGAGGTGTGTTGAAGTCACCCATAATTATTGTGTTGTGGTCTATTTGATTCTTGCACTTGAGGAGAATTTGTTTTATGAACATCACAGCACCATTATTTGGTGCATAAATATTGATAATTGTTATGTCTTGTTGGTGAATGGTTCCTTTTAACAGTATATAATGTCCTTCCTTATCCCTTTGGATTAACTTTGTCTTGAAGTCAATTTTATTCGATATGAGGATGGCCACCCCTGCTTGCTTCCAAGGACCGTGTGCGGGGAATATTTTTTCCCACCCTGTCACCTTCAGCCTTTGTATGTCTTTTTCAATCAGATGTGTCTCCTGGAGGCAACATACTGTTGGATTTGTATTTTAATCCATGTTACCAGCCTTTGTCACTTTATTGGAGAGTTTAAGCCATTAACGTTTAGAGTTACTATTGACATATGGTTTGTACTGTCAGCCATGTTTGATTATTTATCCTTTTTTTTAATTTAGTTTGTTTCTCCATGGTTAGCTTTCCCCCCTGCCCTCTGTCTTTACTGGGGCACTTCCCACTGATGGTTTTGGTTGTTGTTTTTCATTTCTTCCTCGTGTAGGGCTTTGCTCAAGATGCTTTGTAATGCTGGTTTTCTGGCTGCAAATTCTTTTAGCTTTTGTTTATCATGAAAGATTTTTATTTCATTGTCATACCTGAAGCTTAATTTTGCTGTTAACAGAATTCTTGGTTGGCATCCATTGTCTTTCAGTGTTTGAAATACATTATTCCAGGATCTTCTCGCTTTCAGCGTCTGTGATGAAAAATCCATTGTTAACCTTATTGGTTTACCCCTGAATGTAATCTGCCTCTTTTCTCTTGTAGCTTTTAATATTTTCTCATTGTTCCGTATATTGGCTATCTTAATAACAATGTGTCTTGGCGTTGGTCTACTGTGATTTTGTGTGCTCGGTGTCCTGTATGCATCTACAATTTGTATATCCATTTCCTTTTTTATTTCTGGAAAGTTTTCTGTAATTATTTCATTCAGAAGGTTACTCATTCCCTTGGTTCGAATCTCTGTACCTTCCTCTATCCCGATGACTCGTAGGTTTGTTTTTTTTAAATTGTCCCATATTTCTTGGATGTTTTTCTCGTGATTTTTTACCAGCCTTTCTGAGTTGGCTAGACTCTTTTCGAAATGATATATTTTGTCTTCATTGTCTGACGTTCTGGCTTCTACATGCTCCACTCTGTTAGTGATACTCTCAATTGAGTTTTTAATTTGGTTTATCATTTCCTTCATTTCTAGAATTATTGTTTGATTTTTTTTTATAATCTCTATCTCCTGATAAAGATGCTTTACTTCTTCTTTTATCTGTTTATGTAATTCATTTTCAATGTGTTCCTTCACTGTTTGGATTTGCTGTCTCGTATCCTCTTTAAGGTTCCATTCCATCTGTCTAAGGTGTTCCTTGAGTTCTTTATATGACCATTTTTCTGGTGACTCTAGGTCCTCCTGAGTATTTAGGCTGTCCTTCATTGTTTGTACTCCCTTTCTTCCTTGCTTTTTTATGCTGCTCACATTACTTCTTGTTCTGTTTGATTGCTGGGCTACTGTTTACTCTTATAAATTTATTTGATGCTTGGAAGGAAAGATATTATAAGGGAGGGGAAGAAGTCACTAAAGAGAATGAGGGTACGCAGGTAGAATTCAAGGAAGGGGGAATAAGAAAATTGAAAAGAAATGAAAAGACAAAAGAAAAAAATAGAAAATAAGGGAAGAAAGAAAAATTTTTTAAAAAAAGAAAATAATGATAATAAAAAAGTGAAAATTAAAATCTTTTTAAAAAAATAATAAGAATAGAATAAAATTTAAAAACATTAAAAAAGTTAAAGAACAACAACAAAAAAAAAATGAAAATGAAAGGAAAAAAACAATTAAAATAATAATAATAATAGTAGTAATAATAAATGCAGTCATAGAGATCTATTAACTTCTCTTCCAGTAGGTGGCGCTGTGCCCACTGGGTCAAGCTTCTCCTCTCAATAGGTGGGAACCAATCACTGTGCAGCAGCTCTTCCTCCCAGACTGGGCGGGTCTCCAATCCTGAGTGTCTAGGGCCTTCTCTTGTGTTTCCTCTAGCCAGGCCCTGCTCACCTGTGAGGCTCACCACAATACTGGCTACACGCCAGGTCTGCTGCTCCTGGGAGCCCTGTTTTCATTAGTGCCTGGGCACAGTCTCCCTGTTTGCCTCCCTCAGACCCTAAGTTTGTAGAGCTTGGGGCTGAGAACCCCAGCGAATTTGCTTACCTTCCAGTAGCCATGCCCCCGGTATCTGGTGCAAGAGACCTCAGTTGTCAGCACTGGTGGGAGCGGTAGCTGAGAGTTCCACACCGCGAGTCTCACGCCACTCCTGATTCCCTTGGTCTGGCTAACGTGCTCACAGGAGAGCTGGGAGGGATCCTTAAGGTTTCCCCGCTGAGTGGAGAGGGATGGCTAGGGGATTACACACCTGTCATTGCTGGTTTCAGTGAAGTTCTCTCCTCTGCCCGTGAAGTCAGTTCTCTGCCATGGTGGTATCCCATGCAAATGGTGACCGTTCATTCCCTTTGCCGGGTGACCAATGCAACGGGTGGGTCCTGAGTGTCTCTCTCCCAAGCCCCGTTTCAATCCTGTGGCCACTGCCTATGAAGGCTCGGTTGGCTTTTACCTCTGTAAGTTAGAAGGGCCGACCATTTATTTCAGCGGGATCCTTAGTGCTGAGTCACGAAAAGCAGGTGAACATGAGCTTGAATGCAGCTGATCCGGGCTTGGTGTGTGTTCTCTGCGGGTTCTTTAGCACTGAGCCTGAGTACTTTGTCTGCGAGATGCAGGTGAATGGCAGTTTCTGCGGGTTCTTTAGCCCTGTGCCAGAGCAGTTCCGGGAGCCGGAATTCAGCCACTCTGGGCTCGGTGTACGTTCTGCTAGGAGCAGGCTCCAAGAAGCAGTTTCCGCGGGTTCTTTATCACTGAGCCTGAGGAATTTGTCTGTGAGATGCAGGCAAATGGCAGCCCACAACATTATAATTCTTACATTGAATTTCATATATGAAAGAAGATTAATCCTTTGATTTTAAAGTCTGATCTTTTTATACAACAAGTAGTGTTTTTGTTTTGTTAATTTTATTTTTATGTTATACTTACTATGCATTAATTACTTCTGTGTAATAATTAGTTAAATAAATTCATGAATATATGAATTATAACTTTTAAAATGAGCTAAATTAAATTATCTTACAGCCTTTATCAAACACATTTACACTAGTTTACAAATTATATAATTTATTAATTTATAATTTAGTAATGGCATTTAATAATTTAGAGCAAAGCAAAATGATGCCCACATTACTTGTTTATTACAATGAAAAACAATGACTTATTTTACATAGAATTTTGAATGATAATTAGAATTATTCACACAAATTTTTAAGTAAAAAGTGATACATCCTTTTTGAATAAATACTATAGAAAAATAGTGGGATCTATTTGGTTTGCTGTTTCATAAGTATTCATAATGATGAAATAAGAATTATTTTGTCAACTTTTGTAGGGTTCATTTTGACTGACTATACAAGCATAAAATATAATTTTCTCTAATTCAGTCCCTAGTATCTCCCCTTTCACTTTCCTCTTCCACCCCTATTTCCTGGAATATAAATATTTTTGACAATCACGTTGCTTTAAAAATATTTTGGTTTTTCAAATGATGAATCAATTTCAGAGATAAATGTTAAAATTATTAACATTTAGAATTAAAAATTTTTTTGTTCTATAATCTGAGACTTGATTACATGATAATGCATCATCTTAAATTACATTTTTCTGGCAAAGAATCTCCATGCACTCATGTTTTTGGAATTTATTATTTTAAACAACAACGAAAATTATTTAATTACATATCTAAACCTTATAAATACTGGAGGAACCTGTTCCATTTTCAAACTCACAATTTATTCTTGTAGTTAAAATTTCCAGAGCATGTTTTTACTATCTTATTCCAGCAAACTATAATTTCCTTCATGTTATTTTATACTGGAAACTTATTTTAAACATTTATTTTAATGTATCCTGCCACATTATCTGACTTTATTTTCAGTTACTCAAATATTAAGGAATATACTCTTTTGTAATAATTAAAATCATATATTATTTCTTAATGATAAATGAATTGTACTGAGCAATAAGCAGAACAACTAAAAGAACATAGCTCTAGAGAACTATCTACATGGAAAACTTAAATAGAGAGTAGAATACCAGATCTAAATACTGTTAGAGATGAAAACAGACACATCACAGAAGGCCACCTTATACCCAGTACTTCTGCTCGTGAGTTAGTATGCACAGTGATGCTTGTCTTTGAAGTCCTGATAAAGCAATCTCATGGTAAGTAACATAGGCCTCAAATATTTCTCTAAAATAAATTGATTACAAGAATTTGAATTTCCTTAGTGTGGTAGTCAGTTTTTTTGTTTGTTTGTTTTGTTATTGTTGTTGTTGTTGTTACCAAAATACCTGAGAAGAACAATTTCATGAAGCAAAGTTTATTTTAGCTCACAGTTTTATAGTTTCAGTGAATGGTCAGCTGCTGCAGTCTGGCTGGGCACAAAATAATCGAGCCACCACAAAAGCCTTGTAGATTCAAACAGCAATTCTTTATTCCTGAACTCTCACCGACACTCTTCATTCACATTCTGGGAAAAATACACTCCCTCCACTGGACACTGCGTACCAATACTTTCAGAACCCGGGGAGAACTCCATGGGAACTCAAGGAGCAGGCACGTGAGGCAGCAGGATATGCCCTATTTCCAGCAGGATCCACCCTAAACCTGGAGCCACCCTAATCCCTGAGCAGGGTCACCTTTCAACCAAAAATGCCATGCGTCATTCCTACTTGGCTATGGCTCTCAGCAGTCAGCCAACTCCATTGTTCTGGGTCCAAGCTGAGACAACATGTCACAGCAGAAGGACATGCCAGAGAAAAGTTGCTCAATTCACAGAAGCTATGAAACAAAGATGAAGAAGGAGAAAATAGGAACAAAACATAATCCCCACTGTCACACCCCCAAAGACCTATTTCCCCCAGCCATTCCCCACTCAGCAATCCATTGAAATCAATAATCTTTAAAATGAATTATTCCATGGATGAGGTTACAATTCTCATAATCTAATCATTTCACCCATGAGGATTTCTCCATTGTTACATGAGCCTTTCAGGGGAAATTTCATATCCAAACCATAACAATTATCCTTTTTGTTTACTTTGTTTTGAAATTTTGATGTATGAAAATATATTCTGTAAGCCACAGAAGGCAAAAAAAAGTTAATATTTATAGAAAAGTACTGTGTAACCTGCACACCTAAAATAGACATTTAACAGCCCATCAGTTAAATAAATACTATAACAAGCAAGAAGAAATATTTGCCTTCTATCCATGTTGAATGGATGTCTGATATGTGTTTACATTTTCTCAAAGTGGATAAGTTAAATATCTTCTGTACAAAAGTATATTGTGTCAGCATAAAATTTGATGTGATATCAATAAGCAGAACAAATTAATTTAAATGCACTTGCCTTGGATTCTTTATCTTCTTAGTAATTCTCTGGCTTTCTTTTCTGTAAACAACACATTAGGAATTAAAGATAAATATATCTAAAAGTTATTTCCAACATTTGAAACATTCTTGATCAGAAAAATTGATGACACGCTTTTTAAAATAAGTTATTTTATCAGAATTACTGTTATATAGCTCTTATGTTGTAGTTTTAGAGAAAAAGTATTTAAAATGGAGGTTGCCAAAAGTGGTAAAATTTCTTATCTAAAGTATTTAAAACCGATCAGTGTTCTAAATAATTGAATAAAGGGACTTGTGTGGGGCTAGGTAAGAGAATTCCTTATTGAAGGGACATTCAGCTTGTAATGTCTGTGAGAATTGGTCATAGTAGTCACAAGTGCCAACTAGCTTATCTAAATGTCCCAGCAAATGAGATCTATTCATTCATTTATTTATTCAGTTATTAATATATTAACTATGTCAATAAATGGCATGGATGCTTTTAAATTTTATGTGCACTTCTCTTGTCCCATGCTTTGTTCTAATTCTTGGAAGCTATAAAAGGAAAACATTAAACATACACCAAATAAGCATGGTAATTGTAGGTGATAATAAAATTTATTTTTAAGCTAAATAGAATAAAATAATGATCTCATAAACTGTGACTATTAGACAAATTGTTTCAAGACTGAAATTGTTGAGAACATGTTATTTAAACCAAATATAAATAAAAGTATTGGATTTTCAAAGTTCCAGTAGAAAAAGACCCCAGCCATAGGGAACTACAAGTGCAATGTTCTCAGTCAGAAAGACTACTGAGTATTTGTGGAACAGAAAGAAAATATGTAGTTGAAGTTAGTTTTGATTATGATTAGTGTAAAAAAATTTTATGAGGCATTTAGAAGGAAATAAACTAGAGAGTGCAAATTTTTAAAAAGACTCACAAAACTCAGTTTTACTAATCTCAGATCTATTTAACTGAACACTGTTTCAAGTGTTTGACCCATATTCCAGAACTTTCCCAAAATATCAACTAAGAGATACTAGTAGCATTTCTAAGCAAGGAAACCAAAGATTTGAAAGATCAAAACATTCCTCAAATTTCCACCTCTAGTAAATGGCAGAGCCAAGAGCCAAGATATGAACCTCAAAATCTAAGTCCTTAGCCTGCTTGTATTTTCACAGTATTATGTTCCCTTCTTTTAAAAAGATCACTTAAAATTAAACAGGAGAAGAGTTTATTAGGAGGATATAAAAGTAGAAGCAATAATTCCACTCTGACATAATGATTGCTTGACTTCAAGTAACATATTTTGGAAAATAAAAAGTATTGTGGAGCTGCTAAGACATTTTAGTAGTAGTTGCTTTATAAAATAAAGATTATAAAACAAGGATATCTCTGTGTTTCGAAATTGAGCAAGTAATCTGTGGTGCTTCTGTTAATTCAGTAAGTGAATCCAGGGCACATTTAAGAGCATGATCATTTTAATTTCAGACATGCTAAAGTTCAGGTGAAGTTCAGGTGATTTTTAGGTATCTAGTGAGCATGTCTACTCATCAGAGGAGATGAGAGTCTATATGTCAGAAGCATATTAAAAGGGACAAAACCCATGACAGTAAAGGCACTCATCTAGAAAGGGAAAAGATGAAGATACCTACTGAAGCATGAATATAGAAAGAGAGATTGGTCTAAGAGGGAAGATCCAAAAAAGAGAGGGAAAGGTTTGGTGTTCCAGGGAAAACCAAACAATACTGTAAGGCATTAAGGTATTATGAGCTAATTTGAAAGTTAAGTCAGCTTGCTCCCATTCAGTGCAGACTTCTTACCCTGTGCAGTATTGCCCCCCCCACTTTGTGCATGAGCCCACTCACATAGAAGCTTATGTCTCCACCATCACCTACTTGCACCCTGAGCACAATATTTTGAAACTATAGAGTAGATATTAGCTTACTTCCTGAATAAGTACATAGAGGTGCCAATTCTGAGAATTTAACTTGGTATTTTTTACTTTATTTACGACTATACTTGCCTCCCCAACCCCATTTGTTTGTGGTTTTTCTGTTTTTAAGTGACCCCCTCTTATTGCCAGCTAGCTGGACTGGTGACCTGAGCTGGGTTCACAAGAGCTGGCTACATCAATAACTAAGAAAACAGCCGAAGAATCATGTAACACACAGAAATACCCTTTGCTCGTAGGAATTAGGTACAGCTCTCAACCTTAAGGGTCCTTTGGAAAGAGAGAGCGAGCATGCCTGAAACCTTCCTATTTATTGAGGAGAAAGATATTTGAGAAAGTTCAACCCAAATAAGGCAAGGGATTAGGTTTCCGGGGTTACTTGGTGATATCTTGTGGTCAGCAGATTGATATCTTGAAAGGCCACACCCACCTCAGTTGATGTGTGGGATCAAAGGCAGAATGTGAGGAAAGGACACATATTTCACACAGCCCATTCAGAGCAGCAATGTCAGTACAGTTCCCTTATGTGCTCAAATGCTCATAGCTTACACACACAGCCCATGGCTGGCTCGCAACACCCCTCATGCATATTCAGGGTCTTGAGCTGCAGACCTGTCTGCTTTCTGTTCCCTTGGCCCTAGCCAAAATAAATCCTTTGCTTTTACTTCAAAAAAACCTGGAATTTTGTTTGAGATTCTAGAATAATGCCTTAACAAAGGAATATAAAACTAGAAAGTATTTAGGAAGAAGTGATCCTCCAAGAGAGAGGTAACCTGAAAGTGGATTGATATATACAGAAAGAATCAAACTTATTTTTGTTTAATTGACAGAAAACATTTCATGGACTGGGAGGAAGGATGGACAATAAAGAACAAAATATGCATTGAGTAGCTAATGAGGAAGCAAAGACTAAACTTTTAAATGCCTATTATGACACCATTAATTTGGTGTCTGGAGGGATATGCATTAGTGGGAATATGAACTTCAAGCAAAATAATTTTTTTTCCTTTATTAGCTCATCATAGTTGCACATAATTGTTGGGTTCATTTTGACATGCATATAATTTGATTTATTCCATTTCAGTCCCTGGTCCCTCACCCCACAATGTTCACATTCTGCTCCCTCTACTCTACTGGTGTTCATTTTGCTCATTGATTTATTTATTTTTATTCATGGTTTTTACATATACATAAATATGAAACTTACTGTGGAAGATTTATACATTCACATAGTATAATTTTGTTAAAATATTTCTTCTTTCCACCCCTTTTCAGTGCTTCTTCTCTTACTCTCAATCTCCTTCTTTTACTACACAGATCTCCCCTACATATTTTTTTAAAAGAGAGAGAGAGAGAGAGAGAGAGAGAGAGAGAGAGAGAATTTTTTAATATTTATGTTTTAGTTATCGGCAGACAACATCTTTGTTTGTATGTGGTGCTGAGGATCAAACCCAGGCCACATGCATGCCAGGCGAGCTCGCTACTGCTTGTGCAACATCCCCAGCCCTCCCCTACATCTTTATGATATATGATCCCCTCTCTTTTTTTCCCCTTAATTTTGTTCTAGCTTCTGTATAGGAGAGAAATTACTTGATGCTAGAATTTTTGAGTCTCCCTTATTTAACTTAGTAAGATCTTCTCCAGTACCATCCCTTTATGGTAAATTTGTATTTATGGATGAGTAAAATTCTATTGTTATAGATATATACTTTATTTTCTTAATCCATTCATCTATTGATGGGCATCTGGGCTTATTCTATAAATCTACTATTGTGAATTGTGCTGCTAGAAGCATTGTAGTGGCTGTACCACTATATTATGCTGATTTTAGTTCTTTTGGATAAATACTGAGGAGTGGGGTAAGCTGTTTCATGGGGTAGTTCCACTTTGTGGCAATATTAATTCTCCCTATACAAGATCATGGGAAGTTTTTTCATATACTAATGTCTTCTTCAATTTTGTTCTTTAGTGTTCTATAATTTTCTTTTACCTCTTTGGTTAAATTAATTCTCAACTATTTTTTTTTAGGTTATTGTGAATTGGATAGCTTCCTGATTTATTTATCAGCAGAACCAATATTGGAGTATAGGAAAGCTACTGATTTATGTATCTTCATTTTATGTATGTTCATCTTATATTCTGCTAAATTTTTTTATCAGCTCAAGAAGTCTTCTGAGGGAGTTTTGAGGGTGTTTCTCTCTCTCTCTCTCTCTCTCTCTCTCTCTCTCTCTCTCTCCTCTGTGTGTGTGTGTGTGTGTTTGTGTGTGTGTGCGTGTGTGTGTGTGTGTGTGTGTTATGATGAAGTCACCAGCAAATCAAGATAACTTTTTCTTTTATTATGTGTATTCCTTTAATTTTATTCTCTTGCCTAATTGTTCTGGCTGGAGATTCAAGAAAAATTAAATATAAGTTATAACAGTAGAAATTCTTCTTTCTGATTTTAGAGCAAATGATTTCAATTTTTCTCCATAAAGTACAATGTTGTCTTTGGGTTTGCTATATATGGCATTTATAATATTGAGGTAAGTTTCTTCTATCCCAAGTTTCTCCAGCATTTTTACCATGAATGTGTGCTAGATTTTGTCAAGGCTTTTTCTTTATCAGTTGTGATGATAATATGATTCTTGTTTTCAATTATATTTATCTGGTGAATTACATTTGTTGATTTGCATATAGTGAAACAATCTTGCATCTGTGAATATAAATCCACTTGATCATGATGTATTATCTACTTAAGTGATTTTAATTCAGTTTGATAATATTTTTTTAAGAATTTTTGTATCTATTTAATCAGACTTATTGGAATGTAATTTTCTTTCTTTGATGTGTTTTGTCTGGTTTTGATATCAGGGTTACACTGCCTCCATATAGTGGATCTGGATTATACTCTTCTCTCCCCTTTAATGTAATCAAATAATTGAAGACTGATGATAGTTCTTTTTTAAAGATCTGGTAGAATATAATTAAGGATCCATTGGTTCTGGGATTTTTCTCATTATAAAGTTTTTTAATTGTTGTTTCCATTGCATTATTTAATATTGGTCTGTTTAGGTTTTCTGTATTTCCCTGGTTAATTTTGGGCAGGCATATATGTCTATAAATTAGTCAGTGTCTTCTAGATTTTCTAATTTGTTTGAGTAGAAATTTTCCAAAATAGTTTCTGATGATCTGATGAATTTCAGAAATGTCTGTGGTGACATCTTTTGTTCTTATTTATTTATTTATATTTTGATCAACTTTCTGTTTCTTTTGGTTTGTCTAAGGCTTTATCAAAATTATTTACCTTTTCAATAAACCAACATTTTGTTGTATTGATCCTTTGTATTTTTTTCGATTTTCAATTTCATTTATTCTGATGCTAATCTTAATTATTTCTTATTTTCTACTGAACTTGGAATTAATTTTTCTTTGCTAAGGCTTTGTTATGGAGCATAAGATTATTTATTTGAATTTTTTTTTGAAATCTCAGTACTCAATGCGATAAATTTTCTTCTTTGAACTGCCTCCATAGTGTCACAGAGATTTTGATATGCTACATCTTTGTTCCATTTCTTTCTAAGGATTTCTTGAATTCCTCTCTCATTTCTTCTAGGATCAATTCTTCATTTAAAATAGTATTCAATTTTCATGTGTTTATATGCTTTCAATTATTTTTCTTGCTATTGACTTTTAATTTTATTTTATTATGAGTTAATAGGATGCACAGAACAATACACGTATACACATATATGTATACATATTTGTATTTACACACATATATTTGTATTCACTTAGATTTATATTTTGATATAAAAATTTGGTCAGCTTTGGAAAAGTTTCATAAGCTCTTGAGAAGCACAAAAATTCAACTTTTTGGGTGTGAAATATTTTGTAGATGTCTATTAGTTCTATTAGACTTTTACTTTTATTTAAGTCAGAATTATCTTTATTGATTTTATGTTTGGATGACCTGTCTATGGGTGTTGAAATCACTCAGTATAACTGTATTTGTGTCAATAGGTGTTGGGGTTTTTAGTCCTCATTCCCTCCTGACCTGCAGGAGAGATAGGGAGAACACTTCCTGGCCAGAATGAGCCAAGAAAGTAGAGGGCCAACTGACTGCCTGCACCCAGCCCTCCCTCCTGGAAAATAATCAGATGCATCAGGGAGACCAGTCAAGGCTAGAGCTTGTTTAGTGAGGAAGCACACACAGCTAATATAAGGCACAGGAGCCAATCAGGATAAAGGTCAGCAGGGTGAGGAGAGTTCACGTGTACACCCATTCTACAGCCAGGAAGGGGAGACATGAGCTGTCCACGAGGGCGTGAGCCTATCCTGGAGGTGGTCCGATTTTTTGTCACAACCTATGGTAACGCCTTCTGGGTGATCACCAGGTGCCATCTTAGCCATGTGTGCCCCCAAGACCAGGAAGTGAGCATCAGTCTGCAAGTTAGGTTTTCTTTTCTCCATCATAGGTTTCTATTTTTCGGATGTGACGTGCCCTACAAATCTGTAACTTACTGTTAAGATGTAGTTTTTAAATGTAATTAGGTATACTGACATTTGGCCATGTATATTTTTCATCATTATATCATCTGGTTATATTGTTCTTTTTACAAATATGTCATGGCCTTCTGTGTCTTCTGATTCACTTTTGCATGAAATCTGCTTAGTCAGATACAAAAAGTTACTCCTGTTTGATTTCAGTCTCTATTTGCAAGGAATATTTTTACCATTGTTTTACTTCCATTCTGTGAGTGTTTTTGCCTGGATACCTTGCAAACAACATTTAGGTGTATCTTTTTTTTTTAATCTATTCTGTTATATGTCTTCTAATTGGGGAGCTAAGACATTTATATTGTTCTCAGTGCTATATCAGTGTTATTCTGGATCTGTTTTGTTTACTGTTATTTTGGTTTGTTATCTATACTTCATTCTGTTTGATATCCATTTAGTTTATTGCTCTAGTGGTCTACTTAAAGCTGAGAGTTTTAGGTTTGTTTTGGGGTTCTTCCATGTGTAGTATAGCTTTGAGTACTTTTTATGGTACTGGCTTAGTGGTCATGAATTTATTTAGGTTATCTTGGTCATAGAGTTTTTATTTTTATATTGATTCTGAAAAATAGCTTGGGTGTATATAGCAAACTTGACTGGTGATTGTTTTCTTTTAGAGCTTGAAATATTTCATTCCAGGTTCTTTTTGATTTTAGGGTCTGAGTTGAACAACCAGAAGTAAGTCTTACCGATTTGCTCCTAAAAATGACATAAATTTTTCTCACATGCTAATATTCTTTTTTTTTACTTTAAATTCTTGTCTTTTTTTAAAAAAATATCTTGTCTATTTTTTTAAACTTTATTTTGTCTGTTTTATCTTATTTATATGCCCCTTATATGTGGATGTTGATCTCAGTCTATTTTTTTAAACTTTATTTTGTCTGTTTTATCTTATTTATATGCCCCTTATATGTGGATGTTGATCTCATTTATAATGTATAGAAAATTTTCTGATACTATCTTACTAAAGAGATTCTTATTGCCTTTAATCCCTGTCTCTGTGTTCTTTTCTATCCCCATGATTCACAGGTTTGTTGTTTTGAGTTGTTCCATGTTCCTGTATATTCTGATGATGTTTCCACCCCACCCCCCACAACACATATACCTGTTGCTCCCTGCAACAAGGGTTGAGAGACAACAATGTGGGAGACAAGAAGGACCAGCCTGTTGTCTCAGAGGGGCTAAGTGAGAGGGTAAAGATGGACATCTCAGTCCCCACCCTAAGATTGGGAAGAAACCACACTGAGCCAGGAGTTGTGTAACCCGTGAAGGTGCAGCAGATCTCAGCTTTATTGTGTCAGGTACAAGGTTATATAGCGATATAAGGAGGGAGTAAGAAGAGAAAGTAGCAAGAATCAATAGGGGGCAGTTATGTTACTATCACTAAGGGCCTAGCAGATTTCAGGTTAAACCATTAGGCAGGGCTAAGGTCAAAAGCACATGGTCACATATGCCGAAATGCTCCAGAAGAGCCCATGAGGCCACCTCAGCCAACACCCAATAATGGCCTTGGTCCCAAAGGAGGTAAAAGGTTCCAATATATATCTTTATTGCATACTGAGTATTTAGGTTTATATACCCAGTCTTCAAGGGCAAAAGTTGTTTTGAAGGTCTAATGTTCAATTTTCTATGTAATTTAATCTGTTGGTTTGTTTTATTTAAATTTTCAATGAGATTTATTGTGTCTTTTAGTTCTGATTGGTTTCTTTTCAACATTTGTATCTCTTTATTAAAATAGCCTTTCATCTCTTGCATTACTCTTATTTAATTCCTTAGATACTCTTTTAGCTCACTGAAAATTTTGTAGTCATTGTTTTATAATCTTTCTCTGAAATTTTAATCATTCCCACATTTGTGGGATCGTTTTTTGGGGGGAGTATGAATTGTGATGGAATTTTTTTTTACCTATTTCCTTATGTTTTCATAGGTCTTGGATTTATGCATCAATTTAAATGGATTCCCCTTCATTATACATAGTGTGTGTGTTTGTGTGTGTGTGTGTGTGTGTGTGTGTGTGTGTTGTTATCTTTCTTATTCTTTGAATTTTATGTTTTTATTTTATGAGTAGATATCTAGAAATGAGTAGATATCTAGAAATGTGACCTTAAGGCCACTCTGGTTATTTCTTCTTGGGACCTGGTTGTTGGTTTGAGGTTTTTCTATTTGTTGAATCATTGTGAAAGTCATAGGGTAGTTAAACATATGTGGAATGAAATTACTTGGCTGGGATGTGGATATTGTTCAGCAACAAAAACTCTGCTTTGTGAACTTGAAGTGTCCCAATAAATTTTCATGAATGGGGTGGGGAGATCTAGGAATATCAATGATATTAGCAAATGTACAAACTTACAATAAATATCCTGTATCTATTTTGAAATATATAATACTAATTGCCAATTATATAAGAATGGTGGAGTCAGCATTTAATGTCAGCACCAAAATAAATTGTGTGAACTAGAGCAGACATTAAACAGCAGGTTCTACTCTAATGTCCACTGTATTAACAATCACAAAAACATGTATGAGGTAGAAATTACATGAATTATATAACTCTATCAAGTGGTGAAATTACCCTTCATATGTGAAGAGAAAATTAAATAGAAAGGCAAGAGAAGATTTGAAATACTTAAAAAGTGAACAGAGGAGAGGCATAAGATGGATGGCAGAAGACAGCTATAATAAAGAAGAGAAAAATAACTAAAATTTAAAAAGCCTGAAAAAACAGAGGAGTGAGCATGAAGAATTGTTTATTACAGGGGGAAGGGAGTAAAGAAGGGGCAATAAGAGGAAAAATACCAAATACAAATAAACAAATATTAGATCAAAATAAATCAAACACTTATAATTTTACCTGACCAAATTCAAACAAAGGCTAAATTATAAACATAAGAAGACAGCAATTAACGTGAAAGAAAATTATATATATATTTGTATATATAAATATATATGTATGTGTGTGTGTATACTCATACATATGTATCTAGAAATATCAACAATATTAGCAACAAATGAATATATATATATATATATATATATATATATATATATATATATATATATATTTCTTTCTCTGAAATTTTAATCATTTCCACATTTGTGGGATCATTTTTTGGGGGGAGTGTGAATTGTTATTAAAATTTTTTTACCTATTTCTTAATGTTTCCATAGGATATACATATATACATATACATATATGTATATCCTATGCAGGTCTCTGATCTCTGCTGGATGTCTTTGTTCAAGTACTTCCCATAAATTTCACTTTCAGGGTATTGGTGTAAATCTCCACAGATTTCACATTCATTACTATGGATGTGAATAACCTAGGATAAAATTCTCTGGATCAAGTCACTCCTATCTGGTTATGATTGGTTTCTTACCAAAAGCTTTTATGGGGTGCCAGCAAAAGAGGAGGCTCTCTCCTTCATAACCCACGACTATATCACATTGAGAATAATTTTCTTTGAGCCAGTTATATTCACACTGGTCCAGGCATACTCTGGGACCACAATAGGTGACTTATGGGTCTGTCAACTTTTCTTTCTTTTTTTTTTTATGAATTCCTGATCTCCTGCTTCAGCTTGCTGCTGTGGTGCTTATAAATTGTTCCTGAACTCTATATCCCAGTTCCCACTAAACTATCCATCCATTGGCCAAGTGATTTTCATTGTTTTTCTTTCACTCAACAACCTTATGCACTGACTCTGGCTCTATTAAGATCTACCTCTTGCTGGGCACGGTGGCTCAAGCCTATAATTACAGCATCTCTGGAGGCTGAGGCAGGAGGATCAAGAATTCAATGCCAGCCACAGCAAAAGTGAGGCACTAAGCAACTCAGTGAGATCCTGTCTTTAAATAAAACACAAATTAGATCTGGGGACCTGCCTCAGTGGTTGAATGTCCCTGAGTTCAATCCCAGATAATCTGCCTCCCCCCAAAACCCACCTCTTTCTCATTTCCATAGGTTTCCCCAAGCCATTTCCCCCATGCATTATTTTCCTTTTACCTGTGTTTCCCTCCCCTCAGCAGCTCCTGCAGTTGCCACAACCACCACCACTGCAGTGCCACCAGCCAGAGTCTCTAACAGATCGTTTATTTTATTATGTTCAAAGATTCTCTGAATTTCAGTGAGTTCTCTTAGTTTCCTCCTCATTGAGGAGCCCTCATCTTTCTATTTTATCCTTAGCTAAGGACCTGAGAGGAAGTGCACCCTTCCTCTACTCATCCCTGTCTTCCCTGTGAGAAAAAAAAATGATTTTAAGGAACTGTCTAATTATCTTTCTATATAGTATAGTAAAAAGATAATATCAAAGTACCTTTATAGGTATTGGATTAATTGATTGGAAGTGAAAATTGTTGCTTAGAAAGATAAAAGAAACATGCTGAAAAGTCCTTGAATTATCAAGCTGATTTTTTCACCCCCAAGAATAGGATAGCTGATAATTCAAAAATGGAAAAGGCAGGGGTATAATTATGTAGGGAAAAATTATCAAAAAACTTACTACAGGAGCTGCTAAAACTCACAAAATATATATATTCCCCCTCTAATAGACAGTTCTTCATGTTCAGTCCTCCTTTCTTTCAGCCTTTTATTAATTTTAGTTATTTTTCACTTCTTTATTATAGCTGTTTTCTGCCATCCATCTTATGCCTCTCCTCTATTCACTTTTAAGTATTTCAAACCTTCTCTTGCCTTTCTATTTAATTTTCTCTTTATTTAAGAAGGGTAATTCCACTACCTGATAGAATTATATATTTTATGTAACTCCTACCACATTCCTGTTTTTGTGATTTGTTTAATCTATAATTATCTTTAATTATCTTAGAATAAAAGTTTAAATTTGATAAGAATGTTAACACAAGTGAAACAAGAAGTTGTATATGCATACTGGCCAAGTTTCACCTAGTGCAGCTTCATTGGATGGCCAATCACCAGTATCCTAAATTCAAGCTATACTGCCATTTTTTTCAGAATATTTACTTTTAGAAGTTTCAGATCTAGGGGAAGATTGTTTTTAATGCTGAACTTTGTTGAAATATGTAGGCAACATTGGTGTATTACTTCTGTAAATTAAAAAAAAAATCACTTAAAAATTACATAGACCTTATAGAGGAAAACAAATGCAAAACAGAAAGTCAACATGATTATTCAGAAAGACGCAGTACAGGTTGCTAATTCTTTTATTTTGGGTGACAGATAGATGAATCGGCAAAGGGATGAATAAAATATGTTACTCTCTCGATGAATAGAGAAAAACAGGTGTTGCATCAACTCTTTCAATAAGCTTTATATGATGACAGCTTTCCTATGTCAGTCAAATATTATTGAGAATAAAATATTTATGACTGAATTATATTGCAGTCAATAGACATGAATCTTTGAGGTGAAAAATAAAATTTTCCATATATCATTCCAGATAGATGATACAAATATTAAACCTGAAATGCCAAATTAATTTATAGGGTAGTATGTATACTTTTTCCTGAGAAAAATTATAATGACAACACAGTACATATTTGACAAAATTTAATCAACCTATCTTAAAACTGAACGGCAAAAATGATGTTTTCCTCAGATATATGAAGGAGAGAGAGATGACAGAAAGATAAAGAGAGGGAAAAGTAAAAGGGGGAGGAGTAGAGACTATCACCACAAAAGTAAGTGGAGTCAAGTGTGAATTAACACTGTGCCATTTGAAATGTAAGAGCTGAGGTGAATTGAAAATATTCCCAAGAGTCAACAAAATGAAATCAGAACACAAGCAATTTGGTATAGTCCCATAATGTCTGGACATGCTCCAGAGGAGGTTTAAACACTTCTTCAAATTCTCATTTGTCTGGCAGTATTGACTGGTTTCATTGCCATTTTAATAAGGCAATTGGAGCTCCTTTTTTCATTGACCATCCCTAAATGTGCAGGAGGGATTATTGCATCTCAGCTTTGACAAGACATTTTAGTTGAGTTTGGATCTTGTCTTTGAAAAATATGTAAATATGCTATGATTTCTGACTGCTATAACAAGCATTATTCTTAAGTATATGTGATTTTGAAATGAATTTTTTTGCAGTTAATCTAATGTAGTTACATTGACTGTAAACACACTCTGTTTTCAGGAGAGTCTACAGTTTAATTGAAAAGGAAGAAAAAATATTACACTGTGTCAGTCCAACATAACTTCTTCTGTTTTTAGTTTATATAGTTATTTAGAAATAATTATTTTATTCTATAAGGATTCTTTAAAATACCTGGTATTTATGAGGAATAAAATCTCAATAATACAAAACAATCTGCTTTATTTTGAATAATGAAATGCAGGAGTCAACAAATGATATCCATAGTCTCTGGCATTTAAGCTCATGTTTTTAAATAATTCATTTTTAAATTATAAATGTGCTTAAACCTTTGTTTTTATAATATCAATGGTTATTATTAAAATAATAATAATGTTATGAAACATCTAACAGAGTGAATTTTTATCTTGATATATGAAGCACATTGTCAACTGCCTTCTAATCAACTGTTCATTTTTATAGTTTATTATTTTTGTTCTTTTCCTAGTCATACTCAGTTCTCCAGCAGTATTGATCAACTGATGATAGTGTTTCATAACTCTTTAGCCTTACACAAGCTTCTACTTCCTTCAGACCTCCTGCCTTCAAACCTCTTTATTCTTATATTAATGACTTTTAATAACTAAATAAAATTTGACCTACACTAGAAAACCTGTATTGGTCTCTCCTAACACAGTCCAAATTTGGGTCACTATGCTTTTATTCATAGCACTTTTTGAAATCTACTGATATTTAGTAAGCATCAAGATATTTATTAAAATCTTTATTTTAATCACAGCTGAGTTTATTGCTAAGCTAATAAATCTTTAAGCTCCATGACTCCTGCCTTACAGTGGAAATTTTCAGGGAACTGGGATGAATCCTAGAATTGTGTTCATGCAGTATTTTTAAATAAGATCCAACAGGGAAGAAAGCTCCATTAAACTGAGCCCAGTATTCTGCATGCTGCTTTTCTTCTTGGAGAATTTGTTAACTCTAGTTTTATAAACCACGGAGAAGACAGCTTCTTATATGCTAGGTACCTCTCAGGAGGAACTGCAGTCATAAGGAAATAAAAAGGGCACTCCAGACTTCGTAGGGAGCTGCAACATAAAGATCTAAGATCCTGTATGGAAGGAAGAAAAAGAGAAGGCAGTCAGGTGTTTGGCTTTTCCTTGGGGACATTTGTTGCTTCTTAAGCTTTGTAGATCATGAGGCAAAGAAGCCAAGTAAACAGTGCAAACAAAAACAAGTAAAGCAGAATTTCCAGTAGTCATATATTGCTAAGGAGACAAATATTAGAGTCCAGAATTTTGGAAAGAGGTGGTCCTGAATGGAAACAAACAAATGAATATATGAACGAAAAAAAAAATTGAGTGTGGACCCCTTTGAGCAATAGAGAGTGAAAAATGAACTAGAGATGGCCTAAACTATAAAATCTAGATTCAAGAGAAGGCTGTTGTGACCGGCTCCTCTGCTACTTGCCAGAATATACATTTGGGGGAATACTTCAATATAAGATTCACTTTTTCTTTTTCTCATGACTGTATCTTACATTGACTCCTTTTCATGTGTACAAATTAATGAATCACGCATGAAAAAGACACAGATATGAAACAGACCATAAAATCTGACCCAAAATGGTTCATAATATTGGAATTGCAAAAAAGCAGACTTAAAACAACAGTGATCATTCAAAAGAATGATAAAGTACATAATTTTACCATGCAACAGAAGTAAATAGGAAAAAAATCAAATGGGAATTCTAGAGCTGAAAACATATCATAAAATAAAATAGATATAACAAAAAATGATCATATCAGACAATTTTATTATGTTGTACATTACATCAAGAGAAAATAACCAGAGAAAAGATTGAAAAGAAAGATGGCTAAATACACACAGAAAAAAATGTGATATCAAGTTTACACCTGGAACATAATTTTAGGTAGTTTCTCAGCAGTATGGAACAAAACACATTTCTTAGAGCTACTCCACCCAAGAAAAGATTTCCAGAGTGTTGGACAATTGTAATTAATTTCTTCTTATTTCATGAAGGGCATGTGCCTTGGTTTCTTTGCTGAAATTTGGTCAGCTGTTGAGTTCTTATAATTAATCCCTTCTGGAATTCTTACCTCTCTGATTCTTTTGTTTTCTTATCCAACATTCTTCAAAGGTGTGCAGTAGAGAGGCTACACAAGATTTAATTAACATGACTTCCTGGGTTCATATCTTATTGGAAGTTATGAGTTCCATAATTTCATAACGTTTCTTTAATGGTCTAAATAAACCTGTTTTCTCATATCTAAAAAGAAAAAAAATACAAAGAAAAAAATGGCAAAAAGAGAGAGATAATGATATAACCTTTATCATTAAAGCTTAGATTAGGGAGAAAATAAGTTACTACTAAAATGTGGTTAGAATAATGATCACATATGCTAAGTTCTGAATATATCTAAAATCGTATTTTTTGAACATCTACTCCTTAGCTCAAAGTTTGGAATATAAACATTTTAATAACCTCAAAGTTAAATAAAGCACTAATGACTGAGACTTTTTAAAATACTTTATAATGATGTGCAGAATTTTGGTGAATAAAAGAATTAGAAACCATAAGAAACAGTGTTTATTAAGTATACATGTGAAAGAATGTAATGGCTTTCACCTTCTATATTAGTTAACTTGGCCCTGTTTGAATATAAAAAGGAGCATAGCAAGATTTGGAAAGATAAATGCCCTGGTAACAAGATTGAATGGGTGCAAAATTGTGGATTGATTCATTTAAATTTGCTAATGTTGCTGAAAGTCATGTCTCATTACATGCAGCTTTGGCAATTGTACAGTAACATAATTTTCCAATAAGACAGATTGTTATGTATTAATGCAATGAAGGTATGTTAGAGGTAATGGACACATGTAAAGACATTATTAATAAATGTTTGAAAATATAAATACTGGGAACAAATCAGGTGCAGATCCTTTCTCTAGCCTTTAGTATAACCACAATACCATTACCATGCATCTGCATTAAGACTGAATAAAGTGCTGGGTCAGAGATGACTTTTCTCATCTTAGAAAAGCCAATTTAGGGTTCATCTTTATACGTTTTTGTTAGCTCCCCAGAAATACCTGTATTGTGAACTTGGTACTAGAGGAATGCTTATATCACATAAAATAGAAGTGATAAAATCCAAGAAGTTGTATACAAGAAAACTATAAAGCACTGACCTATGCACTGTGTGATGCAACTCTTCAAAGATTGGGGGAAATATGCAAGTATGCTCTTTGTTCTCATTAGTAATGTCACAGAATAAAACAAAGAAGAACAGAGATGTACATCTTCACTTCTTTCACAGGGGGCATGATGGAATGTTTTTAAATTGCTTTGCAAGTAAGATACTCATGAAAAAGTACTAGCAAAGCTAAACACTGTTTTTAATCTAAATCCCAAATTCTTTATCATTAAGAGTATTCTTACAAATACACTATAAGGTAAGAGAAATATTCCTGACCTGGTATTGGCCATATTTTTCTTTGTAATTTTTTTTTAATTTTTATTTTTGGTTGTTCAAAACATTACATAGTTCTTGACATATCATATTTCATACATTTGATTCAAGTGGGTTATGAACTCCCATTTTACCCCATATACAGATTGCAGAATCACATCAGTTACACATCCACTGTTTTACATATTGCCATACTAGTGTCTGATGTATTCTGTTGCCTTTTCTATCTTCTACTATCCCCCTCCCCTCCTCTCCCCTCACATCTTCTCTCTCTACCCCATCTACTGTAAAATATCCCTTTTCTAACTCAATACACTTTATTTGATTCATGGCATTCAAATCTATGTAAAAAAAAATCACCAAACAGTTTGCCACTGAAATATTTAAAAATTAAATATTTGTGCACATAATCCTCTTCAACTTCTCACAACTTTGCATTCTTCTTTGTTCCCTCACCAGTTCTTATAATAGTCAAAAGAGAGGGAATAGATCTGCTCTAAAAGCATGCCTGTTTAAGCCATAGAATGAGTCTGCATGTACTCTAAGATTGTGAAAGTTACTCTCAGGTAAACTAATTGAGGGTTCAAATGTGAAGAACTGGCATGTTGGTCTGGAAAAATTAAGATTTGTCTGGGGTTCAGGAAAGTAGATCAATTAAGGGGCAGGGTTTTAGTCTCAAGGAATAACCTGAGACCTGTGAGGGCAGAAACAGAAGAAAATATTTGTTGCAGAGACTCAGAAACTTATAAAAAACAAAAACAAACCCTCACTGTTTGCTTATTTATGACCCTTTTCGACCCAAATATTCTATGACAATCCTTGCATTAGTATGAGCAACCAATATGAGGCTATATAGAGCAAATGGTGCCCAAGTGACTTGAAAGTATTACTATTTTTTCCAAAAGAATAAGTGCATGTCATCAGAGGTACATTGAACTTTACTCAGGGAGTTCATTCCTGGAAGACTCTGATTGCTCAAAAGAATTATGGGGCCAAGTCCTGATGGTGTTGGAAAACAGCCTAGTCTGAAATTGACAATTTAAGAAAACCAGTAATACTATTTGAGATAATAGGGCAAGGTATTATATTAATATTACTATATTCTAGTTATAAATATTATTCAAGAAAAGATTACTTGAAGCAATACATAAAGAAGCAGTTGATGGTAAAGCTCTAGTGATACTAGAACAATGCAAACTGATATTAAAGAGAAGACTTTTTTCCTGTGTTCCAAAGATTGTGAACTCAATATCACAAATCTTGCAAAATTAGACAGTATAAAAATAATAGCATAATATTTATCAAGCATACCAGGTTAATGTCCAATAAAAATAAAGCAAGTAACTTAAGAATATCAGTTTAGTTAAATATAAACTAGAATACAAATATTACTAATAATTTATTTTTTGAAGGTAAAATACAAAAACATAGATTGAATTTGAGGTAGATTCACACCTTTTAATGAGTAATATACTTTCAATTTTCCTGGGAATATATGGCTATTCTGAGAGAGAATATAATATCCATTCAACCTCATATAAAATAGAGTGAGCAACTGATACCATAAAAATTAGAAGTCAGGCTTTCATCAGATCAGGTATAAATTAAAATCTTAAAACAATTTTCCAAGTGGAATTATGTGAGAGTTTTATTCTTGGTTTTAGTTTTTTTTAATGAGCTGTAAGCAGGTGAGGCACAGTGGTGCACACCTATAGTCCCAACATTTTGGAAGACTGAGGCAAGAAGATTATAAGTTCTATGTCACCCTGAGCAATTTATTAATTTATTGAGACTCAATATCACAAGAGAAAGATTAAAAAAAAAAAAGGTCTGGAGGTATTGTTCATTGGTTGAGTGCACCTTAGTAATGCAAAAAAAGAAAAAAAAATGGTTATCAGGAGCTGCATTACTATAAATTTGCTCTTAGCATCTCTTCTCATAGAAATATCATTTTTTTCCCAATTCTATTCAATCCATACTAGGTAATTGCTTTGAAAAAAAATGACATAAAATCTAAGATTGTAATGTTGAAAAATATGGAAATTTTTAATATGCCATAAATTAATAATAGATTTTCTTCCCTTTGCACATAGATACTTGAAACAGCCCCATCCCTATCAGATGGCTTGAAGACAGGAGATTGAAACAAATAGATATCCTGGTTATAAGGGACCATTGTGAGGGTTTTAATGTTAAATATTTTCATGCTTTAGAAACAGAAACAGAAAGTACCATACTAGACTAAGGTCAAACAATTTATTAAAACAACAGAAAAAGTTCTAGTCAAAATGAGATGATAATGGGGTCTAGAAAAGAAGAATCTCCAGGAAAAGTAAATATTTAATGGGAAATGCCATGTAACAATTCTACAAATATATTATAGAGTATTATAAATTTGAAAATATTGTCCAAGTGGAGTATTTATGGATAAAACAAGTACATTGAGAGTAATTTAAGGGCTGGGGATGTGGCTCAAGTGGTAGCATGCTCGCCTGGCATCCTTGCGGCCCGGATTTGATCCTCAGCACCACATACAAAAAAAGATGTTGTGTCTGCCGAAAACTAAAAATAAATAAATAAATATTAAAAAATTCTCTCTCTCTCTCTCTCTCTCTCTCTCTCTCTCTCTTTCTCTCTCTTTAAAAAAAAGAAAGTAATTTTAGAAGTGCAGCAGTATTTATTTGTGTGTATTTAAATAAATATTAATATATATTTATAAAAATAAACTTTCAATGCACTGAAATTTCAAGAATGCTAATATGTCTTTCACAGAGTTTTCATTTGTAAATTTAAATGTTATACATTCATTCAATTTTCATATTTAATATATAAAATATCATGTTTTTTACTTACTACACTAAAAATTACACTTTGTCATATTAAATAAACTATATTTAATAATAAAATAATAAATTTAGGATTAGTGTAAATAAAAACCTTATGGAAGCAGATAAAATTTATTTTATGCACAATCAAAAGTTTCTAAACTAAAACATAAGAAAAAAATAAGCTTTATACTAAAAAGCACAAAATAGAACATAAAATTATTCTTTCTGTAAGAATTAATAAGAAGTTAATAGGATTTGTCTATAGCTTTTCAAAATGCTATTGATTTTTAATTTATTACAGCATGTGAATTAGATTTGAAAGCAATCTTCCAGAGTACAGATCTTAACAGTAACTTCAGAGAAAACACCTAAATACTTAATTAAGAAGATGCCTAAAACAACAGGGAAATTAATTGTAGTTATTCAATTATTTTTAATATAAGAACTGTCCCTTGTAATATCCATGGGTTGTTTAAAAAGCATGCTTGACAAATTAAATTGTATTTTCATTTTTGCATTTCCTCATGCACTGGTAATTCTGAATATTCACAAAAGGCTCTATATTTATAAACAGATTATGGCCTCCCTAGACAATGGAAATAAGAAAGTAGGGAAACATAAAACTGTTATAATTCCTGACAGCAAACATTTGCTTAGGTTGAAAGTAAAGCTCTAGAATGTGAATACACCGGTGTATGTTAGATATCTTTTAAAAGCTTAGCAAATGAATCAGGATGCCCACGGTTATTAGTAGGCCAACACTCAAACCAGGTCTGTAATGTGAATAATACACATATATATTAACAAATTATTCACATTACAAACCTAGTTTGAGTGTTGTCCTGCTAAAAACCGTGGGCATCCTGATTCATTTGCTAAATTTTAAAAGATATCTAACATACACCGTGTATTCACATTCTAGAGGTTTTACTTTCCTCCAAAATAGCGTTCAATATGTTTACCAACACTAAAGTTCAAAAAACTCAATTGAAAATAAAGTTTTCTGTCTGGATGCCTATGTCACTTTTTGCTGTATAAGCCCTTCTCATACGAAAAAGGAGAAAAGGAGAGAAGGTACACTCCATTCCCAGTGTGAAGGTGTTTGGGAGTGGGACCTTCTGGAGATAAAAACCTCAAGACTTTGATTAGTGATGTTATAAGAGAGGACTAAGGAGATTCCTCTTTGCTTCTCCACCTCAGAACACAGTGACCAGAAGACCAGCTATGAACCAGAAATCAGCTGTCATCAGATACTGAATTTATCATTGCCTTTATTCTTAGTTTCCAGAATTCTGAGAAATAAGTTTCTTTCACTTATTAGTTCCCTAGTGTATGATACTATTGTTAGAGCAGTCAAATGGACAAAGACAGTCTTCTCACCATAAACACAAAATTTAAAAACTATACATATTATATAATTTTCACATTCTCTATAAAGGAATAGATATTCATCACATCCAAAAGTGGTGGTAGTTGGAAATAGTGGGTAAGGCATTGTCAAATTATTATCTCATTGTAATACAAGGACTGTGAGAAAACTGGCAATACCACTCAAAACTAAACCTATTCCTCTGAAAATAATGAAGTAAAATTGCAATGCAAGTGTTAACCAAAGACATGTGTAGTTTGTCTTAGGTTAATACAGCTATTGGTTTTATTTTCAAAATTAACCAACGTATATTGGTGGGACACACATAGGGTGGATATTCCATTATGGAAGAAAAACTAGGGCAAGAGGAACAGTGTCAGGTCTTGAGCAAGTCCAAAACTTAACAAAGTAAACTCTGTAAGACTTTAAGCCTTTATGATAAATCTCTCTGGCTTCATGTCCAGATTTCTGAGCCCAATTCAGGGAAGTCCAGCCTTGAAGTTACTAAAATAGTGATCCTGCCCTCACAGCTCTTCCAGGTGGGGGTCAAGCTCTGAGAACTCCAGGTGGGCCCACGTTCATGGGTTTAGGTTGATGTTCTTTGGCCTCTTGAAAACAACACATTGCCATTATTTTCCCTCTTGAAATGGAAGAGGCAGCTCTAATGATCTCTGGTTCTCCTGGAAGTCATTCTCTTCTAAATGAGATGGAGGTTTTTTTGTTTATTTGTTTTGTTTTTTTAAGAGACAGAGAGAAGAGAGAGAGAGAGAAATTTTTAATATTTATTTTTCAGTTTTAGGTGAACACAACATCTTTATTTTATTTTTATGTGGTACTGAAGATCGAACCCAGCACCCCATGCATGCCAGGCGAGCGCGTTACTGTTTGAGCCACATCCTCAGCCCTCTCTTCTGATCTTGAAAAATAGAACACATTTGCTCTATGGACCCATCCTGTGAAATGTAAGTGTGACAACTATCCTTTATGCCATTTTGTCTCCTTTTTCTTTAGTTTAAGCTGATTCTGTTTCTTACATAGTCATATTCTAAACAGTTGCTTTCTCACACTCACAGTGTTCTCTCATGTTTTTCATGATTTCTTTCTTTTATCTTTTTGAAGAATTGATAGGCTAAGAATTTTCCAGTCCTTTAACTTCTAGTTTTTTTTCTTTTTGCTTAATAATTCCATGTTCAAATCATTTCTCTTTTTTTTCATTTTACTATAAAGATAAATGGAACCATTCTTCAATAATACAGTTGGAAATCTCCTCAGCTAAACACTTTCCTTGTTTAGAAGTTCTACCTTCCATAAACAATAAAACTGGAACACAGAGGTAGGGGTGTAGCACCTTGGTAGAGAGTTTGCTTAGTATATGTAAGGCCCTAAGTGGGGTTTCCAGCCCTGTAAACAAACAAAACAGATAAACAAACAAACAAAAACAAACAAAATTCATCAAAGTTCTTCTTTCATCCTTTTAAAGGCTTTCTCTCCAAATAAAATTACTGAGAATAGATTTTATTATATGAATTTTGGAAGAACACAAATATCCAGTCCTTAGTAAACCCATAAATTGAAACTAATGACAAGTAAAATCTTAACTTTTTAAATTAAGAATTCTTACTCATTTGAATTTTTCTCAAGTGAATCTCTTGACTTTATAACATGATCTGTATGTTGTTATCACTATAGACATAAATAGGCAATGTATAAAGAGAAATTTTACTTACTTCACTAAATAAGATTTCTGATTTTCACAGGATATGCATAGTTAGAGTCAATAAATTATTTGATCAACATAGCTACATTTTCTTCTTCAAAGACACAAGGTTATAAAGACACCAATAAATATATACTGTTTAGTTATTTCTTAATCTGATTTGTTAAACTTTTTTTTTTCACTGAATTCATTATGATGACCTTTCTGCCTCTGTTTAAATATCTCTTGTCTTAGGATTGGATAAAAGATGCTTCAAATTTAGAGTTCATATACACTACAAATTATCTAGATAATTCTGATTTATGCCTGTTGTTTCATAATAATTATTAATAGCAATCTTCTATCATTTCACTTTTCAAAGTTTACTGATCTATGTATTGTGTTACCTATTCACCTAAATTGCTCTAGAATCCATTCACTGCCCCAAAATGTTCCAAATTTCACAAATCAAACAGAACAAGACCAATTTTTTCCACAGCACAAGTTTGTGTCACTGGGAGTTTCTGTATAATGAATGAACTCTCACTTCCCTTTGTACACATAAACCTCACATGCCTGCAGGGAAATTATGTTCTCTCTACAAGGATCACATATTTCTATCTATTAATTATCTGTAGCAACAGATCTCCTTGTTTGTTTATTTTTCCTTGAGCTCTGGAATGATTCTCCAACCCTAAGTGGACATAGTTATATAAATCATTACTTCTATTGGTTTTCCTGGGAAGCAATCTGTAGCTATCAGCCATCTCTCTCCATGAAAGTTTAGTTCCTTTACCATTTGGAAGTGCTCACAGCCCCCTGATGGACATTGTGTTCCTGATTTATTGGTGGGTCATGTTGAAGAAATAAAATGTAACTTTAGTACTCATCTAAAATATTTTATATAGATCTCTTAATGTCTTTATGACCTCCTAACAACTCTGCCACAGCACTTAAGGGTAAATAAGAAAAATGCTGTTTTTTTTCACATTTCAAAGCTTCCAATTTGAGTCTTTGGTGGTGTGTTACTCAGCTTTGTATCACCATGACTAACTCCTGAATAAAAAAAAAAATGAAAGAGGGAAAAAATATCTTTGCTACTAGTTTCAGAGGTTTTGGTCCATGGTTGACTGGATCCAATAATTTGGTCCTGAGGTGAGGCAGAATATCAGGGCAGAGGGATATGGTGAAAAAAAGATGTTGACCTCATGACAGCTAGAAGCAGAGGGAGGGACAGAGAAAGGGAGTCAAAGTCAAGCAATGCCTTTTCAAGGAATGCCCCAGTGACATACTTCCTCCAAACACTATCTAAAGTTTCCATCTCCTACTAATATTCATCAGATTATTTACTCATCAATGGATTTATTCACTGATGAAGGTGGAGCCCTCATGATTCACTCATTCTCAAAAAACCAGTCTCTGAACAACTATTGATTGGGAAGCAGATCTTTACCACATGAGTATTGGGAGATTATTCCAGGAAAAAAATAGTATTCACATTACTAAGGTATTCAGATATTACTAAAATAATTTTATTACTCATCCTTTCATAAAGTTCCTGGGAAATGATATAAAAATGCTACAATTTCTGGTTTTTTTTTGACATTTGGTAAATTAAAATTTTTTGGAGAATTTATAGCCTCACAGACAATCTTGGATGTGCCTGTTTACACAAACTCTATTTTATTTTATTCTTTTTCATGAAAGCAATTGTTATATGTTATACAATATTTTCACAGCCTTGATAGGAAATTAGGATAGATAGCAAAGAGAGTAGTGACATTATTATCCCATTTTATTAATGATGGTATCCATGACATTTTGCAGGAAGAAGTCTGTTAATAGAGCTCATTTTTAAACACAAAATTTATTTTAATAACGAAGTAAAAGTACAAAAGAAACATGAATTTAACAAAATAATTATTTATATAAAATTGAATCAAAATCTAAGAAAATTTATTTCAGTGAAAATATCTAGAAAGAGAAGGTGGTGGTTAAGAGTATTTAAAAGAGAAAAATCTCATAAAAAGCATTTAGAGCATTTTTGGTGTTTAAATCGGGATAAAAGCATGGTGTGGATTCATAGGAGATGGAATCCAATGAGCACTTGATTCTCAAAGGGTATTTCAACATTTCCATTTGAACCAACACAGGCTAATCTTATTATTCTTGTACTCTACTGATGTTCTTGATAAAGCAGACGTCTTTATTTCATTGGAAAAATCAAAAGTTAATGCCAAGGAAATTGATAATATGCTGGAAATCTCCCTGCTGGAATCTATACATGCTTTCAGGAAAACATAAATGGGTAAATTGTGGGACCCACCTCAGACATCAAATGAAAAATTTAGAATAAGTTCTATAGTATCACAAAGAACAGTTGTTCAGCATCTTGAAATTGATTTCAAAATCAATTCAAAACATATTCATATCTTGCTGCAACTTTTATTTATTTTTCTTGGAGAAATCTGCTGATTTATTGTAAAATAATAAAACATCAAAAATAAATTCAGTCATGAAAATTCAAAGTCCTAAAGACAAAAAGAATTTAGACTTCAAACAAAAGAAAGTAGGTAAAATAAACCCAGGAAAATATCAAGAATACAGAAATTCTCATTTGCAATATAACAAGTAAATTTATTTTTGAACTTTTATTCCCTGCATTGATCTGAGCATGATAAGACCAGTGACATTAAAAAAAAGGCTGAACAGAAAGACATCTTATGACTTCAACTGCAAGAAAGCAATGAAACATTTCTAAATAAATTTGTTCTGTTTCATTTTACCTTAACCTGACAATTTTTGTTTAGTCTTTGAAATTGTGAGGAAAACAAAATACCTACTTAAATGAAAGAATAGAGTATTTCCTTCCATCTAATTCCATTGAATTAATAATCTCATATTATATAGAAATAATCTGATAAAATAACCTAACGTTGTGTGAAGTAATTATCCTAATTATAATACAGGACACTTAGTTGAAATCCAAATAATTCTTGATTTAGCATGTTTTATTTCTGTAAAATGTATAATATGATACTGACTAAAAGGTTATTTGAAATGTGTATCAAGATTTAAAAAATATATATGACTTTCTACTAAATTAGAAAATGTATGGACCCGGTAGAATTTAACCATAAGTTAATTAATGGCGTGCTTGTTAAAAACATATTGCATAACAAGCTCTTTTCTAAGTGCTTTCAAAAATATTGATCTTTAGTATTCATAACTCTGGGCATAGAAAAGGTATAGGTGTAAATACAGAGGCTCAGAAAAGAAGTGGCATTATAAAGATTACATATCTCTCAGATGAGGGAGCTGCAAATCAAAAAAACAAAAACAAAACTTATGTTTTCAGGTCCATCATATGTTCCAATGGAATCGTGACCCTGTCACTTCACTACTACCCACCACAGTGACAGGCACTTGACACAATTTTTCAGGACCATGCAACCAATGTCGTTTTATATAAATATACATTTCCACCATATTATACACTTATAAAAAATTCAGTGAACTACTTATTTGATTTGATCAGCTTAATATATGGAGAACACAAAAATATAAATTTTAATTTCAATCATTGTGTGTTTATTATTGAATACTGAGTATAATAAAAAGGTCAATAAATATTAATTACCCCATACTATACACCAAGCATATTTTAAGCATCTGTACATTTTCTGTACATTAGAAGATGTTACTTGTACAATATTTTATAATGACTTCTGTATTTACATCTATGATTTCTGTCTGTATGATAAAAGGCAAACACCTTTAAGTACTTCTAAATATACTACTTTTTTCATGTCATTCAATATGTCATACTAAAATACAATTGAAGGTGAATCTATCTAGTCTCTGAGATCCTCAAGGATAGAATTTGGACCTTTTATTCATAATGGGATCTCCATACTTCATACTGAAATAAATCTGTGTTAAATATACAAATGAACTATTAACTTCCTGAGACTAAGAATTCAAAGTGACTGATATTCTGAAGTTAAATGAAGTCTGACTGTTGCTGGTTGTAGAATCTAAATGAGACCAAGGTATTTTATTCTTGCTAGTCATTTATGACCAAAATTCTTGATTTCTCTTTTCCAAATAAAAAGTTATGAGTGTAAATTGACCAACAACATTTTCTTTGCTGGTCCTATTATTTTTATTGCTTCTGTTCAAAATTTTCCTCCATCACATCAGAAGTAGGCACCTGTTAAACTCTTAACTTATGTATTTGAAATATTGTTATTTATTCTCTGCATATTGTGGTAAATATTTTAGTTAGAAACATGGAATTTTGAAGGTCTTGACTATCTTACCCCAAATTTTTCAATTGCTACATCATGGTCAGATTCTTACATAAGTGTTTGGGTTAAAAAATAAATGCCTATTCTATTAGGGAACTTTTGAAGTCTGACTGGAAACTTAAGGATGAAAAAATAATCTGGGCATTGTGGTACACTCATGAAATCACTGAGACTTTCAATGCTGAGACAAGAGGATCATAATTTCTAGACCAACATAGACAATTTAGCAAGATCCTTTGTCAAAATAAATACAAAGATTTTTTATTATTATTTATTATTAAAGATTTATTATTATCATTATTATTATCACATTATTTCTCCTCCTCCTCCTCCTTCTTCTTCTTCTCCTTCTCCTTCTCCTTCATTTAAAATATTTGTTTTAGCACTGGGGATAGAACCCAAGATCTTGCACATGCTTGGTAAATGCTCTACCACTAAGCCATTCCAAGACTTACATTATTTATTTTTATCTATTCAAATGCTTAACTGCTGGAACTGTTGCTGTTTCTAAAATTAATCCTCAGAGAAGTCAGGTGTATAATAACAATATAGAAGGCATATAATGTTCAAGATTTTTAAACAAAAACCAAGAAGATTATCATAATTTTCTGATCATGAAATTTGAGACCAGTATAAACCTGTATTAAATCTCTATACCTGCATTGTCTAGGATGAAATTGGAGAGGTTCTTTTTTTTGGTTTAGTTTCTGCTCTATTATACAGAGAAATTCAATATATTCAGTTAGCATAATATTATTATCTACATATAAAATTGTCAAAGCATAAGTCAATCTTATAGATAAAAATGTTTGAGTTGTTTTTTTCTGAAACAGCAATATCATTGTAATTCAAATTAAGGTATGAAAATGACATTTTAAAATATTAACAAATTATTTTATTTGATTTTTATACTATGAAGAAAAGAAAAAGAAAGGAATGAACATGCAGTAGAATTGTATATTAAAATTATCTCACTTTCTGCCACAAAATGCCAGATAAAACATGAAGATCATTTATTTTCCAACTACAATTTTATGAGTCTTATGAAACACTTTCTTACTAAACAAATCTGTTTGGACTCAGAAAAATTAATCAGAGAAAAATTTAGAGATTATATTTTTTGAGAGTAATCATTTTATTTGTGTAATAGATATCTCAAATATATTTTATTTGTTTTCTAAAAAATAAACTCCTTTCTGAAAAACTTCATTTCATAATTACAGCTTTATTGTATGTGTTTTGATATGGAATGATGCAATTTGATTTTAGTGATTTCAAGTCAATGAAAAATAATTTCACACAGATGTATTGATATTGATGAAATAAATCTCTAAAACTAAAAAAAAAAATCAGTAAAGTTTCCTTCACGGAGTCATCTTTGCTTAATTAGATTTTGAATGTCTTTTGAACATGTTATAAAGTTTCAGTGTGGAATATGTAGGCATACTAAAAAGTTATAAAAATATTTGTTTGGCAGAGAAGTTTTAATTTCTTGAGTTTCCCTTGGTCAGCGTACACAATATGTGTTTAAAAACTTTGTTGGCTCAAATCTAAAAATTCTTCACTATTTCTTATTCGTAGAAAATCCATTTGAAGACCAAGATTCCCTCCATCTTGACACACACGCGCGCGCGCGCGCACACACACACACACACACACACACACACACACACACATATTATTCCAGGGATTAAATTCAAGGGCATTCCATCACCATGCCACATGCTCAGTGAGACATGGTCTCACTGAGTTGCTTAGTGCCTTGCTTTTGCTGAGGCTGTCTTTGAACTCTTGATACTCCTGCCTCAGCCTCTAGAGGCTGGGATTACAAGAACACACCTGTAATTTCAGCACTCCATTTAACTAAAGTTAGTTTCAGAAAGCAATGTGTTATTCCAAAAAGTAAACTTTCATCCCACCCACCTGTATAATATATTTATTTCCACAACTATATAAATATAGTTATGTACCATATGCATGATAATGTTACAAAAATTTCATCAAGTAAATTTTTACTATCCCCCTTGAAATTCTCTATATGATGAGATCATCACATTATTTCACTTATCATCATTAATAAGGAAGTAAAAATAACTGAGCAGTGATACCTACTTTGAAAAAAATTAAGTATAACTGTAATTTACTCAAAAAGTTAGATGAAATTAAATATTTATAGAATATTATTATTATTGACTACATTTCATTCAAATTACTGAAAAAAACATGCTCAATTTATCAGAATATTAGGTTAAAATGATTATCTTAACAATTTGTACTTCTAGTAAGGTAAAGAAAATTAAAATATTTTTATTGTATTTGTATCACTAAAAAATGCAAAATGTGAGTATTGACATAGATTTTACTTTCTGAAAGTAATAAAATTTCAAAAAATATCACGATGGTGAGAAATTATTGAGTTCCATCCATTATGCATGTTCCAGCTAAGTGGTTTAAGAATCGTTATTAACAATTGATCATTTATCTAGTAAGTATTATGTACAAATACACTAGTGAATCTTTGTCCTTGACAAACTACTGAATTTCTCAGTTCCTAAGCTCCCCTATAAATGTGGGTAATTTTAGTAATGTAAGGATTGCATTTTTAAATACAGATTAGTGCCTTTAAAAAGTGCTGTATACTTAGGAACCATTCAATAACTTCTACTTGTTTCTTTTAAAAAAATACAATTCTAGACTTTATGCATTTCCTTAATTATTTTACAGAATAAAAGGGCTCTAAGGGAATGTCAGTATTCTTCAGTAAGAAATAAAGAAACATTTTAGCAAATTGAATTTTAATGATATAAAATTATATAAACCAATTATATAATATGAGTTATATATACAAATATTAACATGAATAACCTAACAGAATGCTTTGGCTGAAGTGCTAGTATAATGTTTTGGGCTATCTTTTTTCTACTGCCCCCTTCTCAGTGGTAGATATCAAATTTAGGGCCTCAGATGTGCCAGGCAAGTGTCTACCACTAAGCTACAACCCCTTAAGTTTTATTATAACATTATAACTATTATATCAAAATTAGGTAACATAATATTAAATGTATTATACTTGCATAAATTAAGTTCATTTTCTTAATGTTTAAAAGCTATGTAAGATCAGTTTGGGGGAATTTATTAATAAGGAATGATGATTAATTTATTGTTAACATTTTCTTTTGTAATACTTCTATGATTGACCCCTATATTTGTTCTTATATGTATGTTTATATTTTTAATTATAAAAATAATATAAAGTTCCAGTGCTTTTCAAAATAAATGATGTGCTCCTGCGAAATATCATGTAAGTCAAAGAGGATGAAAACTAGTAATCCATGTAACAGTGGATGCAAGCAAGATAAATATGATTGGAAATCCTAAGATGATTGCATAAAGAACCCAAAGTTAAGGTTTTATATTACTAACCTGCTATGATTTGATTACAGTTAGTCCCCATAAAAATTTATATTGAAACTTATTTTTTCAACATGGCAGTGTTAGGAGGTATTTTCCAGTGAGAGATGTGTGGGACATGATAATAAAAGCCATCATAAATAGCTTACTCCCTTCTGGTCAGAGTGAGTTCTTCCTCTCTGGGAACTGGTTTAGCTGCCATAAGAGCAGGATTTGATAAAGCAATCCTATACCATGTATATATCACATGTTCCCTCTTCCACACACTCCAGCTCCCCTTTCAGTTTTTCTGTCATACATGGAGTTGAACAAGACCCTCACCAGAAATCAAACAAATGTGAGAATGATGCTCATGGATTTCCATATTTATAGGGTGAACTAAATCCATCCCTTTGCATATTACCCCATCTCTGGTGTTCCATTATAGCAACAGAAAATAAACTAAGGTAACACCCAAAGTGCAAATGATTCAAATAGAATTGAGAACAACTAATAAAAAAAATAATTATCAAAAAACAAAACAAAACAAAACAAATAGAATTGAGAGGGTTATGGATTCCAGGTGGAGAACTTTAGAGAAGGAAATAGAACTGATGTTTTCAAACATTAATTAAATATATTGCTGAAAGAGAAGTGGTAAAATTATTTGATATTATAAAATTAATTATAATTACATAGAAATTTTTATTATGTGAATATAATGAGATAACAGCTAAAACAAAAAGTCACAAAAGCAAAGAGTAATTGTAAGACTCACAATTGATAAGTATGTAATGAGTATAATATAAAAGTTATCTATTATTTAACTTAATATTGTAATGTAACTATGAAGTATCTAAGTTGAGGATGGGTACTTTGAAAGCATTTGAAGAAGAAGAGATAAGGCAGATGGCTAAATATTTTTATTAAATGAGAAGATAGCAATCAGCAACATGGAAGAGGGCCCTCATCACAACCATACCATTCTGGCACCTGATCTCACACATATACCTTCCAGAACTATGAGAAATGAGCTATTAAATATGTACTGTCATATTCCCCCTGTATTTAATATTTGAAAAGTAAAATTTGCTATTTTAAATAATCCATATATGTTTGGTATACTGCACATATGGATATTAGTTTAAAGCTTATTATTTTTCTCCTCTGTGGATGTATTTCTCATATATTTCCATGTGAATATATGCATATATACTTAAGAATATGAATGAAAACACACATGTACACACACAAATTTCAAAAGAATTACCAGTGAGAGTTTGCTCTTATAATTTGTTTTTTACTTAGAAAGAATATTCAGGACTAGATAAGGGGAGCAAGAGGAATAAAAAGAGAGGAGAAGGCAAGATCAATCTGGAGGATTACATTACAATAATTCTGGAGGAGTTTAGAATTGTTCACAAGCATGAACCACATTTCCCACCTACCCAATGAGTGTTATTTTCCAGGTACCCTTCTCTCTTAACAGACCAGGACTCTTGTAGGTGGTCCTGTAGAAAGAGGAGGGAATCTTAAAGACACTAGTGAAAATGATAGCATGAAAGGAGAAACTTCTACCCTAATTAATTTGGATCCCTTATGAAATACTGGGAAATTTTCTGAAGTGATTGACATGCTGAAAACACAGATAGTGGCTTATAAGAAACTTATTATGATTCTCCAAATCAGAAGAAATGCACCTCTTCCTGCCTGCTAAAAAGATAACTGACTCTAATTGATCATAACTCAAACAGTGACAATGCTTCTGTTTGTAATGAGCTGACTAGAAAAACACTGCCATATCTAAAATGCTCCTATACGAAGTGGTATTTAGCAACTTTCCACAATTATGTTATATCTATAGTGGTCTTATACTCAAAAATTCAGCATTCATGAAGTCAGTGGTTGCAGATTATTTATTGTAAATAAACTTTTATGTTGAGCATTAATGTGATCAACTTTATTCACCGGTACATGCATATACGACTTAGAACAAATAATGCTAGAAAACCAAAAGAAAGAAAGAAAGATTCAACATACATTTCCTCATAATCTGTCATATAATTCATGCAGCTTTATGTAATAAATGTCAATTTTAATTTTTCTACAGATGTTATAGTTAGATTATGTTTATTTCTACTAATATTCATATTTAATGCTGATAGGATTAACTGAATGATTATTCTTGATGCAATCTTCATACTGATGTTTGATATTTTGTATATTTGCCATTTTTATTTTAGAATGCTTTTGGAGAAGGGGTTGATTTTATATGTTATAGTCAAAATCAAAATGAAATAGAAGAAATAAATCAACTTTATGCAAACATAGTAGTAACTAATTCACTAAATACATTCTCTATGAGCATATCAGGTGCATCTCCAATGTATTTTCATACAGAATTATTTCAAAAGGTACACATTATTGTGTTTGTATTGCTTTTATCACCAGTCCACTAGCAAACTTGATAGAAGTTATGGTACTAAGAAAAAGAGAAAGATCATGATTGTGATAGATCTGTCCAATAATTGCACTTGATCAGTGTCTCTAAATCCTGGAAAATTTAGGAGATATTTATATGTGTTTGGTTTTATGTGGAGAATATTGAACCAAATTACTTATTCTGTTTGTTTGTTCAACCAAGAGTAAGTAAGGAGAGAGATTAATAATTTATTCAATTTATTTTTTCTTAATTGCTTTCTGTTCTTTTCTCCTTTTAAAATGGCAGGTAAACATATGCAAATAGTAGAAAACTAAAAATACAGAGAAAAATATAAATTGTACACATTATTTAGGCAAAATAATGTTCATAGAACACCATATTAATATCCATAGTCTGAGGTTGAAATTAAGCCTATTTAAAACTTTTGTAATATGCTTAAATTGTATTTTCATTTTATTAATAAATAACACGCCACATAACAATATGTTAATAGCTATAAACATTAATAAGCATGATAACCTTTTTTCTAAATGGTAAAAATACACAGGTATTACATAATTACTTACAAAATCAGTCATTAATATGTAAGAAACTAAAATGTCTTAAAAGTAAATAAATTATTATTAAGATTACACATTTAAGTATTTATAAGCATGTGCTATTTTCTAATACCAAAGAAAGCCAGAACTCTTAGAAACCTAAACTCTTCCATGTTTTCCATCCAATCTTTCCTACCTTCAAAGATATATTTTTTAAATTTTAATCTATCAATATCCTTCTAAAATTCTTTAAAGTAGGGCTACTCAAAAGCAGCAAGTAGTATATTCGAGCCAATTTTGCATGAAGACCAGCAAAGTATTCTGAGAATAGATAACTTTCACTGAAAAGCATATTAATTTCTCCAGAACTGTAGGTAATGTATTCAATCATTTCTGCGCCTTCATGTGTAGCTGCTCTGTTGAAACATTTGCATTTACCCTGCAGGAGGAAATTGCTCATCTCCAGAACCTTTACTCACTTGGTTCACTCTACACTCATATCCAAGATTCACTCTGGTTGATAACTTCCCAACCCTAAAGGGTGAATATTTATGCCAATATATTTTAAAACTTTCTGAACTTTTGAAGTACTTTTGGCTCAAAATACCTTAGTAATTATTAGGTTGAGTCCATTATCGTACAGCTATAAATATACAGATACTTTATTTTTAAGCAGAATGAACTATATATTATATTTAGCTGTCAACTTTCCATTTCAGGAAACTTAGTAGGGAAAATAGGAGATGCCATTAAGTAAAAAACGAGTAAAAAAATTTACTATGAAATATTCTCCTGTGATTCATTCAACAGAAAAGAATTTAAGGAAAATGAACAGTAAAAAGTACATAGTAACAAAAGGCATAAATTGTTCTTTGTTTTACTTAACACAGCACTATAAACCAGCAGTTCATAAAGAAGTACAGCTCTACTCTTGACACCACAGTTTGATGTCATTGATTAAATAATACTCTTAACAAGTAAAACAGCAGTAACTAAAGCAACACTACAATAAAAAGATTACTATGAGCACATTAGGCAGGCAATGCAATAAAAGTTTGTAAGACTTTCTAAATATTGTAATTTGGAGTAAAATATAAATGATAGTCCATTGATTTTTGTATATTTTCCACTTTATGTAAGGAATAAAACAAAAATATCTTATAATAAACTACTTGTGGTAGCAAATATACTGAAAAGTATATTGTGAGAAAATTTCACTGTTTTCCCCAAATATTATATTTTTAAACTCACTGGTCTATGAACATAAGTTCCTAGCTACATTATAGGGAAATAAGTAAATGGAAGAAACTTCCTAAAAATAAAGTTATGGACTGTCTGCAAATCACAATTGAGTTTCAGATAGCAGCATTACTTTTAAATAGATCTAAAACTTAGAGAATTCTGTTGTATTTTCATTAGAAGGCTTTTTGTATTTTTACTTCCCAATTGAATGAAAACATTTATAAGAAATTTAAACAAAATGACTCCCAGGGAAGAAAGATTGTTTCTCTCTGACCAGACAAGGTTCCAACAGTTCTAAAATCATCAGTGTTAAAATTATCTCTAAGAGGAGTATACCCTCCAACTCACATTTAACTATCTGCAATATTGCAAATGGTACGACCTACATTTTCATTAATGTTTGGAAGCAAAGAATATGGGCATGCTTCCATTTCTAATTACAGCCAGAATTATTTCTAGGCTATCTTAATACATAAACCTCTAAGTGATGTTCAACTTCCCTTTGCCTTTCACATGTTCAATTAAAGGTCATTTCTTACTTTGTTCCAAAGCATAGTTTTTATTTTATGCCACCTCTGAAGCACAACATGAAAGGGGACTAGCTAGGGTATAGGTGGTTTGCTTTAGGAGTTGGTTGGGAAGGGGGAAATCCATTGAATAGGAGTGTGGAAAACAAACTCAGGCACAGATGAAGAGTTAAAGGTCTGCAAATGAAATTTGTCATGTAGATTTTAGAGTCTCAATTCTTCCATTTAAAGGAAGGTAGTCTGGGACATTTATCACCAGACTCCCATCCTCTACAACTTTGTGACAGGAGAGAGGGGAATCTATTAAAAATCAGTACCACTTCTTCCCTATACTTTTCTGTTGTTCCAGTAAAGAGAATTGGCAAAATGCAGAGAAATACCTACCATGTACCCAAGTTGGCATGCTGCAATCAGAGGGTGGCTAAAATAGGATGCTGGAAAATGAAAGGATATGCACCATTTTTCCTAGTAGTCATTAATGAAGAAATAGCACCAGCATCATGCTGGTGGTGTCTTCCCCCCTTGTAAAGATATGACACAAGGTTAAGACAGATCACTAAAGCAGAGATGAAATGGAAAGAGGTCTTGAAGTAGGCATATTTTATTTTGACTATTCATGAAAGGATAAGGGATATAGAGAGAAGAACAGAGAACAATAGGAGGTTTTATATTTCCTGAAAACAGCTTTATGATGAATAAAAACTTTAAACTGAATAAAAGAATATAGCTTAGGACTATGATTTCTGGCATTGCTAAAAGACAAAGGAGAGGTCATTTTTGATTATTGTTGTTTCACAGGTACATGACAAATATTTTCCTCTGCCCTTCAATTAATTACTTCTTGACCTGTGAAAATACTCATAAAAAATGATGAGTTGCTCTTAATTATTCATATACCATAATCCTAAACAAATATTTTTATAAATGATAAGTCAAATATGAAAACTAAAGTTTATTTAAGATGAAAGTGGTCTTGGAAACTTTCCCCAATCTTTTCCAAGATTATCAAGAACTTATGCAACATATTTAAAAAATACTTTGGTGCCATTATGAATAAGGCCTGTAAGAACATTTTAATGCATCTATTGGATATTCATTTAATTCTCTTCAATTAATTCTGTTGAGAATATATTTCTGTGTGAAATTGTAGGCTCATAGAATAAGCACATCTTCATCTTTAGTACAAGGTCAAAAGTCCACTATTAGTACAAGGAGAAGATAGCTTTTCCATGATAATGTCTACCACGTCTTTCATTCAAATCCTATCTGCCTACAGTTACCATCTAGTAAATTCAAATTACTATTCTCTGGGTATTCTGACCATGGAAATATACGGGGAAGCTTTGGTAAGCAAACTCCCAAAGGGTAACTGGCACTCTATTTCCCACCCTTAGAATGCCCTGCAGTTTCTCCTAGGAACTAGTGACATGACTAATGCATGCGCTATATCTAGCTGCTGTGGCAATGCTCTGCTTGAGGAGGCTCTGTGCTAGAGTCTTATCAGCTTGGACCTTGATCTCAGGCACACTGTTCCTGGGACTAAAAGAACTGCCTCGTTAAACAACAATAAAGTTTCACTGAGCCTAACCCTGTCCACATAACAGTAACTTTATACAATGGAATTTATTGAGAGCCACACAAAGCTCCTGACTTTGCACATTGCAAAATAGTATGCAACTGAGAAAAAAGCTGTATAATGTTGCTAAGTCTATAACTTGCCTAGTAATACTGATGAACAATAGGTACTAATGATGCCAATGATTTAAAGTAACCTGTTTATATAAATAAAGGTGGCAACTTGGCCATTATGCCATGTTTCCTGTCTCTGCATCTTGTCTCTGTGTCTCTTTTTATTTTCCTTACACTAACACATCAAATGGTTTAATCCACCTATTAGGCTATAAGTCTTGTAATATAATTGCTTCACTTGTGACAATTTCTGCATTGTCTATAGCATGAGTGTGTCAGAGAATACCAAATCCAAACCACAATGAATGTTGTCAGTAATTATTTTATGATTTTTATCTTGATTTATTACTCCAAACACTTTATATCAATGTTCTTTGTTTCTTTGTTTCATTTTGGTACTGGAGATTGAATCCAGAAGTATTCTATATCTGAGGTACCTACCTAACCCTTTTATTTATTTAATATTTTGGACATGACTTCACTAAATTAAGGAGGTTAGTCTCAAATTTGAAATCCTCCTGCCTCAGCCTCCCAAATTACTAGGATTACAGACATGTATCATCATGTAAACTGTATGTTTTTCTTAAATTGCAGAAAATATATTTGTATCATTTTAGTGTACTGGAATATATTTTCCAGGTATATGTGTTTTCAATGTTGTGATAAAATATCTAAGAAAACAGCTTAAAGGAAAAAAAAAATTATGGATCATGCTTTCAGATTTCAGTCCATGGTCAGTTGGTTTAATTTTTAGGGTCTATGCTGAGGCAAAATATTAAGGCAGATGGTCATTTCAGAGCAAAGATGATCACATATCAGCCAGGAAACAGAGAAAGGGAAGTGGGGGTGGGAGAAAAACATACTGCCAATGACCATTTTCTTAGCTAGGCCCCAACTCCTACAGTTTCCATGACCTCCCAATAACCAAACTATGAATCCATCAAAGGATTAATTCACCAATGAGGCAAGAGCTCTCACATTGTAACCATTTCCAGAAAGTTCCACTTGTGCACATTGGAGACAATTCCTTCAACATATGTACCTCTGGAGGATATTCCAGTGAAAAACATAACAAGGTAGAATTCTAGTTGGACAGCTTTCAGTTTTCTGTGTGTGTGTTTTCAAATCCCCCCAACCACTTAAAGATATAAGTCTATTGATTTCTGGTCTTCCTCATTTCCCACTTATTTCTACACAAATCTCTTTATATAGACAATATTGACCCAGTTTGATCTGTAATTTACTGGCAGAACTCCTGAAGAGATTTCCTATGAACCTTTTCATCTTAGTGGTCTCAAATAAAGGTGTGGTGTTTTTACTAGGCTTCCATTTCCACAGACCCCAACTGTCAAATCAGTAGCTTCAGAAACTTTATAGAGATAATAATTCTGTTCATAACTTTTAGCCATACCACAGTTCGTGTGTGTGTGAGTGTGTGTGTGTGTGTGTGTGTATGCGTGCACATCTGTGTATGCAGATGTATATAAAAATGTACAGATTTGTCTGTGTCCACATGCTTGGTTCAAATTCAGTGATTTATAATACTATTCTCTTCAAAATCTTGGCATCCTCAATTCACAGCCACTTTCAAAGTCAGAATTTCAACCATAGTATTTCCAATTTAGTTAAAATGATAGAAAACTGATGCTGCTGCTTCTCTTTTGAAGTTTCAAGTTCTATTTAATTATTCTGTGAAATGAAGAAAGACATTGTTTTTGGAGAGTTAGAGATAATTTTTCAAACTTTAAAATTTTCTCAGAGAGTTAGTGTAGTATCTCCTTCTCTGTGTTACATCTAGAATCTAGAAATTTTTTGCAGGGATGGGGGATGGAATACTGGGGATTGAACTCAGGGGCACTCAACCACTGAGCCACATCTCCAGCAGAGGATTTTATTTAGAACAGGGTCTCAATGAATTGATAAGTGCCTCACCATTGCTGAGGCTGGCTTTAAACTTGTGAATCTCCTGTTTTAGCCTACCAAGCTGCTGGGATTACAGGTACGTGCCATGGAGCCTGTCTCAGAATCAGAAAATTTTCATAATTTTTTTCCTGTGTTTTAAATATATATTGCCATTTAGTGCCCATCACAGTATCTGGCACATACAATTCTTTACTTATTAGTTTAACAAAACATTATAGAAATCATTCTAATAATGCAACCCTTAAAAAACACACAAAATGACAATTACAGAAAACTATAAATATATTATTGTTTCTAAAGCAATCTGAAATATGTAGCAGACTCTTTATAAACAAAAATAAATAAAAACCTTAACTCTTTTGAAGGCTCATTATTGTAAAGAATCTTATTATCTGGTAGATCAGAAAGTTCAAAATCATGTTATGTTAAAATAAATACATGTATAGAAGTAGCAATGAGTAATTTCTGAAGACTGAAGAGTTTTTCTGAACCATATTCTCCTGAAGATCAGGAGAAACTTCCTTGAAGTGAAACTTTGCCTGAGAATGAAAAGCAAATTAAAAATCTAACTGAAGAATAAGGAAAAGGTCATTACAGACAAGAGAAATAGCACATGTGAAGGCCCAAAGGTATAAAAGTAAATTTAAAACATGGCACAGGTGCATACAAAGGTAACTAAATGCTAGGAGCATAATTGATCCCATTAAATACTGGTCAAATAAAGAAATGATATAAGTATAAACCTTTGACATTTGCTAATCCCACAGTAATCAATCCTTCCATATGAATAGCCTAAAGTTGAATCTGATAAATTATGAAAGATATGGGGATGTGGAAGAAGACAGAATTATTGAGACAAACTCTAACCCACATTAACTCGTGTGACAGAGAAGGATGATGGGACTTCTAGAACCCATGTCAGTCTTTGGGGTTGTGCACTGCATTATATGCACCATTCCTCTGATAAAAACAGAAAGTATTTTCTTGTATAAAATAGACAATCTGAACAGAAGTCTAACATGTATTTAAGCCATTAAGTAAAGAATGTCCTCTATGTTTCTTATTATTAATAGTAGTTTAAGTGAAAAATTCCACTTATTTTATGAAGGAGAAGTGTTAATGTGTTTTGTGCAAATGCAACACCATCATAAGTTTTCCCTGCAGAGATTTTTTTAATTTAATAATAATAATAATAATAATAAATTAAGGTCAACCATTGGTTCTCATTGCCTGTCAAATGTTAGATAACCATTAAATTGTCATTAAACATATACAGTTACACCTCAAGGAAATGGTTAATATCAACATTTTTTCAACAATGTTTAGGTTATACATTCTGCTTCTTGATAAAAGTTCCTGTTTATTCAAATACGTTAACTGTAAGGTAACAATGTCTTCAGACCCTCATTAACAGTATAAGACACGAATGTACATTTTGTTTAATATTGTGTTATAACTTCATACACTTTAAAAATGAATTGGTATAATTCAAGAAATTATATGGATTTTTCAAAGACATAACTACTTAAAGAAAGAAATGCTCTTTCAGTTTTCAAAAGCAATATGTAGGAACTTAAAAATCTGAAATAAAAAACTGAACCTAGTAATGGTCAGATTAAATTTGTGATTTAAAAGTAGCATTAAATGATTAGAATTGCCTTATAAGTATAGCACAGGGTATCTAAGGGATAATAAAAAAGGGAATATTTTTTTTGCCAAGATATTACAAATGGGTTTCATTTTAGAACCTTAAAGTGTTGCCCTATTTTAACATTGTTTTCTAATTAAACAGCACATTTTAAGAGCTTAATTGTTGATAGTAACTTTCCCCTTTTATTTTGAATTATTGATATGCACAGGCCTGAAAATAACATTTCTCAGTGCACATGCTGCCCCAGAAATGAATTCGGTGGTTAATTTTCTAGGAAAAGTGTTCCTGTACAGATCCATAAAAATCAAAGAAGTGAAGCACTGCACAAATTTCCGCTGTCCTCAGCTATTCCAACTTACACTGTGATTCACAGAAGTGGTAAGTCTCATACACCAGAGGCTTCTTCAATGGCCCTAAGGTATTACACAATACTTATAATTACTGTAAGTTTTCTTGATTTTGCAAAGATTAATCTATGATCAAAACTGTATTACCGCGTCTGTGGTTGTGGGTCAGTGGTAGAGCGCTTGCCTAGCATCTCTGAGTCACTGGGTTAAATTCTCATCAGCACATATAAATAAATGAATAAAATAAATGTTCCATCAACAAATAAAAGGAAAAATTAAAAATCTTGCATTATAGAGAAAATGACAATTTGCTTTAATATATCAAATAAAAATATGTTTATTAATAAAAACATATTTTCCTAGTGTATGATTTGACTACAATTAAAATGTAATTTGAATATTGTCAAATATCTCTATATTTTACTGGTAATAATAATCATGAAATAACAACAATATTGAAAATACATTAATTTTTATTAAAGGAATATTAATGTGCTAAATAATGCCTTCATTTTTCTAAACCACTTGATATAGTACTTTTCTTCACTTGTGGTTGAGTGTAATTTCATAGCTACTTACCTTATAATAAAACCTCTATAAGCATTTTTTACATTAATTTTAGCTAATTTAATGAATTTAAAGTATCAAAACACACCAGAGGGAAAGAAACAAGAAATTTAGAGAAGATATCTTATTTCTTAACATAAGAAATAAACCAAATTTTAAAAATATTTCTAGTCCAGGAATATCTTTTATTAAATTTCAATTTATGTTCTAAAATTCCTGAAGTCAGTATGCATCAAAATGTGCAGAGTATCCAGAAGCAGAGAACTAGTCTAATGAGTTTGGCCTAAAAATTGAGAAAAAAAAACAATTTTCTCTCCTCTTGTTGCATTGAAACAATAGTAAGTCAAAACATTTGAGCTTACATGGTAAAGCTTATTAAATAACAACATAGATGTTTTAAATTAATATCTAGTAAGTTACAAGTTACAGAAAAGAATGCAAAAGAAATAAGTAGACACTTTGCATTTTCAATTGAATAAGAGTGTCGTGAACAAAAAAAATTTTAAAAAGTTCTTATAAAACTACAAAGTGTTTGATCAGGTAGTGTAATATTTTCAGAATATATCCAAATGAAAGTAGAAACTGAAAGCAATGGAAATCATCTGAAGTGTCACCTTGAGAACTCACGTGAGATAGACTTGTGCTTTTATTTTTCTACTGCTTCTAAAATAAAGTATTTAAAAAAATCTATGCTCCTTCTCTTCATTGTATAAATGAAATAAATTACCAACTCAGTTTTGGAGCATGAGTTGGTTAAGATTTTATACCTATTGAAGGGTTTCCATTTTAACAGTGTAGTAGTGGGAGAGGAAGTAGTACTTAGATGTTTTATTTGTAATCCTTAATAATTTTTAGAAATAACATTTATTACAAGTTAACTCTGATACTGTCATTATGCTAGGTATTTTATTGAATTTTCCTCCTTACAATTGTTCTTGTCAGGTCTTTTGTCACAGCAGCAAAAAAAAAATAAAATAAATAAAAAAAATAAAATAAAGAAATGGTCTAAAACATGGGTACTGGGCTAGGGTTGTAGCTCAGTGGTAGCGCACTTGCCTAGCACATGCGAGGCACTGGGTTGGATCCTTAGCACCATATAAACAATAAAAAATATGTTTTTAAAAAAATGTGTACAATTAGTAGTATTTTCATATTTATAAAAGTTAAGCTTCAGAAAATTTCCAGGTTATTCTTGTTAATTTACGAATATGCTGTTACAGGAGATCTCGTTTTCCATTAGTTTTTTTTTTCGTATTTATTATGCTTATTGTATAGTATTTTACTTTCTTTTCCTATGTGATAAGCTTTTTTCTGCAGTTTAAAATTATGTTGGCATTTAAGAAAGTTTGTAGTCTCATGCTAATAGTTAGATCGGTTCTGATGGCTTTTGAGATGATTTTTATTTAATCTTTTAATATCTGATATTTTACTATCTGATTATTCAGATTTAATGTTAGTCTTTGACAACTGCATTTTAATCAGACAATGAGCTTACTCCACTGACATTATGTTTTGTCATTTTTCTCTTTCATTACATTAATTATTCATCATGACACATAATGCCTACATATGTTGCTCTATCCATGTATATAATTTTGGTTTTTAATTTTAGGGGCACTTTTAACTTTATTAAATATTACTAGCATTTCCTCTGAAAAGTCTTCAAAATTATGCCTTTTGTGGATGGAAGTCATTCTTTTATAGATTCCAAAGGACATATGGGGCCAATTAGTCTTCTGAGTCCTACATTTAAAAAGTTGTTGCTACTGTAGTTCTGTAGTCTTCTAGATGCTTTCATGATTTTAGTAGAAATGTAATTTAACTGGTGGTAAAATCATTGTCTCTCACTGTATTTACTGGTCTGCTGTTTTCTTTCATCCTCAATAAAACGTGTGTTCATGTTTACATTTTTTTATAAAGTTGCTATTGTCACTTGGATTGCTTTTTTAAATTCTCTGACATTCAGTGATGATTAGTTGTGGTTCCTTAATTTTAACTCTAATTATTAGTAAACATTCTAAAACAAAATGTATCCCTTCCCTCTCTCTGTCTCTCTCTCTCTCTTTCTCTTTTTCTCATTTCCATGCACCCAGATGAATGTATTTTCATGAATTTTCCTCAGTAGTAAGAGGAGAAAATTGCAGCCAATAAATAATAATGTCATATACAATCATAAATTCTCTAGACTCCAATCATTTTTTTCACATTAATACTTTTCACATCTTAATCATTTCAGAATGCCTTATGACTAGCACATTATCTGCCATTAGCTGATAGTTACTAATATGTATAGGATTCATTTAAATTCTAATAATTCTCTGCATTTAAAATGCAATTTTGAGAAGAGTGAATAATTATAGCTGATTTTAGGGTAAAGATAACATTTGAAATTTGAATTTTATTTTTCAGAAGAAGAGAATCTAAAGTAATTGAATCATGTAAATAATGTGTTAATTTATGTGCACTTACTTACATCGCAGTACATAACTATTCCCAACTGTCTCCCTAACTAAAATTACCCAGGTTATAACAAACAGCTCAAGGTAAAGAACTGCTTACTTACAATCTTTGGGATTTTTACAGACAATTATGGAAGTGGATAACAAGTAAATAAAATCTGAGAAAATGTCCAGAATGAAGCAGATTTCCATTGCATAAAAATGGATAGCACAGTTGGCCCTAATAAGCAAATTTCTGATAGTTATGTAATGATAATTATTAAACAAACTTACATTAACAATATATTTTTTATGGTCCATACAATGACTTGAGTCTATCTCTATTCCCTGTATCTAGAAAACAATAAATCACCAAGGAAAGGGTATCTAGGACAAGGCTGCAAACATTACAGAATTTATTCAGCTGGTAGAAGCATAACAGCTGAGCACACATCTCTAGGGATCTCCCGTGCCAGATAAATTTGTGCTGTTAGTGATCAGTTAAGACCTACATGTGCTAAAAGTGAATACCTAGAGAATAATTTTGATAGTGGTTTGAGATAATTGTGTAGGGAAAAATTAAGAATTATAATTTAAACATTCCCTAACATTTGCAACACAAATCAGATCAGTTTAGTTCTATATACCACATACAAAAGTTAATAAATTAATATAATGTGCATTTATCCAGTTTATATGTGTAACAGTTTAAACATGGTAGGCATACAATAAATGTTATTAGCTTCTTGTTGATGAAAATGTCATGCTAAATAGGGAATATTTTCTGATATTTCTGATACAGTCAGAATTCTGAGCCTCATGAAAACCTGGTCTAAATATTGGTCTCATATGTTGTTTAATTTCATCATCTTTTCTTTTTTCTACTGTCCTAGGCTTCTGCAATTATAAAAACAAGGTGAATGTACATTAAAATGTAAATACTTAGAAGAATCAAATAATGAATGTACATTAAAATGTAAATACTTAGAAGAATCAAATAAGTTTGGCATTTCTTATATCATCTATACAGCTAGTGTAAAGTTTCCCATTTTCATTCTACCCTGATCTTACAGGATCTCGGAAATGTATCTACCAGTGTTATTATGATCCATGAATTTGGAGGCTACAGCAAAACATGGAAAAGAGAAACCAAAATCCAGAAATTTGACATAACAAAATCAAATGTGAAAGCTTATGTGCACATGTATTTTCTAAAGGATTGATTTGGAAGGATAAAGCAAGTAAAATGTTAGGTAGAGACACATGTAACTATCCACAAGGACCTCACAAGAGATGTTCTGCTTAATTCTATAGTGTAGGCAACCAACTAAGGTATTTCTCATTTGTTGATTAAAGGGACATAAACATCAGCTCATGTCTGAAAAATCACAGAAAGGAGAAATATTTGCACCTGAAAGTGCACTAGCTGGAATGGTTCAAAATAAAGTTTCTGTTTTTGCTATTAGCAATGTCTTCCTCCACACCTGATTTATTGGCTAAAAAATTCTTTCTTTCCTCAAACATTGTTCAAGCAATGACACTTTCAAAATTTACTCCAACCATTTGACCACTATGTCTTATATTTACTTAAACTGAATCAGAATATTATAACTATCAGTGTAATCATGACCATTAAATAATTTTAATGGGGTTCAGTTTCTTCACTGCAAAAGAAGTAGAGCAAAATGTTATACACACTTCATAAACTAGTATGGAAAGAGTGTGGAAATACAGGTACATAGTTGTTTCCTAAATATTATTTATTCATAAGTAGAGTATTTTTATTTTTCCACATAAATTCAAAGCCCACATAGTAAAAATCGAACAATTTTTAACAAAATTGATTGTATTATTTATTTTAGTTTCAATCATTAATTCTGGCAGTATTTCTCTAAGATTCATTTATGTTTTGTGCCAGGGAATTTTTTTGACACTGGGAAGGTTATTATGAGTGAAAACAAACACAGTTTCTTCTCTCAGAAAGTTTATGAATATTAATCAAGCCAATATTAAGCCAATAATAAAGAAAATCAAAACCCCTTATCATTTATAAAGGAATATGACATGAGAAGGTATGTCCATTCCAAAAAGAAAAATGATGAGTATGATAATAATGGTAATGATGGTGACTATGTGTTAGTCAGCTTTCTGCCACTGTGACAAAATACCTGAAAATATCAACTTGAACAAGGAAAAAAATTATTTTGACTTATGGTTTCAGAGATTTCAGTCCATGATCACTTGACCCCATCACAGTGGGGTAGACTATCATGGTAGGAAGAGTATGATGGAAAAGAGCTGATCAATTTATGGTGTTCAGGATGCAGAGGGTGAGCTAGGAAGGAGCTGAGGACAATATTTTCTCTTCAAGGGCATATCGCAGTGACTTGCTTCCTCCACCCAGGCCCTACCTCCTAATGTCTCCATCACCTACTAATAGGGCCACAGCTGGTAACAAAGCCTTCCATACATCCGACTTTGGAGAATAGGTGAGATCCAAACTCACAGTTAATGGTGATGATGATGGTGATGGCGGTGATGATAGTGAGAGCAGGGAGATGTTTAGTAATGAAGTGAACAAGTGTGGTTGGAGCAGAGTTGTTAAGCAAAAGCAAGATAAAGCTACAATGTATGACAAATGCCCAAATGTTTACTGTTTTGTATTAATTAATTATATTTTTATCTTTATCTTTTTAATAGTGGTACAAAAAGTAACAAGAATGAACAACACAGGAACCAGTTTTTGTTGTTGTTGTTGTTGTTTGTTTGTTTGTTTGTTTGTTGTTGTTGTCTGATGAGGACAAGGAAAGCATTTTACTTGGCTAGACCACTGTAAAAAAGTACCACAAACTGGGTGACTTAGAGCATCAGAAACTTATTATCTAACATTTCTAGAGGGAGGAAGTCCTAAAATCAAAATGTTGGCAGGTCATGCTCTTTCTGAAAGTTCCAGTAAAGGATCTGTTATAAGCCTCCCCCTAGTTTCTCATGCATACTTAGTTTGTGGTAGCACAACTTCAATCTTCACCTGGAGGTAGGTGTGTGTGTGTGTGTGTGTGTGTGTGTGTGTGTGTGTGATCACATTCCCCCTTTTATAAAGACACCATTTGTTCTTGATAGCCGACCCTAACAACCTCATCTCAACTCATATCTATAACACACAATTTCTGTGTGATATCATATTTTGAGGTACTAAAGGTTGGGACTTTAGAGTAGGGATTTGGGGGAAATTAATTCATCCTGTAAGATATTCAATAGTGATAACTGATAGTATATATTAAAATAAAACACCACCTATTTGCTAATGTTCTACATTTTTTCACCATTTTCATTTTCTTTTTAGTTATAATGACTGTAGAGTATATTTTGACATTCATACAAACATGAAGTACATCTTATTTTAAGTAGAATCTCAATCTCATGGTTGTACATGATGTGGGATTCACTGTGGTTTATTTGTGTATGTACATAGGAAAGTTTAATCAAATTCATTCCACCGTCTTTCCTATTTCCTGCCCTGCCTCCTTCACTTTATTTCCCTTTGTCAAATTTATTGAAATTTGATTCCCCCCACCTCTTTATTGTGTGTTAGCATCCATATATCAGAGAGGATATTTTACCTTTGGCTATGGGGATTAACTTATTTTGCTTAACATAACAGTCTCCAGATCCATCCATTTTCTACAAAATGCTGTAAAGTAAATTTTTTAATTCACCATTTACTTTAAAATGTCACCTTACATGTACAGCTGACCATTTATAATATTTAAGGTCCTTTAAACTATTTATTTATTTTAAAGACTAAATAACAGCACACATATTCATGTGAATCATATGAAATAATACAAAAGTAACTTGTAATATTGCATTGATTTTCAACAAATTATGCTTACCTTAATATAAATACTAGGATATAGCCTATATATATTTTCTATATAAAAGGTAAACATAGAACTTTCAGATTAAGATGTTACTCAAGCTTTGAATGTGTTCCTTTAATTTTCTTGAGAAACTAACACTTTGAAAAAAATAAAAGAAATTAAGAAAATATATAGCTTAAAATTTAGCCAGGGTCACACACACACACACACACACACACACACACACACACACACACACACATACACACACACCACTTACAAGTTCTGGAAAGAGAAGACATAAGATTAGCCAGAACACAAGATTAGGGATTCGAAGCAACACCTTTAGAAGCAACAGCTTACATCATCACTGCGGTGGGCCCTTCATACACCTGGTGAGTCCCTAGGTGGGACAGATCATCACAGGGTAAGAACCATAATGTGCAGAGCTCCACCCAATGACTTTACCTAATCCTAATCACTTCTCAAAGGCCCCACCTCTAAACACCACAGTTAGATTAAGTTTTGACCATTTAATACCTAAGAATGTGGATAAACTATCAATATGTTCACCCTTAAGGGACACCATTAAACCAGACACAAAGTATAGCAAGTTGCTAACCTACATTTTAAAAATAAATTTTTGTACAAATATTTTGACTATGAAATTCCAAGGATACAATGAAAATAAATATTATATATTAGCTAGGCATCCTGTAACACTTTGCTAAGACTTAATATCATAAAATATTTTGAAGCCTTTAATAACACAAAATACAAATGGCAAAGATTTTTTTTTCCACCAGCCCAACTATGCCAGGACTACTACATGTGTATTTATAACACTAGATAAACATATCCTTATGACCTTTTGGAGATGCCAACTAGAATTTGGGGTAAGCAAATTATTTGTTAGTTTGCAGATAGATGTTGCATGCCAATAAATCTTGCTGCTGCACAGACTATATTTTTCAGTTTGTCATCTTCTCAGCATATGTCAGTTAAAATGTGTGAAGGGTGACATCAGCTGAAGTAGCTGAAATTTTCTTACATTCTTTCAGAGATTGTATATTCTACCACTTAGGACAATAAATAATGAAGCCAAGAAAACTGAAGAAAAAATTATAGACAAAAAAATATTTTCATTCTTTAATTTAGGATATACTGAAAAGCAGCCAAGTTCAGCTTATGTTTACTTCATGGAATCAGGTTCTGGCTATGAAGTTGATTCAAAGTAAAAATTTAACTTTGGAAAAATTGTATTGGAAGTATTAAAGTTACAATTGTTGTAATAAAAATGGATGTTATCAAACCAAAATAAGTAGATACTTAAAAATATAATTTTGTATGGTAGAATGATAGCATGCTGTCTAAATAAATACTCTAATTAAGCTAGTTCAGAAAATTAAAGTTCTTGGCACTCTATTCTATGAAGGAAAACATTAATCTTTATCATTTCCCTATATGCCACACTTAATGTACACTGAATTTAAATGTAAAAATATGTTCAAGGATATATAAAATGTAAAATATTGTTCAATTTATTTGAAGCTTTCTTTTGCATAATTAGGTATGATTTTATTTACTTTCTTGTTCAATAAATAAAGTTGATTACAAATGATATTTTAACAGAAGTATATTGTCAAAAAGATAAATAATATGTTAGTCATATTATTTATGTTAGTCATCAAATTAAAGTACAGAGAAGTTGTTATGGGCCTAACTATATGTGCCTTAAACAGACAAACTTCATTTTACACTGAGACTCCATTTCACATAAGAAATTTCATATGTGAAAACCCCACATATGTAATCTACCTTCTGCTAAGCACACCTTGTTTGGCAATGCATAATGGCTGAAAAAATATTTCTGATATTCTTATACAATGTATTATTCAGAAATGCTTTGGCTATTCTGGGTCTCTTATTTATCCAAAAGAATTTGATCATTGTTTTTTTTAAATATATTTCTATAAAGAATAACATTGTGGTTTTAATTGGAATTGCATTAAATCTGTATAGCGCTTAGGGTAGTATGGCCATTTTGATAATATTAAGTTTGCCTATCCAAAAGCATGGGAGATCTTTTCATCTTCTCAGGTCTTATTTAATTTCTTTCTTTTGTGGTCTATCGTTTTCATTGTAGAAGCCTCTCCTTTGCTAAGTTGATTCCAAAGTATTTTATTTTATTTTATTTAAGGCAGGAAGAGTAAAACAGGAGGCATCACAATACCAGAGTGAAGCAGGAAAATTGAAGCAGGTGGCATCACAATACTAGACTTAAACTACACTACAAAGTTATAGTAAATTACTGCAACCAAAATAGACATGTAGACCAAATCATTAAAGGAGCTAAGGACACACTTTATATGTTGCTATGATTATGACTTACTGGTAGCTTGTAATTTCAGGCTATAAAAGAGACACCCTACCTTGTGCAAGGGGTCAATGTGTGCATAGGCCACTTGGTCACTGCATCTTGACCACCAGCATATAAAATTTAATATCTTGCTTCAAGACTGACCCGGTGATTTATTTCAAACATGCCACAATGAAGTAAATAAGATATTTAAAATATCTTCAAATTCTTCATTTTCTCAAGATTAATTTTATGAAAAAATGCATATGTATTAGTCTTCAGAGAGACACAGCTAACAAAACAGAAAGACAGACATGATAGTGTCAGCTGGATGTATGGATAGACAGACAAACAGGTAATTAAATAGAGATACATGAGAGGGGAGGTATTAAGGGAATTGCATAGGTGATAATGGAAGATGAGAAGTCTCAAGATAGGCTGCTAACAACTGGAGACACTGGAATGCTAGTAGCTAAGCCGTCAATCCAAGTCTGAAGGCCTCAGAACCAGAAACTCTATGGTCTGATTCACGGTCCAGGTCAAGTACCTGAGAACTCAGAGAAATGAGAAGGGGCTGGTGTATGTTCTGGAGTCCCAAGGCTGAGGAACCAGGACTGTTATGTTCAAGAGTAAGAGGAAGACCTTGTCCCAACTCAATATATAAAAAGAGGTAGAGCAAAGCATGTTCTCTTTTTTATTGCTCTCCATGTTCTAAGTCCATCAAAAGGTGTCCAAACCACATTGATGGCAAAACTTCCTGACTCACTATAATTTCCTCTGGAAATGTTCTCACAGACATATTAAAAATCCTTCACCATTCTTTAGGTAATCTTTATACAATAAAGATTACAAATAAAATTAAGTATATCACTGCTCAAAATGATAATTATTTTTCTAAGAATTTAGTATATGTTAGAACTACTGCTTAAATCTAAGCATAATCATCCTTCTTTGCAATGTTAAGTACTGGGGAGAAAGAGTTTTTTCCTACTGAAAACATATGATTGGAAAAAATTAGAAAAGCCTGAGAAAAGTTGTAAATGTTAAAATTTTCACTTTTATTTGTTTAAAAGGGCTCTATACATTGCAAAATATAACTGAGAAATTCGCTTAACTGGAAGTCACAGTGGATTAACAAAATTAATGAAGAATTCAAAAATAGGGGGTGAAGTTGTGGCTCAGCAGTAGAGCACTGACCTGGCAAGTGAGAGGTGCTGGGTTCCATTCACGGCACAACATAAAAATAAGTGAGTAAAATAAAAGGTATTGTGTCTAACTACAACTAAAAAAAAAAAAATTAAAAAGAGAAATACAAAATATAAATTAAGTCAGGCACGGTGGCACATGCCTGTAATCTCAGTGGCTCAGGACATTGAGGAAGGAGGATCCCAAGTTGAAAGCCAGCCTCAGCAATGGCAAGATACCAAGCAACTCAGAGAGACCTTGTCTCTAAATAAAATACCAAATAGGGCTGGGAATATGACTCAGTGGTCAAGTATTCTAGTGTGCCTGAGTAGGTCTATTTCCAGGAACTTCTACGCCCCCCAAACACACACACACACACACACACACACACACACACACACACACACACACATATATATATATATATATATATATATATATATATATATATATTAGTAAAAATAATAATTTTAATATAAAACAAGCATAAAAAATAATAATGGAAATTTATTTAGAATAGGTATGAATAGTCTTCATTTAATATACATAAATTTTCAATTCTTTTTCCAGAAAAACTTTGTATGTCCAGTATAAAATATGTACAAATTGCTGATTAAATGGATTGCTTTTAAGAAGGACATGTCATACTAACCTACAAAAGTTCCTATTATGCTCATTTCTTATTTTTTTTGCAATTATTTTTACTGGTTTGATTGCTGTTTTAATATTGCTCAACTATGTAAATAGTTTTTTGTTAAAAATATCATCATGCATTATATAAAAATTTTACTATACACTCTTTGGTTAGTCTTTTGGAAAAGTTTGTTTTTTAACCCAAAAGAGTAGGATTACAAAGACAATTGGAGATAATTGCTTTGATTATTGAATTTGGGTCAATTGAATATAATAAAACACAGTACTTGCTAACATTTAGAAGCAATGTTTGCTGAGTAGGCAGTGGCATATTATATCTTCAAAAAAAAGTAGAAAATATAAATTATTGCTTGAATAAGCCAAATATTATCACAAAGAATACTAATAAATTGAGTTTGAACTTCACACTCAGAAATTACCATTATACCTGAACATACTGAAATATTAGTCAATTCAAGTATTAGATAAAAAGATCATATAAATGCCACTGTTCCAAACACCCCTTCAGAAATGACTAAAGCAAAAACTGCATAAGTATAAAGAGTATCTTAAGGAACATGACAGAAAGGACCTTTATCATTGAATAAATTAGTTTAGCAATGTTCAAGAATATAGAGAATTATAAATATTCTTAAAATATAGACAGAACAGAAGCAACTGCAGATTGGATGTCACTGGAAGGGAACTTGATTCTAGTCTTCTAATTACATTATCAGAGAGGATTTCACAGGGATTGGATAGGAAGAATTGTTGTGCAGGATTTAATTGTAAAGATATAATGACAAATGAAGAATTAAAGTAAGAGGAACATTTTAAAATAGGTAAATTTTCTAATGCTTCAGGAGAAAGCTAAGGTTTTTATAGTGTCTTAAGATTATCAAGGGAAAACTTTTATCCATGAAATTCCATGTGCTTGAGGGAGGAATAGTGACAACTCTTAAAATGAAATAGTTTGGTTAGCTGGTGTCTCTGTACAAATAAATAGCTGAGATATTTGCTTTGTTTTCTGTTTTTATAGACAAATGATGTGGAATCACGCCTTATTAATATATAATAAAAAACCCACTGTATTCTTAAATATCAAAAACCAAACAAAAAATAGTGGTCAATTTTTTTTAATTACAAAATTTGGAATAAAATAATGTAAAAAATTGACCACTATTTAATACTTAAAAAAAATACAAAAATACTTTCTAAAAATCTTCTGGTGTATAGAAATATAATAGCACAAGATAAAGAATAATACAAAAATGGGGATTAATACTAAAATTTAAACAGTCAATGTAAAGAGTTAAATTGAAGAAAAGTTATGAATTTTAAGAAAACTAAAGATTCAAAAGAACTACATTGTATTTAAGGATGTTTTTCCTAAAATTAGAAGAAAATTAAAACAAGAAAAATAGATTAATCTTAAGAGATGAAAATCACATTAAAATATTCCATACTGTAAATAAGAAATTAATGTCAGAGAACATCAATAATATATATATACACACACACACACACACACACACACACACACACACACACATATATATATATATATATAATATATATATATATAACTTTTTTGTGAATGACAGAGCATACAAACAATTTTAATACAAATATTCTTCTAATTGTTTTAAGTACCTGAAATAAAATAACTACATTATAAAACAATGGAATCTAATCATCTGAAAAACCCATTTTCAATAACATGAATTCAAATTATTATATATACAAATAAAGTCAAACTATTTTTTTAGATTATCTGAAACAATAAACTATTTTCACTTAAACTTGTTTGCTTTTCTATTAGAGAGTCAAATACACATGTCCAAAAGGAGAACAACAGTTAAGAGACACTTTTTATTATTGTTTATTTTCAGGGCAAGTTTGTAGATATTTACAATTAAATATTAGTTCAATTTTAAAGCCTTGAACAATGGCCAAACTGTTTGCCCCGAAATATTTTCCTCTTTTATCTTATCACTGTTATGCTAATTAGGGGTTATAAGTTTACTTATTTGAATTTGCCATAAAAGAAGTACTCTCAATTTTAGCTTCTGACCAGAAATGCAGATCTAAGGCATTGTTACTGAGATGTATTTGGACTGACATGGACCAACAATAATCATATTCTTGCGATTTCTAAAATTATCTATTAAAATTAACACAAAAGTAAAAGGGGTAACTAGTGTAAAATGATAGCATTCAGCCTAAGTGTCTGATTTGAAGTAGTGACATATTTTAATGAGCAGTGAAAGGAGTCTCTTTTGGCCATTGCTTTATTTATTGAGTGGTGTGTGAATATTTGAATTTGTACTTAAAAAAAGAATGGAGATCAGTCTAGTGAATGCTTGTTTTTCTTTCCAATGCTGCTTGTCTGGTAGTTTGGTCATGTATTTTGTTGTGTTTCATTTCGTTTTTTGGAGGAAAGGTCTATATTGCCAAGGCTGGCCTGGAACTCCTGGCCTCATGCAGCCTCCGGTTAGGTGGGGTTTGTGGACAAGAGCTGCTTGCTGTGCCCAGTTCAGACCATTTCTTATAAAATAGAACGGTTTCTGTTGAAGTGACTCTGTATCAAACACTGAAACATAAAAGCTACATGTTCAGTTTAATGAGTATTCTAAAGTTCTCTGTAACTTTTGCTAATTTTCTAATCTCCTCCTTTTCAGTTAATGCAACCAAGAAAGTTTCTTTGAGAAAAATAAGTGATCTCTCCTTTATTTATGGAAACTTCTTGCTGCTTGACTAGTCAACTCTTCTCTGATGACATTCTATTTTTGTCTGATGACTTCAAGATAATGTGCATGATCTGAATTTAAAATACTTATGTTTTTCTTGTAAGTAATCATTGGTGATGGATATCCTCCCGAGAAATGGATATTTGAATGCTCCTCTGAATGACACTTGGAAATGCTTGTGGATTAATAACTAATAATCTTGGCAAGTAATTGAGTGACTTAAGTAATTACTAATTATTTGTTGCCAAAAACATAGTTTTAATTATGCTTATGTGAGTGTGTGTGTGGCTGTGTGTGTGTGTGGTGGTGGTGTGGTGGGTGTGGAAAAAGCTGATTATTAGATCTTATTATAATCCCTGGATTTAATTGTGATTCTATGCCGATATTTTCAGTCATTACTTGTCCTCTGCATTAAATGATTTTAATAAATATAGATTGATAGTATATTTTCTTTGAACATAATCTCCCCTCTCAATGCTTTTACTTTTGAGAGCTCCTCTTGGCTATACTATTGCATGATTATAATTTTGTTTGGTTACTAAAAATAAAAAATCAGTCTCATATTTTGGTTTAAATTTTCTGGATTATGTAGATACTTTGGAATATAGTGCATACTTTATATTTTCTTATCTAAATCTTTATTTATTATTTCAATGGATTTGTTTACATTCTTCAATTGACTTCTACACATTATACAGTATCTAATATTTTAAGATACCTAGAAAAGATAGTGTATATGTAAGCCTCTTAGAACCCAAACATTTTGTCTCTAAATTTTCTTGAATTGTCTCACAAATGAGCTTTTAGGAGATACAGTTACCAATCAGTAGTTCATTCGAATAATTGATCCATCAAATGTATTTATTAACTAATTAGGTCACTGCACTTATAATCTAATCATTTCACCTCTCAACATTTCCTGCACTACCTAACACTTGAGATTTCCAGGGGACATTAATGATCTAAGATATATCAACTGGATTTTCTGCTTCTCATAAAGTTTAGAGTTTGAATTAAATAAATAGTTTATAAATAGTTTATAAATAGGTTTATAAATAGTTCTTATGGAGGATCAAATCTTGGACACATGATGATTATTATTAGAGGATAGTGATCCCTGTAAAAAATTAAAAAAAAAAATTCTAGACTGAGAAGACTATTGATTGGGATCTAGCAAGTCCTTGACTAAAGTGTCTTTTCTTATTTTATCTCATTTTTAAAGTTTGTTTTCTCATACATTTAACTACAACATTGCATTAGGCATGTTTCTGAACATATTTTATTCCATTGCCTCTTATGTACCTTGACACTTTATTCTGAGAAGGAATAGCAAATGATGTAGCATTTTATTTTACTATACACTTAAAAGAAGTATAGCAGGAAAGTAAGAAATACTTTTTCCATTTGTGAAATATCAGATTTATTAATTTTGTTTTCCATATTATAACATCAAAAATATCAACTCTAAAAGAAAATGGATTTACAAAAATTAATCCCATTTTTTTTTCATATTTGAAACTGAGGATTGAACCCAGGGATGCTTTTTCTCTGAGCTACATCTTCAGTCCATTTATGTTTTTAATTTTGAGACAAGGTCTCACTAAGTAGTTGAGACTGACCTAGAACTTGCAATTCTCCTGCCTAAGTCTCCTGAGTTTCAGGGACTATAGCAGTTACACCTATTTTTAAACCCTGAAATTTTAGGTAACTTACCACAGTATAAACAGTTCAATGTTAAAGCAGTACATCTCTTTATTATTTTAATATTCCCAATCATTAAAGATTAGATAAGTAAAAAACTAACATAGGGGAATATCATTGTTACATTTATGGTGACTGATTTAACAGTTACCTGGATAGATTAACATTTTTAAAGGCATTTGTATCAATAGACTGAAAAAAGAAAGTTCCCTTTCCACCATGTGGACAGGCATCGTACAATCACTGAGAGCTTATGTACCTAGAATCAGAAGGCAGAGGAAGTACAACTTCTCTCTTCTCGCAACCACAACTGTTCCTGGCACACAGCTCCCTGGGCAAGTTGAGACATCCATCTTTTTCTATTTTCAGCTTTCTCAAAGATCAGTTCTCCTGGTTCTCAGGTTTTTGGACTTCAGAACTGGGACTTCCACCTTCATTTTCTCTGGTCTTCAGGCTTTTGAATACAGACTGTGCAACATCAATATCTCAGTTCTGAACTTTGAAGGAAAAAATAGATATATCTAGGTCTCCATAATTATCTGTCAATTCTCATAATAAATGCCTGCATCTGTCTGTCTATCTATCTATCTATCTATCTATCTATCTATCTATCTATCTATCTATCATCTATCTATCTATCATTTATTATACCTGTCTACCCATCCTATTGATTCTTTTTGGAGAATGGTAATACAGAAAATTTTTATTAAATAAGATGTTGTTAATTTATGAAATACATTTGAAAACTTATTATAGGAAGAAATAAAGTGTCATTTGCATTAGTGTAAATGGGCTATTAATCTATGAAATCTTTCATTTGATATAGTTTTACATTATGTTTATCTCTACTCAAATCACTTGTAACATTTTTTGTTCTCTGATCTCAATGTAAGAAACAAAAATATTAGAAAGTTATAAGGAAATATTTGCTGCAAATTTCAGGTAAACAGTAATTGAGTATTTTGATATTAAAATAACTTCCAAATGTATTTTAAGGAAAACATAGCTTATTAGTTATATTGGTCAAAGGAGATGGATTTGGACTTTAGTGCTCTCATCTGTGGCATCTAATTTCCTCAGGTATGTACAGAATTGAGCACATAGCACTTAGGTTAATACAATTTGATCACATCCTTTGCATTTACTTCTCACATAATTAATACTTTATTTTGTAAAAATCTATATTCTATGATTAGAAAACTTTGTAACATTTTAGTGTTATAAACAAAGCCCAAATAGTCACTTTACGTGTATTTAATCATGATGATAACTGAAATATTTTTCTCCTTAACATGTAACAGACTTTCCTCCTGACTGTGTTGACAGTAGGGATCAGCATGCTGGCCTTGGCACATCCTCTCTTGTATGTGATATTGTCAGTGATGCTATAGCAGGTTAAGCTAGATAATAAAAAATCCTTGAATTTTCTTGCTTGCACAATAAAAAAGATCAAAATAAAATCCCAGAAGCCTTGTATATTTTAGGTTATCTATTTTATCTTGTTCTACATTCATGCTAAAAGTAAGTTGTACCAAAATTTTTGTGATATTTTAGTGATTGTGATGGTCGGTAAGATACAAATAATAAAAATTTACTCTAATGTTTCAGACAGACTACATTTGTAAACACATATCAATAAAACCCAATAATAATATACATGTTCCCTGCAAGCCAAAACACAAGTAAACACAAAATTAGCCTGTCATGACCCAGTATCTACTAAAGTATAAACAACCAAACAAACAAAAATCATAAAATTACTAAATAAGACATTTTTTAAAAATTCATTATAGGCTAAAGCAGAATATTCTTCAGAATTTTTGTTCCTAAATTTGCTTGTACTTCCCAGAAACTATTTCATTTAATCTTGTCTATCTAATTCCTTTTAAGCATAGCCAACAATTAGAACAAAAAAAGAAAAGCCAAAATGGAAAAAGAAATATCTTAAAAAGTCTTTGTTTTGTAACTTTTAACTTGTTGTTTCTTATTGTTTTTACTATTATTTTTATCTATTTTTAAATTATTTTTACTATTCAAGAAAGGCAGCACAAGCAACAATAAAAAAAGTAAGCCTAAAATATATATGGTCCAACAAAATGGAACATCTGGTCAGTCCAGTTTCTATATGAAGTCTGGGTGCACGTTAGTGGGAGAAGAAATTGAATCCTTCACCAATGAGTGTTCAGTGGTGGCTGTCTGCTTCTATTTCTTCTACACGCCTTCTCGTTTTTTTTTTTATCTCCTCCTCCTATTCATTCTGCTTTTTCTATCTCCTTCTTTGTCAAGCACAGTTGAGTAGGGTAGCCAGTACATGACAGAAATAAAAGCATATATGTTTGGTTTGAAGAAGATGGTAGATGAGGCCCTATAGTCATATATCCATAGCTGGTAGAACACCATGTATTATGGAATAACCTACTTAATTAATGATTTTTTTTAGTCCTGAGTACCACTTATATTTTATACACATCACACACACACACACACACACACACACACACACACACACACAACTGGTAAAACTCCATGTATTATGGAATAACACACTTAACTAATAATTTTTTTTAAATCCTGAGTACCACTCTTATTTTATACACACACACACAAACATAAAGACATATCTACATATGAAAACACATATACTAGAGTAGTAGGTATTTATCCCAGGGATGTTTTATCATTGAGATTCATCCGAACTACTTTTTTATTTTAGTACAGGGTCTTGCTAAGTTAATGAGAGTCTCACCAAGTTTCCCAGGGTGGCCTAGAGCTTGTGATTTTCCTACTTTTGCCTCCACAGTCACTGAGATTACAGTCTTGTGCCAATGCACCTGGCTTCCATATATATTTTTTTTGAATCAGGTGTTTAGTCTTTATTTATTTTAAAATATACTGTAAATAAAATATAGGAAAACTAGTTCAAAACAATTTTATAATGAAAATTTGCCATCCAAGACAAAGATTCTGATTTGAATTGTTTCCTATAGTTATAGTATTAGCAGACAATAGGTGTGAAAAGAACCTTTAGAATATTCCCTACTAAGTGAGACTTAAGGCATGATGATTTTTGCTTGTTGCCATTTTGTAAGATGGCTAAAAACTAATAAACCTTAGAGAAATTCTTCTTTTTGACATGTTTGGAAAACAATATCAAATCCTAAGTTTAAGAACCAAATAAAATATTTGAGGTAATGTTAAAAAGCATTCATGTTCTATTAAGTTACAAACAGAAAATGAAAGTGTTGACAGCTTAATTATTTATTTAGTAATGGTTATACAATATTTTGCTTGAACACATGAAATTTACTTTCATGAGTATTCTATAATATATTGTGTTATTTTTCTTTAGTTCTTCTCTAAGTGAACTTTTTAATCACATTTTTTTTACACCAGTACTTTATATTACTGATTAGGATCTTAACTAATTATACTCATAAATTAAAAATAACTTTCAAAAGATTATATGAAAATAAAAGGTAACACTGATAAAATTAAAATGATAAGTGACAGGTTAGCATGACTTTTTAAAACATCTTCTAGCAAATGAGATGGAATCATCATTTTTCATTAATTTGGAAGTGACATAATACTGAAAATATAAATTATGCTTATTAAATTTACCTTTCATGTGGTCAAACACAAGGTATGTACTTTTTGATTATCTTAAATAAAGGAATCAGTGGCAAATATTAGAAATAGATATTGATAAAAACTAATTTTAGAATTTCAAGAAAAACTTAGATTATTTTCATATTTCCTGGTAAATATTAGGTGTGCTGAGAGAAAAACCATGTTGATAAAAGCAGCAAATTTTCACATAAAAATTGTTTAAACAAAAACTTTATAAATTTGATTTGTCAATTAATAAGTCATTTGATAGAATTAAAATATCATTGTGTGGGGTTTGTACATTCTTCCTGAACTCCTGAGGGCTTTGGATTCACAACTGAACCATTTCAACATTATCTCTTTGTGGAGAGAAAGAACCAATGAAAATTAGGCAGATTCAAGAACAGACAGTCAAAAAAAAAAAAAAAAAAAAACCTCTGGATTTTTCAAACAGGTGATTATTGGAGAACAGGTAAAAGAGTGAAAGGTCCCAGAAATTTCACAGTATAAGATAGGAGTAATGAAAATATCCTGAAACTCTTTGTAGGATGTGACTTTGTAATCCTTACTAATTGGATTATTTGTTTTCTTACTGTGGAGTGCGGAGTATTCTTCCTGTGTCTTAAATACCAATCATATGTATAGTATTTATTTGCAAATATTTTCTCCTATTATGTTAGTTTTATTTTTATTAAATTAGCAAGGTCTTTTGCACAGCAAAAGTTTCTATTTCTTTTAATCACTTATTTTTTTTACACCAGTGCTTTGTATTACTGATTAGGATCTTAACTAATTACATTCATAAATTAAAAATAACTTTCCAAAGATTATATGAAAATAAAACTAACATTGATAAAATTCAAATGATAAGTTACAAGTTAGCATGACTTTTTAAAACATGACTTTTTCAAACAAAGTTCAGCTTATGAATTTTTTGTTCATATACTTAGTTATTCTCCCAATATTGACCATGCTGTGTCTTAAAGGAAGGAATTTGGTAGAGTCACAAACTGATTTTCCAGAAACTTCTTGACTTCTGAGAGTAAACTTACCTCACTTTGATACATGGTTTGTTGATATTTTATTGTCTGAGGTTTTATATTAAATGGAAAATAAAATAAATTATTTTAATGAATGTGTCATAACAGCAATTAATTCCCAGAATTTCTATCAATCATTGGTGTAAGTAATATATCTTAAGGGCAAGGTAGAAAATTCATAACACCAAGAGCTAAAATAGTGTAACCTTGAGGTACCACCATATTTTATACGTGAACTATGAAGAAAATTAAAGGCAGGATATAAACATATATGTAAAATATGTGATATTATATATTTTATATCTGTAAATATTCTATGTGTGTATGCGAGTGTGTGTCTATGCGTGTATACATACATAAAAATCCAAGGCTACCAGAAGCTTCCCTTAATCAAATTAATTCTATATTTAATTGAAAAATTATATTTTTAAGGTATATATCAATATCCTTTTTATACAATTAAACCTGAAAATCTGCCTGGTAACAATTCCTAAAATTATACATTTTCAATGGAACAGGAAAATATTAAATTGCTTTTAAAACTTTTATTACATGTTCAGATATTTCAATTAATAGCTTTGTATCATTTCTCAAACTAATCCATACGAAGTCTATGAAGCACATTCTTTGTGCCTTTTTTATACATTCTAATCTTTTGTTTATATAATTCTAATTCAAACTTATTGTATTCCATAAATTTGATGAGTAAAGTGGATAAATTTTATATTGTAAGAAATTCTTTTGGTACTTACATCCTATTTTATGAAAGTAAAAAAAAATAAACTAGGTATAAAAATTAAAAAACTGTCAATTCCATGTACATGTTTTATTGACATTAATAAAGTAGTGATCAAAAATAATAAATTAGTTGTTCATTATCCAAGAAGTATTTGCATAGTATTTTAAATGGCATTTTTCTTCTTAATGATTAAATACGTTTTGTTCTTTTCAAATAAAAATTGTTTTATGGCTTTTGATACGGCACTTAGATGTCACTCAAGTAACTTGTTCTATACAAAATAAGTGATGATTGGTGTTAGTTACTACTGTATCTTCAATGGGTTTTAAAAATCAATCAAACACTTGAGTATCTATATATACTTATTAATAAGTAAGAAATAATTAGAAATTTAATTATACATTTGTTATATTAGTCTATTAAGCTTGTTGTTATTATTAATAACAGGTAATATACAAAGGCTTAATTCCAGCCCAAAAATGGAAATACACTGGTGAATAAATAAAACCTTATTTTCTGACTTCTTTTTCTCCATTTAAGACAAATAAATTTACAAGAGAAAGTAACAGAAATGCAATTGATTTTTTTGTGTTAGAAATTGGGCTGAGTGCATTTGATAATTCAATCAAATTCTTCTGTCAGTATCAATTTGTTTTAGCATTTGATATTCTAGTAGCAGAATTTTCTCATAATGATATGACCTTCCACAAGCTAGAATCATCAACTCCCAATATACCAGTCCCAGGGAAAGACATGGTAGTCTATTGGAAAGTATTTTCCCATTCACTTATGTAATTTTGTAAGAAATAATCATGTGTTTTAAATATAGCTAGACAGGAGTCAGTAACCAGCAGTAACCATTTCTTTTTCTAAATCTTCAGTTCAACATATACTTTATAACAAGATTCTGTATGCTTCTGATTTGTGTAGTCTTCTTTTAACATTTCTGCTATCTTCTTGCAAATACATCATTTCCTAATTACTGCAAATTTTAGCCATCATTTTTTTTGGATTAGGAATTACCCCCAGAATTAGACTATGATAACAACAAATATTTATTATCCCACAGATTCTTTGGTTAGCAATTTAGGAATGGCTTCCTGTGAGTCTCTGTTTGAGGGCCTCTCATGAGAATGTATGATCTGATGTTTTAATGTCATCTGAGTACTCTACTAGGGGAATCTATATCCACAATTGGCAGGCTTTGGTCTCTTACCACCTCAACCTCTTCACAGAGCTTCCACATACCACTGCAGTTTGATTTCCACAGTAAGCAACTGAGGAAGAGGAAGAGAGGGAACACCCAAAATAAAACCATTTTTTTTTCATCACATAATCTATAAAGTGGCAACTCACTATATATTCTCTTTGGTTTTTATTATGTGCAAGTTAATAAATCCAAGAAATGCTCATGGGAGGGAGATGAAATAGAGTGGAATAACACAGTTGGAAAACAGGAAATAGTAATTACTGAAACCATCTTCAAGACTGCTTACCACACTGTGGATTTTTTATGATTAGAACTTCTAACTGAAGACATATGCCATTAGCATATCCTTCTTTGAAAAAATCTTTACTATATTTATTTCTTACTTGTCTATATAATGTTAATAAGTTTACCAAATTTCCAACACATTTTCTATTTTCATTTTTTATTTAAATTGCATTGAGCTTATAATCCCATCTAGAAAGTTTGTAATGTTGATCACTCTTATGCTTGGGTTTAAGCTTATTGATTTATATAGTCTTTAAGATCTCTTCATGAGGCTCGACTTTTTTAAAGTTTTAAATATTTTATGTTAGATTCATTCATTAATTGTTCATATATACATTTAACTATGTAGTCATTTACAATCTAGTATTTTCCATCTTCTCTCTCAGTACTGGGGTTAAAAAATTTGAACAAAACAACCAAGAATTCTTACCTATATATAATATATATTATTTTGAAAGAGATAAATAGGATGGGCGATCATGTTAACTAAATAAAGATAACAGTGAATTAGATGTTGAAAATGTATTAAGAATAAAGTAGGAAAAAGAAACCATTAATGAGAATAAAGAACATAATTTTAAATGTAGTGGGTAGGTGTTTCTAACTGAATAGCTAGTTTTCCAAGAAAAGACTTGAAATGTTGATAAATGGCAGATGCCTGCTAAGTGAGAGAACTTTAAGGCAGATAACTGAAATGTGAAAAACCCTAGATACATATGTAGGCTGGGTTTAATTTAAAAAATCAGTGAGACCTATGCATGAGGATCAGGTGATAAGTAGAGGATAACACAGATTTGTGTCAGAAGCCAAATCCTGGTCATCACATTTTTTCATTTTAGCAACCACTCATTCTTCTCTGTGAGAGATATGAAATCCACAGAGAGTTTTTGACCAAAAGAGAAATATGGTGTGTCTTACTTTTATTAGCCTCCCTGTGGAGGCTATTTCAGGTAACCATATGAAATGTTAATTTAATCCCAGGTGTAACAGTTAATGTGGTGATAAATGATTAAATTTTGGACACATTCTAAAAGTCTAACAAAAAATATAGATATACTAGATACATGATATGATAGAAAGAGTTGTAAGGACGAACTTAAGAGGATTTATGTGAGTTACCAAAAGGATGGATTGGCAATAGGAAAGTGAACATATTGAGATGGTATGAAAAAATCAGTCATTCACTCTTAATATCCAAGTGGATTTCTATTTGACAACAGAAGTACAAAATGAAAGCTTTTACATTAATCTTCTAGTTCTTCTATGCAGTGTACCTCCAGGATTTCCCCCTTTTTAAAAATTTATTTTCTGGGTACCATTTTTTTAAAAATTTCATTGTTATCATTTTTTTTATATATACCATTGAGTTTGTTTCGTTTTTTTCCTAATCAGGAGTGTAGTTATCTCACTGTAGGGGTTCTGTGTTTGGAATTAGGGTCCCTGATGACTTCATGACTGTGGCATGTTTGGTGCCTGGGAAAGTTTCTCTGCAAAGGCATAGGATACCCTTGGTTGCTATGGTAATGCCTTCCATGCTCCAGTCTTATCAGCTTCCACCTTAATCTTAGGCATACAACTCCTGGGAATAAAGGAACTTGCTTGCTTCATAACTACAATGTTTCACCAAGCTTCAGTGTTCCTGGAGCTGCCCGCCTAACAGTAACTTCAGACAATGGACCTTCTTGAGAACTCACAAAACTCCTAACATTGCATATTGTAACTATGAAATGTAACTGCAAAATAAGCAACCTTACTGATACTCTAAACTATAATGTGGATATGGTACTAATGACCTAATGGAACCTATTGTTATAAATAAACTTGGCTGCTTGGACAAAGAGCCACTTTTCACCTCCCTGCCTCTGCACCTTGTCTGTTGTTTCCTCTTTATTATTATTCTTTAAACTTCACTGCTATGACTAAAAGACTTGACCAGAACAATTATAGATGAGGAAAATTTTATTTAAGGGCTCATGGTTTCACAGGTCTCAGTCCATATGTAGCCAGTTCCATCATGGAATAAGAGTATGGCAAAGGGAAGTAGCTCACATGATGATAAGAAAGCAGAGAGAAAGAACAAGAGAAATCTCACTCTCCAGATACAAAGTATATGGTCCATAACCACACACCCAATGAACCACTTCCCCCAGCCATACCTCGCCTGCTTCCAGTTTTTACATGGTGAATTCCATCAGGGATTAATTTCACTGACTAGGTTAAGGCTATGACCCAAACATTTCTCCTCCAAATCTTCTTGCATTATCTCTCGCATGTGAACTTTGCTGGGACACCTCATATCCAAACCATAACAAAGAGTCAGAAATTAATTTAAAAATCAGCAAGAAAAGTGAAAATATACATTAGAAAACAAATGCTGTTCTGCAGCAAAATAAAGTAGAATCATGTGGTAATGTGATATTAAGGTGCTAGTTAAGGAAAGTCCTCTCTGCAACAAAGACACTAATGCACAGAGAGAAAAAAGTAGATACCAGCTACATAAATACCAAGGGAAAGTATATTTCAAGAATATCAACCAGCTATTGCAGAGGCCCTAATCTAGTGAATCTGGAGCACTTAAAAAGACAGTGCCATTGGAAAGTAGAATGAATGTGGGAAACTCAGTGTTTAAGAAAGATGTAGGGCTGGGGACGTGGCTCAAGCAGCAGCATGCTTGCCTGGCATGCGTGCGGCCCAGGTTCCATCCTCAGCACCACATACAAACAAAGATGTTGTGTCCACCAAAAATTAAAAAATAAATATTAAAATTCTCTCTCTCTCTTTAAAAAAAAGAAAGAAAGAAAGATGTAGGTGGGGGTCATCTCATATATGTTTTGTAATTCATTTTAAAGAGTTGGGATTTTTTTTTAATGCTTTGGGAAACTACCAAAATAATCCAATCAGGGAAACAGGTTCATAATTTTTTGTAGAAGTTTATAGTAACTCATAAAAATTAAATATAAAGGTCTGGATTCGATGTAGAGATAATTAAGTGCATATAACAGTAGTCTAGAGGTCATCTAGAGGTATGGATGTTGGAGGTGGAGAAGGAATATATGGTAGAATTTCATATGATAGAATTTTACATACATTTTGGAGATGAAGATAAAATAAATATGATGAAACGTGATAAAGGGTTTTTTAAAAAATGAAATAATAAGGAATGTGTTCTTGATTATTATCATAGGTACTGTGCTATGATAAACAATATTAAGAAGGAATATGTGAGGACAAGAATTTTATATCCATGTTAACAAAAAGATATATTTCCTGGGCTGGGGATGTGGTTTAAGCTGTCGTGCGCTTGCTTGGCATGTGTGTGGCCCGGGTTCAATTCTCAGCACCACATACAAACAGAGATGTTGTGTCCGCCAAAAACTAAAAATAGATATTGAAATTCTCTCTCTCTCTCTCTTAAAAAAAAGATATATTTCTTCCTTTCAAATGGAAATATCAAATAATTTTTACATGAAGACTTAAATATGTATGTAAATTATAAAATGTAAACTCAAATATTTGGGAGTCCATAATGTGTATAATATTTACAGGCATAGGGTTATTGTGATAAACAAAGAAATGTTGAAGTTTGAGAGGGAAAGGAAACATGAGCCAAATTATTATTTTTTTTAAAAAAATCATATAACCTTATACACTGAATTAATTGGAGGTGAAATACTGGAAAATTGCCTACTTCTTGTATCAGAGAGATAGCATCTTTACTTCTTTGTAAACTTGAACAAGTTTTCATTTTATTTACTTTTTATCTACAATCACAAAATGGTTAATATTCATATAGGTCCTACCAGATTCTCAACTTTTATTTCCCCAGTTATTTAAGCTATATTTTCTCCTACAGCCTGTCTCTAATATTGAGTGACCTTTTTCTATAACAAACTGGTCTGAAATACTAACATGGTATAATGTCAAAGATCTTACACCATCTGTCTTTGTATGTACTTCATATTAATCATTCACCCAAAAGGCTTTCATATATTCTTTAAAAGGCCGTAGACTTTTAGATCCATTATTGTTATTCCCAGCATCATTGAAAAGTAATAAATCATTAGAATATTTGTATATATAATAAAAAGCATTATTGAAACCTCAAATAAAGCTACCTTACACAATTGAACCAATATTAAATATGTTTAACTTAGAACATAATTATTTATTATTAAAGACTACATTAAAGAACAGAATCAAATTATTTATAAATGAGGGGGTAAAACACAGGTTTTTAGCTAACACAACACAGAGTTACATTACTTGGTTATATAGTTAAAAGTAAAGATTTGGATTCTTAATCACATCAAGAAGTTCCAGTTATTTCTTATTAAATTCTTTTGAGACAATTTTAAAGGAGAATTAAAACAATTTTTTCTTCCCCACACAGAAAGACTTTCTTAACTGTCAAACAGGTTACAATATTTCTCTTTCTTACCATTAATGGACATATTTGTCTTTTTAAGACAAGAATCCCTTTTCTATAGTTTTAATTCTCTCAAAGTAGCTTTTGATGAAAAATTGTCTCAAATTTATAATTATAGTCTTACCAATTAAGTCCTTTTCATGTATAATATTTCTAATAAGTCATGCATAAAACCATCTGAAGCCAAAAACTGATATTTTTAAAACATCATTATTTAAAACACAATTAGTGTGATCTCTAAAGAAAATATATTGCAAAATGTACATGTCAAAAATAAAACATGAGTTTATTACAATGTGAAATTTAAAAAATGGGTTTTTGAAAATTAAATTTAAAGTATGTAAATAGTAATCTCTGTAAATCTGTTTCTGCCACATCAACATATTGTAGCTAAAGAGTTGTGAATGAAATAAACTAGAAAGAATGAGTGAATCCTTTAACATCAATGGCTATTCCTAAAACAGTAACTAAGTGTTCAAAGACAAGGGTACATCTGATCCTCTTACAATACTGAAGGGAACATTGCTTATTTTCTATCCCGCAAAATCTAATATACTATTCTTCCAAAAGATATTTGGAATTAATGCCACCATAAATACTTGCCTCTCAGTACTTTTTTAAGTGTTAAGTAAATCAAATTCTACGGCTAAAAACATTAACATACATGACAGAGTTGTCCCCATATGTATGTATGAATTATCCTTAATTTCTGAAATGTTATCATAGTTTTATTTTCAAAATTTAGCAAATACATTCTTATTTGAGAGTTGAAGTTACCTATAATTGAATTTTATCATAGTCACTATATATTTAAAAAGCAACTAATAAATCTCAACCAGTAGGGTAAGAAAGCTCTTATCAACTTATATCATCTTTATTATGTATATTTTATAAGAAATGGGAGCTAATATTTAAACTATATAGTCATTACATTTTGTGATAATATGTTTTAAATACAGTGTTTTATTATTTTATATCTTCTGACTACACATGGATTCTGTAAAATATTGTCTCTCATCAATTGAAAAATCAATCACATGGTTGATTATCAATTGATGTGTGATCCAGAAACAGCCCAATAAAGACCTTCTCAATTGTAGCAGTTTTATATTTTAATGGACTTGAGTATTTTCTGGTATATAGTTTATATTATTTATTTTGAAAGATCTGATGTCCAGAAAAGTGAAGTTCTCACTGGTATACAAAATGATAATACAAGTTGTAAAGGAAGTTCCATGTGTTTCTTTATGTAGCTTTAATGTTTTTCAGAATTAACAGAAAATAAAAAAGTCTGAGGATAATAATTGAAGATTAAAGGTTGTTGGCTAAAATAAAGATATTTACACACTTCTAAATTCATAAAGTATATTAGTATAAAAGTTTCATACATAGAAAAAATAATAATCAGGTTGGAGACCCTGTCAAATGTGAGCAAACAAACCAATAAACAAAAGAAAAAATATTAGAAATTGAAACGTTTAAGTATGCTAAATAATTGGCAGAAAATTCATACAGAACAGTGTCAGTAGTAATATGAATATATTTTTAGAAAAGTTAGGTATTGAAATGTCATGTTAAAACATTTGAATGCTGTGGTCATCCCATAAGGCCCACTGTGAACATCCCTCCCAGCAGGATCAGGCAGTTAGACATGAACTAGAGAATATGGATCACAGCAGTATTTGTTCACAATAAGACTAAGGAAAGTGTTTTGTTTCATTTATTTGTTGTGTTTTTATTTTTGCTTTTGTTTGTTTTAGTGTTTGCTGCTGGATTAGTAGCAGCAATAAAGGAAATCAAGCAAATAAGTAAATTAGTTCATTGTTAAACCTGGAACAATGATACAGCCAGGAGGAATTTGATAGAATGTGGGCCAGTTGTGGAAAGCATTTAGGTTATCATAATACCAATGCAACGAAAAAAATATGAAACAATCCTATTTGTAGAATGGTAGGAACAGTGTTGTGTGCATTTGGCATGAGTGGATTTGGGTATGTGAATACGTAAATGTTGAAATGCAGAAGCACTAATCTTCAGCTTCAAAATAAGAGGGTCAGCTGTTAATGACTATAATTTTTTTAAAAGGGGGAAAAGAATAGTAGAACCATTATATTAAAATGTTTGCCTACACGCCAATATACATGTTCTTTATTTCGCCAAGAACAAGAAAAAATTAAACATAATTTACAGTTTTTGCCCTTTAGGATGAGAATAGGAGGTGTGGGAAAATGTGGTGAAGAGAGTTGGGTTGGTTTTTTTGGTTTTTTATTTTCTTTTTGGTTGACTTTCTTTGGGTTTAAGCTTTTGTAAGACACCCCATTTACACCACTTCATATTCTTGTGATTAACTTGTTTAGAGCTCTTGACAACTTATTCTACACCAACAACCCACACTCTGTGTTGGCTCAACTAAGCTGTCCTCTAGGCAGCACACACAGTACATTTTCACTTTACCGTGGCTTCACACTCTGTTGTTAACTCTGATAGTATGGACTATAGACTCTATAGACACACACAGTACCCTTACATGCCCCACGTTGAAGAGACAAGAGGCTTTGACCAATGTTAGACAGAAGTCACTCCAGGTTTGGATTGCTTTCAGGCAAAGACACACAACTGCTCTTCAGAAAAAAGCAACTTGAACAAAGTAATTGGTGTCCACCCTGGTAAACACAGGTTTTTATTTACTCTATGAAATTCCCTGACTCACAATTTCCCTCTCTCCAAGTAGTTTTGGGCAGCATTTCCTAATAAAAGAGGAGCCTAAGAGCATGTGCCTCAAGTTCCACTTGAAGAGCATAAGATAGATCAGCTGATACCAGAAATAAACTGTCAACGGCAAGCACAGCATGTATTCACACCACAAGTGCTAAGACTTCACCCTTGATGAATCATGGAGGGACAAGTGGCTGGAGAGCTGATAAAGAGATGAGGTCTGCAACACTTGAATGATATTGAGAGCAATAATATTGTAAAGACTGAGGAGTGGGCTGGCTTCTGCTAATGACATTGAAAGGCTTGTAGAAAGAAAATTACAGGCTCAGGGCAGCCAATTGGAAATTGGTGTGCTGTAAAACTGTAAAAGCAAAAGAGCTTCTACAGCCACTTTTAAGTAGGCTCTTATTTCTTACTAGATTAGGGCAGATGTTACTAGAAATTAAACCACTGATCTAATTGTGAAGGCAGCAAGTCTGACAACTAAATGTCATGGACAGACCTGACAATGCTCCTATAAGATTCAGAAAATTAACTGTTGGAGACTTGACACCGAGAGAGATGGTAAAGGAAATGGTGCAAGAGAAAACAGGAATGCCATATTCTCCTTAATCCTGGTAATCAACACACATAGTTTCTCCTTTCCAGTATCAGGTGAAAAAATATCCTCATTCTTAAGTATGTACATTGATCCTCACAAACAAGAAGTTTGCTCTTAAGATCTGTCTGTGACACCATGAAGAGCCTGGAGCAATCCATTATGTGAGTAGATTGCAAGAAGAAAGAAATATAATCTCACGCCTGGGTTGTAGAGAAAATGCTCGGAGGAGAGACAGTACTGATAGGGTATTGCTGTTACGAAAGATTCTATGTACTAAAAGGAAAATTGAACTTAGCACTAATAGAGTGGTCTGGAATGTCTTCTTGAGAATAGATTATGGTGATCCCTGGAAGACATGTGGTGAAACTGATAGAATCACTTTGTTGGAGAATTGAGGAAAAGATAAGAAGGTTCAGAAGATATTTACCTTGTAATACTTAAGATTGCTGATAGATTTCCTAGAAGGGACAGAGGACACTCTCTGAACCTAGATGACAAAACATCAAGTCCTGGAGGGTGACCACTGGAGTTTTTGACAGACTCCACAGTGGCTATCCTCAATAGGTAGGGGCAGGTAGTAGGCATTGCTGCTGTGGAGACTGGGTCCATAATATTACTGATATTGGAGACCTTAAGACTGCAGCTTTTAACTGTCAAAAGCAAATTGGATAGGATGGCTATACAAGACAAAAAATCCAGAGTGACAATGAGAATATTTGACCATCAGTAGTCTGATATAACAGAGTAATATGAAGCGTGCTCCTAAGGATGTGGGCTACTGGTAACTAGTGTTTTGAGAATTGTATAATTTTGAGACTAATAAATAAATAACAAAAATTTAAAAATATGTAATAATAGTGAGCACTAAAGATTGCCATTGCATAAATAGTAATTTTACATTTAGTGTTCAGATAAAAGTTAGCAACAGATTCCCTTTATTAGAAGAATACTGAATTCCCCTTGAACAAAGACACTTAAATTCCAGTGCACATATTTGTATTATGTGATGCATACACCTCTGAGCCTAACTGAAAAGATAAATGGCCAGTGTGACCTCCTACATTTAGATCTTTAGTTGAAAAGTTTCTATTACAGTCCATTTCCCTCTTATCACATAACTGAGGAAGACTACATAACAATTAAATCAGATGTAAGTCACTAATGAAGAATCTGACCAGTCTAACCTTGGGAACTGCCATGGGAGTTTAAAACTTTAAACAGCACATTTAGATTCTTATTTGTTCCATCTGATGTGACTTTGGCTAAATATCAGTACCAGAACTCTAAGCTGTCTTAGAGATAAATCAAGGGTACTTCTATAATCTGTAAAAGAACATTTCACTGAGACCCACAACACTATCAGATTTTCTAGTTAGTTGATATGGGAGCAGAGTTTTAGTTCACACTCATATCACATTTACAACAAGAAAGTTTATCTAACAAGGAAGGAAGGAAATACTTATAAAAGTCTTATTTTTGTTACTTAATTTGTGGAATAAAGGAATACTGTTAGAAAATAACTTATTCCTGAGCAAAAGAGTTAAAGAAAGCATTATCATTTTTCAGGTTAATTTTTTAATTGAGTTCCACCAGCAGAGTCAATGAATGAAGGAGAGCTGCCCCCTCCCCCACTGTCACAGATCCCCCATTCATTTATTCTCTATGCCCTACATGAAAACCAGATGACTATATTACTTGATTAAAGATGATATGAAGCTATACTAGGACAAAACTATTTTTATATCTTCTGTGCTAATGTAATGGACTCACTCAAATCCATTAACATACTGTAGGGTTTGATTGAAAAACACTAACGTGATGATATGTTAATTAAAACTGCAGGCATTTGTCATAATGTGGTCCAAGTCTTTGATCCTGACATCCTAAATAATAATATTTGGCTTTTTATGTTAATTATATCATTAAATATTGCAAGTAAAAAGGATATGATGATTAATTTAATTTTTAATGTAAAAATTTATTCCACAATATGGAATATAAATTCTAGAAAGATTCAAAGATTTATTACATGGTAAAGATTTTAGGAATAATTTGTCTAGGCATTTAAGGACTGCTTTAGTTGTTGTTTTTGTCTGTTTATAAATTTTGTATCTCCTACCACTAAGACATAGTACTTGGTGAGCCACTTTGAATTACAGAAATAATGTAAGCATTTTGGAATAGTATAGTGAAAGTTTTGATAGATTTAGAAAGCCGATGATTTCAAGATGGATCTAGAGCAAAATAGGTTTGGCAGCATATGGAAAATATATTGCAATCTATGTTGCAATTTAAATTACATATATCTGAAACTGATGATTCTAGACATCTCTGCCATAGATAAGGATGCTTTTTCCCTCAGAAAATTTAGTAGACGAGCAACAGCAGAATAGTATGTTAAGATTCTGGAACAAGGCTGTAATTTCTGAATCATAAAGCTACCATTTCCAAACTAGTTCTTTATTTTGCTATAGACTAATAATGAACATTTGAACATGGGAAATCAAGTTCATACACAAATATACCAGACCTTCATGATGTGGGAAATGTATGAGAATAACTTTGCTCCCCATATCCTTGCCAACATTTATTGTTACTTGTATTCTTGATAATTGCTATTCAGAAAATATTAAGCAGAATTTGAAACAAACCATAGTCCAGTGAAAATGGCTTGTTTGACATCATTGCAGATCATGCTTAAAGACATAAGTATATGATTAGGAGCACTGGCCACCATGTTTACGCACTTCACAGCTATATCCTTATAGAGCTTTCTCTATAAATAATTGATAAAGAACAGGTATAGGACTGGTTCATAGATGAGTGAGGTGTTGATGCTGATAATAAGACAAAAAAATTTAAAAAGAGGGGGCACATCTTGGGAATCTAAGGAATGATAATATATGACAAGGTTTTTTAGATACAGTAGAGAGAGAAAGTAGAACTCTAAAATCTAGGGTAAATAACAAGTACACAGCATCTTCATAAAATCAACTGAAACAGATTGGAAAAACTTTACTCACCTTTTTTCACCTGATATTTCCTGCTGTTTTTAATACTTCTAATTTTAAAAGGAATTATGTGAAAAACAAGAAGAAAGCAAAATGTCATTTTTCTATTTAGGATTTATTTTCTACATCATAAAATAGTTAATTGTAAATATATATGCATGTATATGTATACATGAGTACATACACATATATACACTTGGCTAATAATAATATAGAAAATTATTTTTTTTGTTTATTCTTTTTATATATGCATGACATTATAATGTATTTTAGCATCTTTTACATACATGAAGAATAAATTATTCTATTTAGGGTACTATCCTTGTGATTGTACATGATACAGAGCTACCCTGGTTGTGTATTCAAATACAAGAATAGGAAAGTTAAGTTTGATTAGTTCTATTTTCCATCCTGGTTTACTCCCTTTTCCCTTCCTTTCATTCCCATTTGTCTAATCCAATGGACTTCTATCCTTTCCCTCTCCACCTTTCCTTGTTGTGGTTTAGCATCCACATTATCAGACAGAACATTAAGCTTTGGTTCTTTGGGACTGTCTTATCACTTACATTATATTCTCTAGTTCTATCCATTTACTGGCAAATATCATAATTTCATTCTTCTTTATGGCTGAGTAACATTCCATTGTGTATATATACCAAATTTGCTTTAGCCATTCCTCCATTGAAGGACACTTACATTGGTTGGAGAGCTTGACTATTGTGAATTGAGTTGATATAAACATTGATGTGGCTGTATCACTGTAATATGCTGATTTTTAGTCCTTTGGATATAAACCTAGGAGTAGGAAAATTGAGTTAAATATTGGTTCCATTCCAAGTTTACTAAGGAATCACCATACTGCTTTCCAGAGTGGTTGCACCAATTTGCATTCCCACCAGAATGTATGACAATACCTTGCTCCCCACATCCTTGCCAACATTTATTGTTATTTGTATTCTTGACAATTGCTATTCTGATTGAAGTGAGATGGAATTTCAGTGTAGTTTTAATTCGCATTTATCTATTTGCTGGAGATTTTTTAAAATATATTTGTTGATCAGTTGTATTTCATCTTCTGTGAAGTGTCTGTTTAGTTCCTTAGCCCATTTATTGATTGGATTAATTGAGTTTTTGGTGTTAAGGTTTTTGAATTGTTTGTATATCCTGGAGATTAATGCTGTATCTGAGGAGTGGTGGGAAAGATTTTCTGCCATTCTGTAGGCTCTTCAAGTTTTTTATTGTTTCCTTTTCAGTGAAGAAACTTTTTAGTTTGATACTATCTTATTTATTGATTCTTTAATTTACTTCTTGTGCTTTAGGAATCTTATTAAGGAAGTTGGTTCCTAAGCCAACATAATGGAGAGTTAGGCCTACTTTTTCTAATATAGGTGCAAAGTCGAATGCCTAGGTCCTTGATCCACTTTGAGTTGAGATTTGTGGAAGGTGATAGATAGGGGTTCAATTTCAATCTTCCACATATGGATTTCCAGTTTTTTCAGCATGATTTTTTGAGTAAGCTTTCTTTTCTACAATGCATGCTTATGGAGCTTTTGCCTAGGATGAAATAATTATATTTATGTGGGTATGTCATTGTGTCCTCTATTCTGTTCCATTGGTCTTCATGTTTGTTTTCTTGCCAAGACCATTCTGTTTTTGTTACTATGACTCTGTTGTATAACTTAAGGTCTCCTATTGTAATGCCTCATGCTTCACTTTTCTTGTGAAGTATTATTTTGACTATTATGGGTCTCTTATTTTTGCCAAATAAATTTAATGACTGCCTTTTCTATTTCTATGAAGAACATCATTGGAATTTTAATAGTTATTGCATTAAATCTGTATAGGACTTTTGGTAGTATTGCCATTTTGATAATATTAATTGTCTGTCAAATAACATGGGAGGTCTTTCTATCTCCTGAGGTCTCCTTTAATTTCTTCCTTTAGTGTTCTGTAGTTTTCTTTGCACAGGTTTTTTGCCTCTTTTGTTATATTGATTACCAAATATTTAAATTGGGGGGGGGGGATATTGTGAATGGGATAGTTTTTTCCTAAAATTTATTTTCCTGATACATCAGTGATGTATAGGAATGCAATTAAATTATGAGTGTTTATTTTGTACCTTGCTACTTTGCTAGATTCATTTATGAGTTCCAGAAGCTCCCTGATGGAGTTTTGGGATCTTCTTAATATAGAAAAATATCATCAGCAAATAGGGATAGTATGAGCTTTTCTTTTCCTTTTCATATCTTTTCCTTTCTTAGGAGTTGTTTAAGAATGCATTCCTGACTTGTTCCTGTCTTTAGATGGAATGTTTGCATTTTTCTCCATTTAGAATAATGTTGGTCTCCCATTTAACATAGGTAGTCATTACAATGTTGAGGTAGTTTCCTACTATCCCTAGTTTTTCTAGTGTTTTGTGCATAAATAGATGCTAGATTTTGTTCAATGCTTCTTCTGCATTTATTGAGATAACCATGTGATTCTTCAAGTCTATTGATGTGGTGAATTACATTTATTGATTTGTGTATGTTAAATCAACCTTGCATCCCTGGGATTAACTTAACCTGACCATGGTGTGCAATCTAGTTAATATATCTTTTTGCATGTGTATTGCCTGTATTTCATTAAGAATTTCTGCATCTATGTTCACCAGCCATATTGATCTGAATTTTTTATTTATACGTGATAAAATAGTTTATATATACCTATCCACACACACATGCCTTATAAGAATATAGGAATATATTTAAATTATTTTTCCAGCACTAATTATGTTAATATTAACTGTATATATGTGAATAAATCATAAAATAAAGACATTTATTAATTCTTTCTTGTAAGCTTAATAGACATTTTTAACACATACATTCAATTTTATTAAATATGAAAGGAAACTTTTTCTGTTTTATAATAATAAAATATTACAAGATAAATGTCTTTAAATAAAAGAATGAGATTAGTTGGTCATAAACAAGCATACATATATTTTCGTTTTGTTTTTTGGAATTATTTACATAAGAGAAAAATCCTTGATTCTAAATGTCAAATAAAATATATTTCCCAAAAGAAAGGATGAAATGCACAAATTTAAATACATGTAAAATTATATAGCACTAATATTTGCATATGTTGAAACACAATTTTTACTTTGTTTTAAATTTATAATGCTCAGAATGTTTTCCTCAGCTTATATAAAAGAAGTCATTTAAATATGCATAATTCTTCACAAAATAATCATATAAATTCTTGTTTTCAAATTCTAATACTGATTTAATAATTCTATTAAAATCATGCTTTAGATTAGATTTTTAAATATATTTCTGTGATTTTTTTATATGTAAACTAATGCTTTCTTAATATAATCTAAGGAAAGCATGTTGGTGTTTGTAATCTCCATGGCCAGCTCTTTTCAATTGTTGTGAATATGCCAACAGTATTTTTATATAAGCTACTTGAGAAAAGATTTCTCCCCATAATAATAGTCTGTGTTGTATTAAGTACCTGTTCCGAGAACTCCGAAGGACTTTACAAATACTCTGGACATGGACATGGGTGGTTATAGAGTGGACTGGTAGCAGACAGGGTGTGTCTCAGCCATGAGACTTCAACTTAATAGTTTATTCAGCAACATTTTTCCTTTTAGGCTATTGCTTTCTGTAATATGGTCTATACAAATACATGTTTGTGTCATCATGTCTTTTTGCTCTGTTTGCAAAGATGGAGGAGGTGGATACAGGATGTGTAATGTGTAAAAGACTACATTTGATACTGGAATTGAGTTAATGTTTGTAATGAACTGTATTTTATATCATCATACAGAACTAGTGTTTCTTCACATCACAATTTTCTATTGAATGAAAGGTATATGAACTAGGAGGATCCTTATATATTTTAACTATTGAGTTGATTTTCTGTCATCCATTTAGATAGGAAGAATATGAGAAAGTAAACAGGATTTGAATAAATTTAAAACTGAACAAAATATTTTTTGTAAAATCACAAAATAAAAAAAGAGTAAAATAATAAATCTCTAAGAAAAGTTTCTAAACATGAAAAATAGTTTCAGAAAGACATCATTACTGTCAGATTTTTTTTTTTTTGGTGAGTGGATTTTGAGAAGTAGATTTATTTGCTGAAGTGATAAAGTAGATACAAGCTAAGCAGCGTTTACCTAAAAATTATCAATCTTCCTTTCCAGAAAGATCTTTTTAGTTCTCTGTATTGCTATGAAAAACACAAGGAACAAATGGATTTTCAAATCCAAAATCATGATATTACTAAGTAAAAATGGAGTAAGAAAATATCACAGTACTTCAAAACAGAAGTGAGTCAGTAACAGACCACTATTAAAAGTTTTATGTTGGCTCAGTGAGGTGGCTCAGGCCTGTAATCCCAGAGGCACAGGAGGTTGAGGCATGAGAATCCCAGGTTGAAATCCAGCTTTTAGCCAGGCCCTAAGCAACTTAGTGAGATCCTGTCAAAAAAAAAAAGGGGGCTGGGAATGTGGTTCAATGGTTAAGCACCCCTGTGTTAAATCCCTGGTAGCAATCAATCAATCAATCATCATCATCATCATCATCATCATCATCATCATCATCATCATCTGTATGTTATTGTTATCTGAGGACAAAAAAAAAAGATGATAAGGAACAAAATACACAAAAAATGTTCCCAGGAAATATTTGACATCTTAGTCTATCATCTTATTATAAATTGGCAACCATTTGGGATAGTTAAATAAAAATCAAATATATAGATAGCAGTTGTCTATAGCAAAGAAAATGAAACAAAGGAACATAATAAAAACTAAAATATAATTCAGAAATATTTGTCTCAAATAAAAATATCCCCCCCAAAATGGAACTACATATTGAAAGTGTAGATTTGAAGATATCTGATCTAAATGATGCATGTCAAGATATACCCTAAAATATTTACTGTATTTTGTGTAATATTAAATAATTTTTTAAACTATTTCATACAAATATATTAGTTCAATGAGTAAAGTAAATCATTGGACTTCTTCATGTCAGTGCTTTTTGTTGGAAAAAATTAAAAGCAACATTTATAAAACAGAGGAAAAAAAATGTACATCAAAAATCCGTATTTTTCCAAGGACCTCTCTGGGTGTCTTGGCAGTGTTAACCTAAGGTTAAGACAAATTGACATGATCTATTTTCCTTTGACCTCTTCTGCATATCAGTTTCCAGAATGGGAGTTCTATCTTCCTGTAAACAACAAAGAAACTGCACTGTCTTTTTATGGCCAACCATAGGTGTCACATAGAATCAGTTTGATCACAAGCCTGTCATAGACTGCAACTCTTATAGTCATGGTTGTCATTTAATGGATTTTCATATTTTGAAACATCTGCAGTAACCAAGAAAGGATTATTCAAACATTCTTATTCAGCAAAATTGACTTCATTATTAAAGAACAAAAATAAACTGATATTTGTATGCAAAAATTCAAGAAATATTTTTTTCCGAAGAGTCTACTAGGAAAAAAAGAAATCTTAAGTAGCCAAAATAAACAAGGATATAATAACAAATAATTGATGATGAGGATTACCTATATAGGTAACTGGTAACATTTTGGTGGAAAAGGAGAGAATTATAATATTCATACACTTAGAAAATGTAGATGTTTTATAAATAAAAATGGGTGAGAATTTAAAAATTTTACATTTATGTTAGAAGAAATTAAGAGTAACATTTATATAGATTATTTAGTCATCATTATTGCATAACAAATCAACCATACTTAGTGATGAAGAACAGATTCCATTCTATTACACTCCTTTTTTTTCTTTGTACTAGTAATCCAGAAATACCAAGTTGAGAAGGGTTTGTTTCTGATGAGAAAACAAAAATGATAAGGGATACTCAAATTGCTAGAGGCTATAATAGAGGAAGAAAGAGAATGTACATCAAAAATCCGAATTTAAAAGCCAATGCAAAACCTTTTAAAAATTTACTCAGTGGATACTTAGAAGATAGTAATGCTATTCTGAGAATGTTGTGTGTGTGTGTGTGTGTGTGTGTTGCATCAAATAATTTTAAAAAGACTATATGATCAAATTCTGACATTTTCTGTGTGCTCTGGAATCATAATTTTCAGGTAAGCAAAGGAGATTTAAAAGAAAAGCAAAGGAGAACAAATATTCAATAAACAGTAATGAAAATGGAGTGATTACTATAAAAATAGTATAATAGTCATTACTTAGGAAATCCAGAGGATTTATGGAGTGGCATTCCTAAAAATTAACTTCATCTACGATAATTTATTGATATTTGCTATCTTGGGTAATTGTTAAAAACATCAATAAAATATCATGAGATATTTAATCATTGGATATGTTTTCTAATTCAACTAAAATGTCTAGAAATATAAATAATGAGTAGTGTTAAACTGTGTTTTGAAATTCTATTCATAATTTTAAAAGATTAGTCATTTTGTTTAAAGTTCATTCAGGTTTGGGGGAAGGAAATGTATACACATGGTGAGGCTCAAACATATTATATTAAATACAATGTAGAAAATCAAGGCACTATGGACATTTTAAAAGGAGTCAGAAGTCCACTTAAAGAGATTCTGAAGTGGCTAAAGGTAGTACTCTCTGTGCTTCAATAGGAAATCATAAGTTTATTAGATTAGTACCTAATAAATGCATATGAATTTATGATTTCATTAAAATTTTCTAAAAAAAGATTGAATAATTTTTAAGAATAATAGAAAAACTATTATATTATCTGAAAATCAATCAATAGTGGGAAAAATCCTGATCTTCTTTTATTAACATTTTTACCATTATTTCTAGGACTTAATAAAAACAATATTATAGTACCACAATACAATAATTAGTTATGGTTTAAATATATGAGATGCAGACTTTATTTAAGTAGGAGTTTTTAGGAATAGCCAAAGACAGCAGTGGAGATAAAAAGAAAAGACCCCAAGGAAATTGAAGTTTATGGCCTGTGACTACAGGAAACATAAATGATGGCCCAACTCAGCCAGATAAATAAAAACCCCACACTGAGGGCAGATTTTTCTCAGTACTTACTCCACAGTCCATCACTCCTGGCTTTCAAAGTTGAGGCAGAGAATGAAACAGTGTTTACTACAGCATGACTTGGGGAGTAGAAACATGATTTAAATCAAAACATACAAAAGAGCAGAATGTAGGATAAAAATTCTAGAACGTGAATGTACAAGAACTAAGGTGAATGAAATTAGGTTAGGAATTATTTTAAAATAGATTTCTGAAGCTCTTGTTGCACATAAAACAGTAACTATAAGAGATGAGGGAGATATGTTAATCTACTTCACTTTAATAGTCATCTTAATTCCTATATGTATCCATAAAATAAAAGCATTGAATTACAGAGATGTGCAATTCTATTTTTATATATAATTTGCCTCTATATTTATTATATTTTAGAAGTAGTAGATATTTTTTCTATATTATGTTCATGTGGATGCGTACAAATACATTGAAAGGAGAATTCTAAATTCATCTCACCATTTTGAGTACTCCAGATAATTCTTATATGCAAATATTCCATGAACAATTATAAGTTCAATTGAGCACAATGAGTTTGCCTCTTTAAAAAGTCGATTGCAAATTGGACCCTTAGATCTCCATTTAATTATTAGCAGGCTTTTTAAATAACTGTATTTTCTCTTTGTGTTCAAAAGGGATTGAAAATGCCCGCTTTTTCTCAAACACTCATAGGTATTTCTTTAGAGGAGAATAGGCTTTGCTAAGAGACCATGACCTCACGGTAAGGCCACTTAAAGATATTTAAAATAGAAAAAATTATGATTGTGTGCAATAGGTTTTAGTTCAAAACAGTTATTTCTGTCACATATAACACTAGGAGGAAAGATACAAAAGTGGTAGGTTATGAACTTGATTTGCATTGCTGTTTCTATTGCTTTTTATAAAAGGAAAGACATTAGTGGGCTCATAATTACAGAGATTTTAAAAGTTCTTTTCTAATAAATTTTACTGGAGTAATAACATTTCTACATTAATGATTAAAGAAAATTCAAAATACTCCTGTTACTTCTTTTAATATATCTTGTTCTGCAAAGAACCAAAGATTTGGCTGAAATTCTCTTGTATTTGAGAGTGGGGAACTGGAGTTAGCATACTTTGGCATTGGAATGATTGACTAGACTTGGGCTAAGAATAAATTATAATGTGACAGTGATAGCTAACAGAATTATAATTGTTAATTAGAATCATTTTCTCTGAGTAAAGTGTTACAAGATAGAAAATGTATATGCTGAATTTGATTAAGAAGGGTATTATGGATCCATATGGTACTTGAATCAGAAGCTGCTGAGTTACAAATTGTTCAAATATCTCCATCACATAAAGCCAGATCCATCTCAACTTTTAGTGAAAGATAAAATTTAAAGAGTCCATAATGGTCAGAACAGAATCTGTGGACATTTAGCTTTTGCCCTGCTAATCTAATGGGTCCTGTTCTCTACCTGGAATCTTTAGAAACTAAGAAAGTTGATACTTTCCAGACTTAGACTTGGAATAGTTAAAAATGGACTTATGATCTTTTCTTACAGATGAGATCAGCCACAAATGCAGCCTCTGAAGAGATATTCCTTTTCCTTTACCAAACATTTTTCTGTGGGAACAAGAAATTGACATTATAATGAAAAGGTTATTATTAAATCTTCAAAGTAGCAAAATGATTTAGGGATGACATTTTATGGTTTAAATTATGTTTTCATGTGCTGGTCATATTACAACCTGATATTACAATTCATTTGACCAAGAAAGTTGAACATAATTCTAATCAATAAAAAAAGAAAAAATGAACAACTTTAAAGTTTTTCAACCTTATGCCTTGAACAGTTTATTGCAAAGGTTTCTGAGGAGCAAAAATAAGGAAGTAATCCTATGGCATGTTCAGAAGACCTGAACATAGAGTATTGTAAGCACCATTTTTTTACATTAGAATTTGGGACAAAATTCGAGAAAAATGGCACTATAGGTAACTTTCTGACTGGGATTTTACATTATCTTGACTATTTTTTTTTCAAGAAAGACTTGACTCCTATAGTCCAGGATCTATGCATACATAAATTATCTTCCTTTTCTACTATTTCTGTACGTGAACAACTTTCCAGAGTATAAAATTTTGTCATCTAAATTTACCCATGCTACCATGAAAGAACTTGTTATACAAAGCAGAAATTTGTTGTAATACATAGTAAAAAATCTTTTTTTATTGCTGATGAAGTTAAATATTTAATTAACATCTTAATTCAACAATTGCATTTACTCTTTTGTGAATTCCCTCTGCCATTATTTGGATTGAGTATAGCTTTGTATATTTTCTGGCCTTAATTGTCTGCCTCTGGTTCTTTAGAAAGAGGTGATAGTAAATTAAAAAATAAATAAATAAAATAGTGGTAAATAATTTTATGTATAAGTAGGCAAAGCTTTATATATAGGATTTATATAGAGTATTAGTGAAACCTTTTGATAAATACTTACCATATTTATTAGATAAATAAATAGTAATTTAATTTGACAATTACAGAATTCAGGCTTTGATATATGAAAGGCTAGACATTTATATCCACCTCAAAAAACAGTGAATTAACTGTTCAACCCTGGAAAATTAATTCTATCAAATCTCTTCTCAGTAATAATTCTGTATCATACAATTGTTTTTTACATTAGTTAATTTAAAATGATATTACTTAATAAGAAATTATTTACACGTAGTAGAATTGGCCTATCTTAGTGTAAAGTTTTTTGATATTGCAAAAAACACAAATTCACATGGTTCTTGCAACAATTGCCTCAATCAAATGAAGAAGATTCCATTATTTGACAATTCCATTTGCTGCTTTATGATTATAATGAAGTTTTGAGTACTGTTGAGCAAATGCACAGCTCCCATTCATTGCTGATTGCAATAGAAAATGATTCAGTGAATTTTTTGGGAAAGAGAAATTTTATCCTAATAACTTCATTTCCAAATATTTATCCAAGTGAACTGAAAACATGTTCACAAAGAAATCTTTCTCATAACATTTTTCACAGTAGCTCAAATATAAAAAGAACCCAAATGTCTATCAAGTGATAGATGAATAAAAAAGTATGATATAGCCATGTGGTAGAATACTATTTAGTCATAAAAGGTAATAAAATATTTTGCTTCCTACAAAATTGTTGAACTTTTGAAAATATGCTATGTGAAAGAAGCCAGAACAACAAAAAACTCAATCCATCAAAGTCACATATGGTGTCATTCCACATTTTTTTCTAATTTACAAAATATGTGGATCAGTTGAGACAGAAAATTGATATATAATGGCATTTGTAGAGTGATTGTTAATATGATATTTCTTTATGGCATGATAAAATGTGCTGTAATTACATAGTAGCAATGACTGCATAACCTTGAGAATACGTTAAAAGTTCTGAATTGTGTGTTTTAACAAAGTAAATATTTTGGTATGAAAATTATTCTCCATTAAAGAATACATCACTAGAAACTGGTAAGAGATTACATTTGTCAGGTTTTGGTGGATAGGCAGTGACTGATTACAAATAGTCTAAGAAATAAGTCTTAAGGTTAAGGGAGTGCTGTTTTTAGGGCTAGGAGGGTGAGTACATGGCTCTTTACAAATCATGAAACTCTACAGTACTTAAAGTAGCACTTTATGTAGCAAACAAACAACAAATCAACCAGAAAGTTGTAATACTCCATGATGTGATGCAGATTATGAGAAATAATTCCAAATAAATTTCAAATTTAAGATAAAAACACAGAAGAAATATTCTGAAACTGCTTCCCATTCATATTTGGTTGGAAAAAAATCATTAATATATGGTTATGATGGCAAACAAGTAGAAGTTACAGATAAGAAAGAAGGAATGTCCCAGAATAAATGGCTAGACTAGAACTAGAGATAGTGTGAATTATGTGTAGCTGGATCTAAATGCACATGGATAGATACAGAAACAATTATAGATAAGCATGTATACACAGATCAGTGTACACCAATAGATTACCTTTCTCTGCTGAGGGCATTGATTCAATGGCCCTATCACTACAGACACAGAGGACCACCAAAACTTGTTGTCAAAAATATTTCTCTATTTAACCAAAGCACTATTATTTTGCCAGCCACACAGTAGTGAGTTTTTCAAAACAGAAAGAGTTTCTTCATGAGGCAGCCAAAGGTGAAGAGAAAAGAGCTTAAACCTCAAATTTACCTTTCTGAGAATAGAATTTATAGAATAATGAAGCAGGTGGCCTGACACATTCAGGAGGTCACTGGAAGTGAGAGAAGTGAATGAATCAGTGGTCTGTGCATGGTTCCTCGTAGGACTAATGTTCAGAGAATGACATTAGTATGCTCTGAGGGAAGATTTGTGTGCTTTGACATCAGAAGATACACAGATCCAAATGAAGCATCAGTTGTTGCATCTGTTTTAAGCTACATTCTAAGTTCCTGAAAAACAAGCTCAGATTATCATTTCTATCACGAGCAATACCTTATCTATAGCAAAACTAAAGGGAGTTTTCTAATTCGTTAAAATTAGTGATAAAAGGAAGCAACTAAAAACAAATAAACATAAGAAGTCTATTCATGTCTTCTCTTGGTTGCTGGTTTAGAAGAGAAATGACTGGTTCTGCAACAGAAAATAGAAAATGAAAGATGAGTCTGGAACACCTTGTTGATTCAAAATGCAAGGAAGTACACAAAGACTAAAAGAATGGGAGTTTGTTAAGGAACCTAAGGTCAATCAAAAATAGTTCCCAATGACCAAATTTGAAAAATAAATAAATGAGCAAACAAACAAAATAACAGAATATAACCCTACTTATAAAATAAGTATATACAAGGTATGTTGTTATAAATAAATTATTAAATAAGTGAACAATGAGGGATAAATAAATCTTTCATGTAGAAAAATGAAAACAATTTACATAGATTAATAAAAGTAAATTATGAATGTCATAAATTTATTTCCGAACACTGAAGGGTGGAGGGGAAATAGTGATAAGGAAGTTAGTCAGTTAACAGCTATAGGACAAAACCAAAAAGACTGTTCCACATTCCTGAATGAAGATGCCACAATCTCCCATTTGTGTGTAAAATTTTCTGGACCACTAACCCCAACTAATTCAGAAAGAGCAAGACTTCTCCTTGTAAATTGTTGGCTCGATTCTAACTTCTCCCTGCTTCAATGTATCCTACCACTCTATCTACAGCTGAGGTTTTAATTATGTTGTAAAATTTGTATGCTTTCCTTCCCCAGATATTCCCTATAAAAAACTCTTGGCTCTTGGTCCAGTGAGTATATACTCAACAATATATACTCAACTAGTCTTGTTGACTATAGTTGCAGATTTTGGCCCAGGACCTGATCCTTTTCTGACTAGAATCAATAATGGCTAAATAAAACTTTTTAGTTCAGCAAATACTGAGTCTCAAGAATTTTGGTTTAATATGACAGGCCTCCTTTTGGTCCCACTTCCTGCTTATTATTTTCCTGTAATATTCAATAATAATAAAAAACTCACACTACTGTACTCCACATATTCCTGTTATATTCTCTCAACCTTCTCCAGAGGTTTGTAATCTGAAGAAATACAAATTGCACAGAACTTTAGTAAATCAAAGGAGAAATGAAGACAAAGGAAATTCCAGGCAGCTTGCATAATTCTCTTGTCAAGGTAGGTTGAATTTTACATGTGAGCTAGAATAATAACATCATTATACAGGGCTCATTGTTAGGACTATCTCCAGGTGAAAGTTTATCTGTGGAGGGTGTAGCTGTTGTTCTTAATTTTTTTTTTTTTTTTTTGTGTGTGTGTGTGTGTCTGCACGGGGGTGTGTTCAGGGGATTGAACCCACGGCCTTGTTCATGTGAGGCAAGCACTATACCAAGTGAGCTATATATCCCCAGTTCTTTTTAGATGTTTATGACTTTACAGTTCAAATAGTTTCATATTATTACCAAATCCAGTGCTGCAAGAATAGCCAGAATAGCCTCTCAAAAAGAATCCCTGACTCCATTTTAGGTACTTTTGTCTATTGTGACTCCATTGTTTTGAACATGGTATTCTGCATTGTATTTTAAGACAGAAAAAAGATATTAATGTAAAAAATAGTGGAATCTAAATGTAGTATTAAATCTAATTCATTTTTTAAGAAAGAATTTAATCTGTGTGTGATGATACATACCTTTAAACCCTACTACTCAGAAAGCTGAAGCAAGAGGATTTCAGGGTTTTATATTTGAATCTTGGTGAGATTTCTGGGTTGTTTGCATGATAAAACTTAGAAACATGCATAACATATTGCCTGTTCTCTATAAGTTATCATGAATCTTAAATTACTTCCACTTTAAGGTTGCTACTTTTTAATTGAAGAAATAAATTAAAAAATTGTGGCACATTATATAGATGATCAAAAACTAAGTCTACATGTCAAATATCATATCATTATTATTGATTTTAGGATGCATTTCAAACCATCAAAATTTATTAAAAGAGTAACTTAAATAATTAGTTATTTTTAAAAAATTACAACTGTTTACAAAGTTTGTTGAATGATCAAACACTAAAACTCTTCTATATAATTGCACAGGATGTACCAGTCACTATTAAGTGTGATGTGGTTTTAATGAAATCACTTGTGTCAAATATTATAAATGTGTTGCATCATTATAAGCTTCCAGCCTAACAGTTTTCCTGCTGCCCACTAGTTATGATTGTCAAAGCAATTAATTTTACTGATTTTTTTCTGAGAACAACAGAGGGAGGATTAAGTATATATCTGTGGTAGACAAGTCTTTTAGACTTCTTGAAGTGTGCATACATATGTACACTTATACAGATGTATGTATAGTTATATATTTATACAAAATATATATTAGTAGAGTTAAATATTTATATATTAGTTTATGTAACATATTTAAATATAATTGATAAACATTAATATAAATATATAACTATTATTCTGTTCAAAGTTTTTTGTTATCTACAAAGCCAACAAATAAATCAATATAATATTTTTCTGTAGCTTAATAAACCTTCAAATATTTTAATAAATCAATAGTTCTGCATACTTTATATTATAATAATTTTGTGCATATGACTTTGGCATATGGCATATTAATTATTCTCACACAAATTAACTGATAATCACTAATAAATTTTAAGTTTTTCTTCTTTTTATTATTGTGGAATTAAAATGTAATTTTCTACATATTATCTTTAGAAAGTTTCTTTTCATATATTGCAAAATTCTATTAAAATAACCAAATAGATATATAAGCAAAGAACTTTTCTACAGTTTTCTTTTAAATTCATACTTTATATACATAATGATACTCTACTATTCACATCTTCACCAAATAATTTCTAAAATATAAACATATAAACATGAAAATATATACACCATTAATTTCTGCAACCAATGTTCATCCTCTAAGGATTTTATCTTTGTAATTTAATCATTCAACATCCTACTCCAAAGAGATAGTATGTGATATGTAGTGTGTGAAGTGAAAGTTTCCCAGAACATGCACCATGAAAGAAAGCAAATGAAAGTTAAGAGGATTACCAAAGGAACAGAGAGAACAGTGCTAACCAAAGCACAGAAAGTATATTCAGAAAGAAGAAAGCAATTCAATATAAAACAAACAAATCAGAAAGGAAACAAGAAAAGGAGAGGCAATTAGAAGGCAAATTAGCTGGAAAGTATAGTGGATTAAACATAATTTAACTTCTCTTGCCTCTGTATTCACAGAAAATTATAGAAGTGGTGTTAAAATGAAGTATAAATAAAAATTTCTATCTATTAGAAAGAGGTGATGAATCATATTTCTCTAAGAAAAGCAAATGGACTAACTGCAGTTGATTTAATGGGTATACAAAACAGAAAGTAAGATCCTGGAATAAATCCCAGTGTTAGGCCCCAAAAGCATCCTGAATTTTTTTTTCACATAGTCCCAGGGAAATACTAAGTGCTCTGAATGTTGAAGTTCTGATTGGCATTGGAACACAGACATTATGTGCAAGTTTGAAAAATAAGATTCCTATGATAAATATTTACCCTTATCTTGGTCAGAAAACAGTCCTGACAAAAACAGTCAGTCTCTGAAAAGACTGAAAATTGGACTCTGAGACATTAGAAATTACTGAGGACTTGGAAACTGACCTTTATGCAGATTGTAAGATCCCTGATTTTCTATCAAAGAACATGTAAAAAGGTATCTAAAATCATGGTGGGGATTGTTTAAGTGGTATTGTACTGAAAGAGGTTAGAAAAAAATCATTTATATGACAATATTTATGATTGGTACAAAGCAAACAATGTTTAACCCAACAAACTCAAAAAAAAATTAAGATGCTTGTATTGGAAAAAAATTAAGAAGAGGGAGTTTTGGTGTATTTTCTTTCACTCAAAGCTCAGTTCTTGAATCTCTTTTCTTACCTGTACACTTGGGTCAATAGACATTACCTGATGGCATCAAAAATTTAAGTATTCATATGTTGATAACATTATCTCAGAAGCACTAGAAACACAATAATCATCAATTTACCATTTTTAATACTTTTAAGTGTAAAGTTCACAGGCATTAAGTACACGTTTATGTGCTAGAACTTTTGCACCTTCCCAAAGTGAAATTTTATCTCCTATAAACAATAAACCCCTATTCTCTCCTCCCTCCAGCCTTAGGTAAGTAGCATTATATTTTCTGTATCTATGAATTTGTTTTGTCTAGGTAACTTATACTTTTGGGATAATGCAATAGTTGTTCTTTTGTAACTTTTTTTATACTTAATATAATATCTTCAAGTATCATTCATATATAGTATGTATAATTTCCTCACTTTGTTGGCTGGAATCTATTCTTTCATCAACAGACATAAGTGTACAAATATCTGTTCTAGTCCCTGCTTTAATTACATAAATTGAATTGTTGAGTCAGATTGCAATCTATATTTACTTTTTGATTAAATATTACACTATTTTCTCCAGTAGATTCACCAGTTACTCTTCATCAACACTCAGAGTTATAATTATTTTATATGCACAAACATGTTATTTTCTGCTAGTTTTTAAAATATTCTAATGGAGTTCAAAGTGACATTCCATTGTAATTTGGATTTGCATTTCTCTACTATTGATGCCAAGTTTCTTCATGTGTTCATTGGTCAGCTGTATATCTTTGAAAAAATTTCTATACCAGTGCTTTGGCCATTTGTTATTCAGTCCTGAAGCTGCCTATGTAATTACTGTACATTTGTGAATACTTTTATCAATATGCATTACACAATAAAGACCAACAAAAAGTAAACTAAAAATTAAAGAAATAAAATATATAGTAATTACACAGGCAGCTTAATAAGGCAAACACTCGAAGGCAGAAAGGGAAGTAAAATGCTTTATAGTGAAGAAAAGAGAAGACACCATTTACACTCTTATTAGAGGTAATATTAGAGGTCAGAGTCAGGGGGTACTTGAAATTAGCTAGCTAACAGTAAGATTTTTATGTGATTTTTGGGGGGAGAATATATTTGGCTTTCTGAGATTACTCCTTAATTAGAAACAGGGACAAAAGTAGGTCAGCAGGCAGTCATAACTGACTCCTGACAATTCTGGGCCAATTAAGCAGAGTCAGGAGTTTGTGTTAATTATGTGGTTGACAGTCTTATTGGCATGTGTGCTCTTGTCTTAACCCATTTGTAAATTTAGTCTCATAACTCTGCGGTCTATTACTTTAAACTTCGTGTATTATTCAGTTAAAGTAAAAATCTAAAATCTTGATCTTATGTGTTTTACATATAATATTAGATAGGTTGTAAATAAAAATCACATCTTAAAATCATATTTTATTAGAAATTTTGCCATTTTAATGGAAAAATATTCACTTAACCAATATTCCCAAATACTGTCATTAACTCTACTGTAAGTACAGTTATTCTATATTTTATAGATCCAAGATTATGATTTTTAGGGGAACTGCTCGAACAACTGTCTTCTCCTTTTTTCAAAATCAAACTGTTTAAGAGTAAACCATGTCAGGGGCCACTGAGAACAAAAAGAATCTTTTGGACTACAAATTACTCACCCACAACAGTCCTTACCTCAGTTTCCATTGAATAAGAAAGAGAAACTCCATGAGACCTTCAGGTTTTCTATGCACAAAGAAGATTTGGAGCATGAATCTGATGTTCTGACATGTCACAGACTTCTGTAGAACTGTTTTGTGTCCCATCTGTCTCTGAGCACTGACAGACTCTGGCATACACTAAACTCCTGGAAAATTAGACTACTAATGAGAGATGCTGCTGCTTTCATAAAACAGTTTGGAGGCCTCTCTTTGATGCTAGAGAAAAGCACACAGTGTTCAATATTCTAAATATTTAAGAGGGTGAAAAAATACAATTTTTTTTCTCCCTCAGAGCATTAACAGAACCCAATATACCTAGAAGCCTAAAGGCTACTGAGAACAAAATAGACCTAGATAACTTGTGACCTCTACATAACTTGCAGGACCACGTGAGACACTAAAGGGAAGAAGAGATCATGACCACCTGAAAAAAAGAAAATGCCAATTCCAATAACTGGGAATTTACTGTGTAGGGAAAACTGGAAATCCATATGTAACAAAATGAAATTAAACCCTTATCTCTCACCATGCACAAAACTCAAAAGGATCAAAAACTTAGGAATAAGACCAGAGACCCTGTGTCTAATAGAGGAAAAGTGGGTTCTAATTTCCATCATGTGGAATTAGGCCCAAACTTCCCTAATAAGACTCCTGTGGTACAAGAATAAAAATCAAGAATCAATAAATGGGATGGACTCAAACTAAAATGTTTCTTCTCAGCAAAAGAAACAAACTGTGAGGTGAATAGAGAGCATACATCTTGGGAGAAAATCTTTGCCCCTCACAAATCAGATACAGCACTAATCTCTAGGGTATATAAAGAACTCAAAAAGCTAAGCACACACACACACAAAAAAAAAAAATCAATAAATGGGTCAAGGACCTGAACACACACTTATCAGAAGAGAATATACAATTAATCAACAAATATATGAAAAAATGTTCATCGTCACTAGCAATCAGAGAAATGCAAATCAAAACACTCTAAGATTTCATCTCACTCAGATCAGAATGGAAGCTATTATGCATACAAACAACAATAAACATTAGCAAGGATATGGACAAAAGGGTGCACTCATACACTGCTGGTGTGACTGAAAATTGATGCAGCCAATAAGAAAAGCTTTATGGAAATTTCACAGAAAATTTGAATGGAACCACAATTTGACCCAGCTATCCCCCTCCTCGGTCTATACCCAAAGGACTTAAAAACAGCATACCACAGGGACACAGCCACATCAATGTTTATAGCAGCACAATTTATAAAAGCTAAACTGTGGAACCAACCTAGATGCATATATACACAATGAAATATTACTCTGCAATAAAAGAGAATAAAATCATGGCACTTGCATGTAAATGGATGGAGTTAGAGAAGATAATGCTAAGAAAAGTTAGCCAATTTCATAAAACCAAATGTCAAGTGTTTTCTCTGATATAAGGAGGTTGACTCATAGTGGGGTAGGGAGGGGGAGTATGGGAGAAATAGAGGAACTCTAGATAGGGCAGAGGGATTGGAGGAAAAGGAGGAGGCATGGGGCTATAAGTGATGGTGGAGTGTGATGATCATTATTATCTAAAGTACACGTATAATGACATGAATTGGTGTAAATATAATTTGTATACAATCATAGATGTGAAAAATTGTGCTCTATATGTGTAACATGAATTGTAATGCATTCCATTATTGTCATATATAAATAAAAATTTTAAAATACATAAAAAAAATTAAAGACCAAGTTGATGCATCACAGAAGCATATTTAGAGTCCCCAAGGATCTCTAGCTGGTCTGATTGGTAAAACTATATCCCTGTGTGGAGTTGGTTGATAAAGATTGGGATGCTGTTTCTTTTATGTGCACAATGCTGACATAAAATTCACAACAAAGAAACAGGAAAACATGAGACAATGACAGGAGAAAATATCTTCAGAAAGTCACTGAAGAGATAAAGGTATCTGAATTACATTGCAAAGAATTCAAAATAGCCATCATAAAGAACTCAATGAAGTGAAGAAAGTCTTACATTAAATATTAGAATATTAAGAAAAAGAATAAAAAACACAAAAAAATAGCCAAACATAGAAGCTGTATCTAAACAATGCAGTAACTAAACTAACGACATCAACAACAACAAAAAAATCACTAATTGTGCTGAATAGCAAACTAGATCAGGAAAAAGAAAGTATTATCAAACTCAAAGAGGTCACTTAAAATAAATTGACCAGAGGAGAAAAAAAAGGAAAAAATAATAGAAAGTATTCAAGAAAGCCTGTGGCATTTGGAGTCACAGTTAATCAAACCAATAAATATATTGTGATTTAAATGAATATGAGAGAAAGAAACTTGTAAATAATTTATCTGAAGAAATAATGCATGGAAATTTTCAAATCTTTGAAAGTTAATAGAAATCCAGATTTCAGAAGCCAAACAGACTACAAATAGGATGAATCCAAACAGGAATATACACTGAGATACACTGAATCAAATGTCAAAAAGAGAATATTAGCAGATTTTTTTTTTTTGACCAGAAACCTGTAGGACAGAACAAAGATAGAAGTTATATGTTCAAAGTGACTGGGAAATAAAATAAACTATCAGCCAAGAATACTTTATCTACAAAAATTGTTCCTCAAAATTGAAGATAAATAGCTGAAGAATGTCATCACCACAAGAATAATGTTATAATAAATGTGAAAAATGTAATTTTATTTAAAATTGAAGAAATGTAGATATAATATTTTCTCACATGACATTTTAAGTTCACTGATAAAATTACATATTTAGACAACTACAGAAAATTGCAATACAATATCAGTAGTATAACAATTACTCTTAATTTTGGTATAGAAGTCCAAAAATAAAAGAAAGCCAACAAATATCTTATGATTTAAAAACAAATCATTATGGTATGCAAGAAAAGACCAAAATGGAAAGTTTATAGCAGAATGTGAGTATATTGATAAAACAAATATTTCAAATAAACAGCTTCTTTCATATTCAAAAAGATAAAAAAGAAGGAAAAAAACCTAAATCCAAAATCATGAGGTAAAAGGAAAAAATGATTAGAGAAAAACCAACAAAATAAAAAATTTTTTAAAAATAAATGGAAAAAATAATTTGTTTTTTGTAAATATAAAATAAACTGACAAACCTTTAAGTATTTGAACTATAAAAAAGATAAAAGTCAGTAATGAAAGAGGAGACATTACACCTGATACCATAGAAATAAAATGTTATAATATTTGTTTAATTGGTATAGTCCTAAAACTGGTAAAGAGATTGAATTAATAATCAACACTGTCAACAAATAAAAGTCCAGGACTAGATGGCCTAATTGAAAAAAATTATGTTAAATTTCTAAAGATTTTATACTAATTCTTTTCAAAAATTTCCAAATAAATAAATAAATAAAAAGAAGGAAAGACAAACTCACTTGAGGGTGTCATGACCCTTATACAAAAGCTATACAAACGTGCCACAATATGATGAACTTATAGACAATAACTCTCATGAGCATAAATGTACAAATCCTCAGCAAAACACTAACAGATCAAATTCAGAATACCAATAATAGCCAAAACACTTTACAAATAAATAAATAAATAAATAAATAAATAAATAAAGCTGGAAGTCTCACTCTTTCTGATTTCAAATGACACTAAAAAAGTAATAATAGTTGTCAAAATGGTATGATACACTCCATAATATGTATATATTACATACATACATGCACAGAATCAGGTGTAATTTATTCCTTGGAGGCAAGAATGGATTGGCATCAGGTGTAATTTATTCCTTGGAGGCAAGAATGGATTGTGCTACTCTGCACAAGCAGAAAGAAAGAAACATTTCAGTAGATTCATAAAAAAGCATTTGACAAAATTTGACACATTTGGAAAATCAACCACTCAAAATTTAGGAAAAGAAGAAAACTCTTCAACATAATAAAAATTATGTATGAAAAGCCCTAGTATTACATAACAATGAAAAAGTGGAAACATTTACTCAAAGATTGGGAACGTGGCAAGGATGCACACTCTGACTTTTTCTACTCATTATAGCACAGGAAGTCTTTGTTAGAGAAATTAGGTAAGAAAAAAATAAAAAGCATAAAGTACAGAAAAATAAATTATCTTTGCTGATAACAAGCATGGTAACTTGTAAATCACTTTGTCACTCAGAGGCATACACACATGTGCACAGAAACACACACACATATACACACACTGAAACCCTGCTTTTTGAACTTACAAAATTGGATAAAGTTGCAGCATACATAATCAATATAGAAAATAATTTACATTTGTATAATACAACAAATATATATATATATGAAAGTAGGAAAACATTCCCTTTGCAAAATACCCAGAAAGAATAAAACACCTAGGAATAAAATTAACCAAGGAGTAAAAAGACTTGTACATTTAAAATTACAAAGTATTATTGAAAGATATTTAAGACATTAATAGATGATGACATCCCATGATCATGGGTCAAAGTCTTGGTATTCCTAAAATGTCCAGGCAAATCAAAGTGATCTACAGATTCAAAATTTCAATGAAGCTTGGAGTGGTGGCACACACTTGTAATCCCAGTGGCTCCAAAGTCTTAGGTAGGAGAATTATTGGTTCAAAGCAAATCTCAGCAACTTAAAGAGGTCCTAACCAATTTAGTAACACTCTGTCTCAAACTTAAGGGGGGGGGGGAGAAAGAAAACATAGTTCTAAAATTCACATGGAACAACAGAATACCAGGAATAGCCAAAACACACTTCATAAATAAATAAATAAATAAATAAATAATAAAGCTAGAAGTCTCATTTTTTCTGACTTCAAGTGATACTAAAAAAAGTAATAATAGTTGTCAAAATGGTATGATACTGGCATTCAGGCAGACATAGACTGATGAAATTGAATAAAGAACCTAGAAAAGTACCATTGAAAGTTGGCTCGAATAATCTTTGACAAGAACGCCAAGGCTACAAAATGCACAAAGTTAAATGGCAGTCTTTTCAACAAAGTTGTTGGTAAAAATGGATATGTATATGCAGAAAAGTGAAAGTGGGAAAAAATGTTACAAAGGAAACAAAAAATCCACTAAAAATGCTTGTGAACCTTAGACAAAAAACGTTTAAAATTTGAAGGAAAAAATAAACGTAAGTGGAATGCTTCCTAACATTGGTCTATAATTTGTTTTCTACAGAATGGGAGGAAGTATTTGCAAAACCATATGCATAATAATAGGTTAATATTTAAAAGATATTTAAAACTAAAACTCACATGACTTGAAAACAAATTAACAATCTGATTTTTTAAATGGTCAAAGGAGTTAAATAGACATTTCTGCCATGAAGGCATACAATAGGTCAATAGTTATATTTCTTTTAAAAATCAACATTTCTAATCATCATGGAAATGAAAATCAAAACTGATTATATATCACCTCTCACTTACTATTACTCATTATAAAAAATGAATTATAATAAAAAAACAGAAAATCACAAGTTTTTGTCAGTATATGGAGAAAACAGAAATTTTGTACACTGTTGGTGGGTATAGAAAATTGTACAGCTACAACTTAAAAAAGTTGGAGAACAAAAATTAAAAGTAAAACTACCATATGATCCAAATATTCAACTTCAACATTTATTTTTAAATTTTCAACATTTATTTAGACATGTATTCAAAATTATCAAAATCAGGGTTTTGAAGAAATATCTTCACTCCCATGTTCATATAAGCATCATTCATAATAAACAAAGAGAGAGATCTTTGATTTCCATTGGTGGATGATTGAATAAAGTAAATGTACGATATACAGTGCAACATTATTAAGCCTTTTAAAAGATGTAAATCGTGTCATATTTTATACATAAATGGGAATCAAAGTCATTATGGTAACTAATATAAGCCACTCACAGAATAATAAATATTTCTTAATTCTACCTATGTGATATATTTACAATATTCAAAGTCATAGAAGCAAGAATTAAAGTGCTGATTGTGAGGGTTTGGGGAAAATAGAAATGAGGAGTTGCTATTCAAAAGGTACAAAGATTAAGTCATACAAAAAAAATTTTCTTGAACATTATTCATATAGTTAACAATATTATATGCTTAAAATTTTATCAAGGCAAATTTAATGTTATGTATTTTCTATCACAATATAAAATATGTTATTTTACAATCAATAAAAGTAGAAAAAACCACAACTGTTTTGCAGAAAATATATGAATAAATAATTATATATTGTAATGACGCAAAGTTTGTTAATAAACATATACAGAGGAACTGAGAAGAAGACAAATGTGCATAAATATTAGTTAAGTCTTTTTTTAAATAACTTTGTAAGCCAATATTTTTAAAATTATAAACCTTAAGGAAAGGTCAGCATTTTTAAAAGTCTACAGTCTTAAATATTGTGAAGGAATGTAATAAAATGGCCGGAGTAAATGGTTAAAGCTCAATCTAATAGACTGTATGTTTTAAGAGCAGAAACTTATATTTCATCAATATGTGCAATTCTGCTTAATGCAGCAAATGCATGAAAAGATTTTGAGGACTTAAAATCTGCTCTGCAGCAGGCTGAAAATCAAAGCGACACTTCTGTCTATTGGAATGAAACAGTTAAATACTTAAAGACTTCAGCTTATTAAGAGAATGAGAATGATTAATTTAATTTTTAGAAAGTGAGAGTGATTCATTTTATTTTGTCAATTTACTGCTTAACATGCTGCCATGGGCAAGTAAACTTCTACTGCTCTTAATTTTTTCACTATAAAACAGTATGAATAAAGGGAATTCATACTGTTGTATGAATTGTTGTATGGTCAATTAATTGTTGTATGGTCAAAACATATGAAAAATGTGTATATAAAATTGTGAATCATAGGTCTGTAATGTAGCTCAGTGGTTGAACACTTGCCTAAAATGCATTAGGCCCTGGCTTTGATCCTTACAACTGGAAATAAATATTCTTAGCTTATTTTCTTACTAGTGATATACTCTCAAAAAAATATACTGCTATAATGAATATAAAGATTAGAATCTTCATTATTGGTATTTGTTGTAAACTCTTCTCTATTTTCATTACAAAGCAATATTTTCTTAACATGATTAACTATACTTGAGAAAATTAGAAGTTTACAAAAACTTGTTAATTATTCTCATTTTCATGAATGTAAGTGCATGGTGCAGAACTATATAATAGATGGATAAATACAATTTTGAAAGTATAACATTGACTGAAAAAATTGTATGTTGTGAAGTTGAGAATTTGGCCAAAGTGAGTATGCATATACAGGATAGAGTCCCACAAGATTTACTTTAATTGATCAAGATAAACTTGAATTCATCACACATCCAACACACACACACACACACAGAAAAAAATAACCTGTTACTATTATTCTTCCAATTGTTCATATCATTCCTTTCATAATCAAATATACCATCATTTTTAAACATAGAGGAACAGTAATATGTAACTGTTTTGACCATGTGTGATGGATTTGGGTTCTATGTTATTTGTTGTCTAGTTTAGTTCTAACATTCAGAACTCAGATTGAGTTTACTTTGGTCATGGTATGAGTTGTCTCCTGCTGTGTAACAAATTATCACAATTTTTTTGTTTTCACATAGTATTTATGTTACTAATACTTTTATTGGTCAGATGTCTGAGCATGAGTTTGTTGGATCCTGTGCTTAGAAATTCATCAGAGTTGAAATCAAGATATAAATTGAATTGCTTCCTTCCTGGAGCTCAGTATCTAAATAAGGATTCCATGGTAATTGACAGAATTCAGTCTTTATACTTGGCCCCTATTATTTTCCCAGCTGTTGGTCAGGGACTACTCTTAGGTACTGAGGGCCACCTATTATGATGCTAATAACAGAACTGTTTTCTCTCACCCTCCTTATCTCCTCCATTTTAGAGTCTCCACATGATTAATTCAGACCAATTCAGATAATTCTCATTTTACTTTCCCATAGTCAACTATTGACTCTACTATATCTGCAAAATCCCTTCACTTTTGTCATATAATGTAGCCTGATCACCGTTATGAAATTCATCATATACACAGACTGAAATACATTCAAGAGTAAGTATTAATATAATGTTTGTATCCCATAGGAAAAGAAATGTTTGGATTCATTTTAGAATTGTGCATATAATTGTCTGGCAGTAGATTATAAAATTGGTAAATCGTGGAAAAGTACCAAAATATTCCAGTGTGTGCAAAATTAAATTAGTCTTGATTACATAAAAGAAGTTTAATAAACATAAATAGATTCCAATAGTTATATTATTAAAATATTTCATTGTACTTTTATATTATTCTTAATTTAATTTTATTAACTCATTATAACTTAATAATATATTCTGTGCAAATGGTGAAATATAGAGACAAAGTTTACCAACAATTATAATTATGAAGTCAAATTTAAAGTCAAATTTAAAATTTTCCATTATAAAGTGAAATAAACCAAATGACTATTCAGATATGTCAAACTCAAATCATTAGAAGATCATTATATGGTGAAAAGTTCCTCAGAAGGCCATTTATATAACCATACATTTAAATTATCAAATAAATTGCATTGGGAATTTCATGAAATGCTTGTACCAAAAAGATTTGCATAATCTTTACATTTTAATTCTTCATTCTAAATCTTCTCTCAGAGAAATATCATTGAAAAAGTGTAAAAAGTTAATATGTCAAAGTTAGCAATGCCTAATAATTAATCAATGAAATAGTCATCTTAAAGACACATTCATATTTAAAATTGAAATAGATGGACTTTTACTATTAGAAAATTTACTTGAAGGAGAGCTTATGAAGTGTAGGAATTTCTGACATTAGGCATATCTTTTTTCTGTTCAGAAAATTTGGTTTCAAATATTACCTTTCACCATCAATCCCAGGGCTCATTTTATATTCATGTACTACTACCCATATGAATTTATTTTAGGTTTGTTAATTATATCACTTATATTTTTCATTTTCAGGCACATCTGGCTTTTTAGGTGCTATATTATCAGGCTTTGAAGGAAGCATTACTGTAATGCTTAGTGTCCTGATAAAATAACCAAAGCACTTAATTGCCAGAACTATCTCCATAAATATTTCTTGGGTATATTAGATATATCACATGCCTAAGATATGGGACAAAATTCTTACAGGATTATAAAAATGAATTTAATACTTATAATCATTGCTGAAAATTTTTGCTCAATTGAGGGGGGGACATTAAATGTCAATGTTTTAGATTCTCACCATTACTGCAACAAAATAGATAATCAAAATTGATAAATAAAAAGATAATCAAATTATAAAAAGAAAATACTTGGTTTGTCTACCTGTTTGGAGGTATTGGTTCATAATCAGGTGAAACCCATGCTTTCAGGTTTCTGGTATGGTGTTTAGCTCATCATAGTGGGGACGTGTGGCATATCAAAACCTTCACCTCATGGTTGGAATGTAAAAGGGAGAGAAAGAGACCAGGGTCTCACAATCCCCTCAAACACACACATCAAAAAACCTAAAACCTCCCATCAGTCCCCAATGTTTATAATTTCTACCACCTCCCAATAGTGCCAATCTGAAGACTAAGCCTTTTAACACATAGGCCTTTGTAATACATTTAAGATTGAAATTATGACAGTCAATAGATTCCCAGCTGAATTTATTGGTCACAAATTTCAAGGAAATACTTCTGCAGTAGAGTATTTAATGTGTTTTCTTCCCAACACAAAGCTCAGTGCATCTATTTGTGAGCTATGTATTTGGGGAGGTCAAGTCCGAGAGCATAGATAAAAGGCTTGTCATGATACATGGAAGGATGAAGAGCCATATAAAATCCTACAAATCAACATATTCTCACATTCTTCAGACAGTTACCTTAATGGGACAATACCATACCTCTTAGGGCAACTTGGGCTAATTATTGTACCATTTTAAAAATATTTATTTAAAGCAAAATAAAGTTTATTTTTAGTAAAACAGGAAATACTTTGGTATGTCCACAGATGTAGAGATTATGGAATTTGCAGGGAAATAGATGGCATTAGAGCAGATTATGCTAAGTGAAGCTAGCCAATCCTTAAAAAACAAATGCCAAATGTCTTCTTTGATTTAAGCAGAGCAACTAAGAACTGAACAGGGGGAAAGAGCATGAGGAAAAGATTAACATTAAACTGCGATGAGTGATGGGAGGGAAAAGGAGAGAGAACGGAAACTGCATGGAAACGGAAGGAAACCCTCATCGTTATACGAAATCACATATATGAGGTTGTGAGGGGAAGGGGGGGGAGGGAGAGAACGGGACAACAACAGATGAGGTAGAGAGGAAAGATGGGAGGGGAGGGGAGGGGGGATAGTAGGGGATAGGAAAGACAGCAGAATACAACAGTCACTAATATGGCATTATGTAAACATTGTGAATGTGTAACTGATGTGATTCTGCAATTTGTATTTGGGGTAAAAATGGAAATGCATAACTCACTTGAATCAAATGTATGAAAGATGAAAAAAAAGAGATAAAAGGAGAAAAGACACGGCGAGACAGAAGCAGAGATTGAAGAGAGCAGTCATAGGAATGCTAGCAACTAACAAAGGCTGTTCCCTAGGGACACCAGTGGGAGTACAGCCTTATCAACAACTTGGTTTTGGATTTCTGGCCACAGAACTGTGAAAGATTGATTTCTATTGTTTCTTAAGCCACCTATTTTGTGGTGACTTGTTATAAGATATATTGAAAACTAATGCACTGTTTATTTATTTATTGCTCCTTGTCTTCAAATCCAACCATATCTACTCTGTGAAAATCATGTTGAACTCATTAAATATTTCTCTTTTGTAAAAAAATAAAATAAAATATAAAAGGAAGTTTAAATATGAATACTGCTATAAATGTAAAATTTCTATGTGAAGATATCATTTCATGAACATCTATATTGATTCAAACAATCTAAAACTTTTAAAAAGTCAGGATGCTGATATTTATTTACCTATTACTTATTGAAGATTTAATTTTTGATTTATCAATTATTATTATTATTAAAGTAGTATTTTCCAAATTATGGCTTTTATATTTTAAAACTATTTAATTTAAAACTCTTGAATTTAACATTGCAATTGAGAATTTCTATAGGCCATCAGTTTTTATTTATTAAGCTATTATTTATTTATCTTTTCAGGTATATCTGTTATGTTATGATTCACTCCTGACAAGCAAAGCTCTGGGGTAAAAACTGTTTGCTTTACACATTTCCCTGATAATGTCACAGATGAAGTTTTGACATGTGAGGTACAGTGTTCCTGGTGATTTATTTTCATTAACTCAAATGTGTTTTACATTACAATAATTTTTATTTTGAAAAGAGAATCTCCTTGAGCTTTGATAAAATAACTTTTCAGCATTTAAGATTATGAACTACAAATGTTTAAGGTTTTATATATTCTTATATTGTTTTACATGCTCAGGTTATTTGATTAAAAGAATGAATAAGGATCTTCCAGTTTTCATGGTCAGTGAAAAGATTTACTATATTTACTTCATTTATAACAATATAAATATCCATTCCATATATTTGAAGAAAATCTCTCTTTATAACATATATCTATATTATATAATATCTATAATAATATCTATATCTATATATAATACATATACAGATAGATATTAATTTTTACTTAGTTATTTTCAAAAGAAGGAAATGGTTTATTTAAATACAAATTATTTTTATAATCTTACAAATGTATTTCCCATATGTAAGATTAGGTTAGCTGGACATTTTGATCATAGTTCTTTTAAATTTTTATTTTGACATTCAAGAGTTTATCATCAATGAAACAAATAAGTATTTTACCATATTTTATGAGTACCTTAAATTCTCTACAACTTGTGAAATATGTGACTTTATATAAAAAGTATTAAACTCTGAGCATACCAATTTAATTAGCATGACAACTTTTTTTAAATTATGAGAAATAATATAATTTTCAGAGTATCCTCAAAGAATTTCTCAGTAAACAGCCACTATTCTGTTTATATGTTAGAGATACCATTTTGCCTTAAAATTTACTTTTATTACCACTACTTCTTTAAAAGTCCATATTTTTTTTCATGTCTGGTTTGTTTGCTAATTTCTTTTTAAATTTCATATTCTCTCAAAAAGCAATGTCTCCTTTCAGATACCTTTTACTAATAATATTCAATTCTGTACGGAATCAGGGGTTTTAATTCTGGTTAAAAATTAGATCACTGTCTGTTTAGAGAGAAGATCCTTCACTCACATGTCCCTCTTGAAATATCACTAAAAATTAACAAAATTTCTTGACTTCAGTTATATTTCTCATTTCCCTGTTTAGGTTCTGAAGAACTCTAGAGTCCAGTTCTCTTTTGCCTTGTTGGCACCCTTTTGCCCTTACCTATAACAAAGCCATACAACAGACTGACCTTCCTGAATCATTCTGACATCCTTTAGATAATGCATTCGTTGATCTGCCACCTGGAGAAACCTATCACCTTACCCAGGGAGTCTTGGATGTATATTTCTCATCTCATGGTGTTCATTAACATAGATACATTGTATAATAAAAAAACAGAAGAAAAATGATACCATGATACATGTCTTAGAATGTAGAAGACATAGAATAAAGCAGAAAGATGTAAAGCAAAAAGGAAAGGCATCATAACTAGCTACTCATGTTGTTCCCATAAAATCACAATATAGACCACTGAGAACAGGTGAGAATAAAAGACTGTAGCCAAAAGTAAGAAAAGTCTAAACTATAGCTATATTTTCAAAAGGGGTTAAAAATAAAAAGTTATCTTGGAGAAAAATTATTATTGTTTTCAAGAAATATATAAAATAATATAGTCTTAAGACTGTGGTTTATTAACAGAGATTCTTCTTTTACTGGCAGCATGAAAACTTATATTGTAACTTTTATGTAGATTTCAAGATGAAAGGATCACTTTCTAATTAAGATGCTATGTCTTAAGGAAGCTCAGATGAAAAGATATTTTGATAGGAGTAGCCAAATTGTGATTCTACTCGATTAGTCAAAGTTATAGTCTCTTTAGCATTTAAAGATTCTGCCAAGAAAGGAAATAATTTTCATTTTTATTACTATACTTAAACATAAAATCTTCAGTAATAAAACCCTGTAAATGTTTAAAAGGACACTATAATCTAAGGTCACTGCTCTTAATTTTTTTATAAATCTTCTTGAAATACTTTTTACAACCTTGCAACTGGGCTTGTCCTTCCAAAGTTCCCAGTTTCAGATAAAAACCAATGTTACAAATTTTATTTTTCAGTACTATTTGTATATGTGATGTTTCAATTATATAATTTTAAATAACATTATTGGAATAATGAGTCACTTTTTGACACTTAATCTCTATAAACTAAATTTGACTCTGTAGTATAACAGATATCCTGTCAGAATGTTTAATTCAAGATGATACTCATAATCAATATTTCAGAATAAATAATTTAAATTTTTCTTCAGCTTAAACAATTCTATAACCACTGAAGTTTACTGCTAAATAAATGCATGAATTTCTTATTATCACTAATTGCATTGAAGAAATGAAATATTTTTCAATTGGTACCACATGAAAATTATTTATCGATTAAGCAAAGTAAAACTATACTAATATATATTATTAAAGGTTACTCAATTATCTTCAGTTTTAAATGAGGTTTGATTTAAAATAAATGATTATTTGATCTGTACAATTTTTATTATGTATACATATATGTGACAATTACAAAAATTGTTTAAAATATCAATGAATGAATCTGCAACATTAGGTTCTAGTGAACATTTTTAATTAAATTAAATTCTTAGCTAAAAATAAGTATAAAGACCACAAGATACAGAATAAATACTCTTCTAGTTCTCCTTTAGTATAAGTGAGCAAAATAAAACAGATAGAATGTGAGGGGTGAAAATTCTAGAGAGAAGGGAAGCACACTAAAACTGAGATTTGCCCCTCATTTGTTTACCTCCACTTCTTTGTACAAGAAATTTTAAAATTTCTGGTGTTGAAATGAGGTTTCAAAATAATAGATATTGACTTAGGGTTTTCAAAAGTCTCATTTAGTAATATCAAAATGTTGAATTGGAGATTAAGCAAAATTACTGGGGCTTAAAGAGATGAAAATTCAATGGAGGTAAAAATTCTGGATGCAGATTATACTATTAATTGTAATTAACATATGCAATTAATATTGATTAAATAGAATATTAATATTATATATATTTATAATATATTATCATATTTTAATTTCAAAACTTGGCAAATATGAAAGGCAATTAAAAACTAAAACAGAAAATATAACAGGGATGCAAGGAACTTACCAGTCTAATTATGTTAATGTGCAAAGAACAGATATTAAAGTCTATATATGCCATAATAAAGTGAAGATGAGCCTTTCAGGCTCACAAAAATCTAAGCTGTGGAAGTAAATATGTGCTCTAGGAGTTAAATAAACACCCTGGACTGAGATTAAACCTATAAAAACTACACAAAAATGGCATCAAATATGTTGTATGAATTCTAATTAGTGATTAGAGGAAAGTCAAACTATTCAAAAAGGAAATATCAATGAATCAGACACCCCAATAAAGCAGGACAAAAGCAATAAAATCTAGAGAGGTACACTAAAATATAGGAAAGCTTTCAACAAATCAATTTTCTGGGTTTTTTTTCTGTATAAATTCAAAACTTTGTATTTCCTAATTAGTTCTTACCCAGTTTTACACACAACAGAAAAGCAGTTTTAAAATGTAGTTAAAATTGTATAATGGACATATAGAAGCTTGAAAAAAATATCTAAGAGTAATTTAATTACAGAAATCTAAAATGACACAAGTAATTTGACTTGAAATATTAATCATTGTTTTTCAAAACTGACAAATTACGAAACCTATAAAAGTAAGAAAACTGAACTGCAAGTAGGATGGTTACAAGAAAAGCAAAACATAAAAAATAGCATAGAAAAACTTCTAAGTGCCAATTTAGAGGGAAAATCCCAATGTAGTCAGAGGAAAAATGTTTATATTTATAGTCAAAGAGCAAAATAAAGACAAATGGAGGGCTTTTTAACTGATAATGTGGAAATAAAGAGACAGCAACTTGGTGTCTTAATGTTTGAAGGAAAAAAAAAATACTATTCCATAAGAAATTGTCCTGTGAATATGTGAGTATGATAGATATTTATGGACAAATAAATGGGAAAATACCTAAGAAGTTATATTAGATGAAAATACTGCATTAACATTAAATTGTATAATTTGAACACTGTACTACTTGCTATATATACTGTGCTATGACGAGATAGGAATTAAAGTATGTCTTAAGATGTACATGTTAAAATTTTAAGGATGTAAGGATATCATTTAAATAATGAACTCTCAAGTGGTTTAGAAAAAAAATATGAGTACATTTTGAAAGAGACCAAATACCTGAAAATGATACTCTAGTGTCTTATAGATGGTTTTAATACTTGTCAAAGTATTCATGAAAATTTATCTTTGAAATAACATTCCAGCTACAAGACCACAGCAGCTATTATGGGATAGGAAAAGGACAGGTAACACTTCAGAAATGACTCTCAACTAATGAGAAATGGGGTCAAGTACATAAATATCCTTTATTACTTCCTATTGCTGCTTCAGCACTTCATAACAAATCTATTAGTTAACAATAACAGAAATTAATTATAGTTCTATAAATAATAAGTTCCAAATTCATGTCTCTAGGCTAAAAAAATCAAGCATGGCAAAGATGTATTCCTATGGCTACTCTATAAAATAATCTATATCCTTGACTTTGCAGATTATCAAGGTTCTCCAAATTTGATATTTGAGAGTCCTTTCTATCTTTATAGCCAGTAAAAGCTGCTTGAAATATTGTGATTCATCTCTGGCTCTCAAACTTTTAACTTCTTTATTCTCACTTAAAAACTCTTGTAATTACATTGACCCACCTAGATAACCCAGGATAATCTTATCATGCTGAGTCAAAAATAGTAAACTTCAAGTCTGCTGTTTAAAGTTTTAAGTATAAAAGACCTGAATATCTCATGAATCAAACTGTTTTGATACATTATTTATCTCTGAGAAAGTATACGGACCTCAAAATTTGAAAATAAATATGATAAAAGTGAATTAAAAAATTAAACACATTAATAATAATTATTGTTATTTTGTTATATATTTTCTCATATTTTATTCATAATACTATAGTGATAAATATGCAGTATTGTTATCTCCTAAATATTCAACATTATTATAAGTCAATATAATTTTACATGTAACTTATCTATTAATAATATTACCACTCATGAATTAACACAATTTTCTACTACAGAATTGACATAAATCATTTTGTTTAGGAAAAATAGCTTGCTGTTCATACTGAGATTTTACTCTTAGTGAATAATACTACCACAGATCCAGTAATATGTGATGGAATCTAAAAAGTGAACTTGAGCTTCCCTCCTCTCTTAATGTGCAGAATACTTGAATATAATTAATTTTGGGGATCTACAATGGTATTAGGGTATTCAAAGTTATCTTCCATCTAAAATTGCTAGCAGGACTCAATTGATGTGCCATGTAACTAACCTCCAAGCTATACTTCCCAGTGCAGTAAAAGAGACTGATCTAAATATTTATAATAACTAATTCTCATTTAACATCCGTTATTATTTCTCTTTGGATTTAGAATAATATCCAAACTCCTCAAATTTGGATGCAACACTTGATGAACAACAGACACTTTATGGCCTAACAGCAATAACAAATTTTTTCCTTGCTGGAAAACTTCAAATTTGTTATTCATCCAGGCTTAAATTATAATTTCCAATATCAAATGACTATCACTTTCACTGGGAAGTTTTCTCTGAGGCCACTTAGTATATGACAGGAGTTCAAATTCCATTAGATTTTCATAACTTGATTGAATCTTCTCTGATAGATTGTTAGCCCAGTGAAGAGAGTGTACACAAATTTATTTCAAAGAATTCCAAATTCACGATTAATAGTAATTTCTAGTTGAATATTTGAATGAATATTTTGCTTTAAAAGTTCTTCATTATTTAAATTGCAATTTAGAGTAATTTTTAGGTATTTTAATTTTTAATTTTTAGACTTCTATAAATAATAATTTTGCTTGAATTATACATAAATCTTATGTATTCTTTGTTTTAATATTGTCTGAAAGATAGTTTTTGAAAGAAATAATATTTTACATTTTTGGTAAAATATAGAGTACTCTTAAATTTTCATGCTAAAGACCAAAATTTGTTTGCTGTGGGAGGTGGACTATGAAAAACTCCTAAACAATATAACAATTTATACATAATTCCAAAAGCTTTTTTTAAAGTAAATTAGAATAATTTGTATTGAAATTAAAATTAAAAATTAGAGTAAAATTAGTAAAGGTCATTTAATGGGGGAGGAAAAGCAATGGTTCTTGAAGTTAGGAAACCTTGTCATAATATTTCCACTACCCATTAGCAAAATGACAATAAACAGCTCTGTTGATGTTAAATTTTTGCACTTTAATTTACTTAGAGACATTGTAAAGCTAAATTTATATATATATATATATATATATATATATATATATATATATGTGTGTGTGTGTGTGTGTGTGTGTGTGTGTATACACACACACATTTGTGTATATATATATATGTCTATATATACACATATACAGATTTGTATATATAGACATATACATATATCTGTAAATACCAAAATACATGATACCGATTCTTACTAAACTTGGTAAGATGTGAAATTTTCCTAAAAGCAGAATTATAGATTTTAACCTGTGATATTTTTCTTTCAAATATTTTCTGATTGTTACTTTATTAATTAATTCAATTATTCATAATAAGTTAAAGATATATTGATTATTTCTTAGTAAATATAGTTTTATAAATTCCACAGTTACTAATCTACTGTATCTAGCTAGAATTTAATATCCTATGAATTTTATATTTTTGATCATATTTTATTATTTGCAAAATTAAACTCTAATATTTCTAAAATAATTTCTAAGTAATTGCTGATAACCTAAAGTATCTAATTTACTATCATTCCAACTCATGCACATATATTAAAATATATATATATAAAATATTCAATCATAAACAATATATGTATTGCTTTTCATGTACATATATGTTTATGTTTCTTTGTGTACATAATCATATGCAATGTGTATACATATATGTACTATAAAATAGAATCCCACACATATTTTCTCTAGAATTAATTTTTTTTTACTCAATAAGTGTATAAGTAAATCTGTCTTTTATAAAGATATCTGCCTTCATTTAAAAAATTATTAGATCAAAGCACCAGGCATAACGTTACAAACTTCTAATTTTAGCAAATTGAAGGTCTGAGGTGGGAGGGTTGCATATTCAAGGACAGTCTCAAGCCACAGCAAATTAGCAAGACCTTGTCACAGAACAAAAAAAGAAAAACAGAAAGAAAAAAGCTTGGGGATGTGTCTCAGTGGTAGAGCTTCCCTAAATTAAATCTCCAGTATTATAAAAAAAAATGATAATGATGTAGTACTTTAATTAAATACTTAATTATTTGAATTTATTCTTTGAAAGTCCCTAATTTTGGCAGATGAAATGATCAGATTGCCCCCAAAATTCCCTAAGAAAAATGATTAGATAATAAATACTTGTTGTTTTATACTGGTAAATTTGTGGTAATTACATATAGAGAACTAAAAATTTGATGTATTATCACATTTTCCTGAAAGCTACATATAATTTAACTTTTGCAAAAGCCCTCAATTGTTAGCTTTCTCATTCATGATGTAAGTATTGATGTAGGTATTTCCAAACATTAATAGCATATAAATGCAATTTACTTTTTCCTCAAACTTTCACTCCTATGTTAAGAATTCTTCCACAGCAGGATGAAGATTCAGCAAAGAAAATCACTGAAAAAGAGAAAATATGGTCTTTGTATATCTTTGTAAGAATTTGAGTATATTTCTATTGTAAAAATCAGTATGTGGCTATATTTATCCCTTGTTATGTGTGATTAATGTGGACAAACATAAAGCAGTTAATTAAGCAGTAAAGGTATTTTGCAATAACTATAGATAAGTATATATTTTCTTGAATATATCCAGGGAAGATTTACAACAATATGTTTATCTTTTGTTGGTGAGTGTAATGTTGGAAATACATAATTTTTCCTTTCTGGTTATTAAATATTCTAATATACATCAAAAGTGATCATGAATTACTTACCTGATTACAAGTAGAAATAATAAAACAGAACTATATACAAATGAAACTATGTTTCCTCATTTAGTATTTTACATTTGTTGAACATTTGTTGAGGAAAGCTCTAATACATTACTTGCAATATTTTATTTCATTTCAACATTTCCATAAATATTATCTCAGTAAGCAATCTATATATTACAGGCTCCCTGATGTGAAATTAATATAAAATTAAAAACAAATGGAAAATGAAAATCACCTGATTTCAAAGAACCTTTATCTTGGTTTTGTGATTATATTTAACCTTTCAACAAAGATTTAAATTCATGAGTTCTCAAATTTTGAGAAAGGAAGTACTTGTTTCTATTTTAAAGAAAAGTACACTATTCAGATACCCAGATTGTATATTATCATACTTATTATGCATTTTTGCTCATTTAATGAATACTTTTAATTATTCTTTTTTGATTTTGATATGTCAAATATTGTAATTTCTAAGATTATTGGATTCTACATTAATAAATCCATTGTCCTTCTTCTCTTAGATTCTCATCTGTGTGAACTGCATTTCCAATATTCTATTAATGAGTCCACTGTTTGGAAGTAGAAAAGCAATCCATTTGTTCTATATTATAAAAGAGAATCCATCTAGTATAGTGAGGCTTAGTTTAATTAAAAACACTACTGGAATATCTAACAGTTTTTAATGTATTTTAGAGATTTGATTTGTATTTCTGCATTCAAAAGAATTTTTTTTATCAAATAATGGTGCTGAGTTTAACATGTTAGTCACAAAATCCAAGTTGCAATGAAAAAAAAGAATGTTTTGTAATTTGAAATGAATACCTGCAAATAAATAACAAGAAAAATGAAAGCTGTAAATAGATTGTGAACTATATGATTTAGAAAGAAAATGCCTTACATGCTTATCAATATTTTAATATCACCTTGACCTCTATAGATACTTTATCTCATGAAAAGGAAAAAAAAGAATTACAATGAGTGGCAGAAAATTCAACAATTTTTTTAAAGTTATCAAGAAAAAACTGTACAATACTTTCAATGAATCTCTTGACCACTTTTCAAAGATAAAACCACTTTTACACAGGAAGAAAAAATTATATTGCAGTTCAAAAATTAATTAAACCAAAATATTCATTTACAAATGTGATATGCAGTTGGTGAAATGGCTGCCAGTGATCCCCAACCCCTGATATTTAGTTCCTTGTCCAATGCCCTTCCTTTGAGTATAGGTAGGAACTAGTAACTTGCTAGTAATAATTAAAGCAAATAACATTATGGAATGTTATTTGCAAGATTAGTTTTTTTTTAAAAGGATGTAACTTCCATGATGTTCTTTCTCTCTTTCTCTGGCAGTATCTCAGCAGCCACGTTATGAGTTGCCCCATAGATGCCCACACGGAAGGAGCCAAGGTAGAACCCCCAACAACATGTGAAGAACTGAATCCTATCAGCAGACAAGTGAGTGAATTTAGTGTGGCACCTAACTCAGGAGTGTTGTGATGATTGCTGGTCTAGTTGGTACCTTGAAGGTATCTGGAGCATCACTGAGCCTTCTAATCCACAGAAACTGATGTATTAAATGCCTTTGTTTTAAGTCACAAACTTTGGGAATAATTTAACATAAAACGAATTAAAACTAATGTACTGGGGCTGGGGATGTGGCTCAAGCGTTAGTGCGCTTGCCTGGCATGCGTAGGGCGCTGGGTTAGATCCTCAGCACAAAATAAAATAAAGATGTTTTGTCCATGGGGGGAAAATCAATCAATCTCTCTCTCTCTCTCTCTCTCTCTCTCTCTCTCTCTCTCTCTCTCTCAAAATAAACTTTAAAGAACTAATGTTCTCTCATATACATTAGATTCCAAAGTCCTCTAATTATGTATTTAACAAATGTAATTTCCTAGTAGCAATGCACAGGGTTGCACGAATTAGTAAATGCACTAATTGGCTATAACCTGAAATCAATAGAGAACAAAGAAAGAAAAGATCAGGGAAAACATTAACTACATGTGTATTTTCTACCAAATTAATACAATAAGAATATTTCAGCAAGTTTCATTATTATGTAAGTATTCCTCCAAAATGAGTATGGTGATATTTCTCAGAAAATCAATGAGAGTTTAAGAATAGCATATAGCGGAGTGATTTGACCTTCCAGATAGGTTGCTTTAACTTATCATTATAGCTTATCTAGAAACACTAGTCTACTAACTACCAGTTGTGGTCGTGAAGCAATTAGTCTCTAAGATGACGTGAGATTATCCTTAAGATATATTACAACTACAAAATTCTAGGGTTATGAAGTCTTGGTTTTTATATTTTTACACATTTATCACTCATGATAGTTTAGTGAGCTGAAGTAGAAATTATCACTGGACCAACACCAATATAGAATAGAGAATTATTTTTAAAACATCAACAATTGGACTTTCAAAACAATTTTAAGCAACTTTATACAAAATATTTCATAATTTATAACAAAATTATTTAAAAAATGAATTCTATTTTAAGTGTTTATAATGTTTCAGGTTCAGTGTAATTTATGAATGTATTTTACTTCTTCCAGTTACATATTAAAAAAGAGATTAAATCACTGACCTATGAACATTTTTAAAATGATGAGGATTAAATTTGAATTTCTTTTCCCCAAAGTTCACAGTAACAGGTCATTTAATATGTATATACACAACACTAACAATTTTATTTTATTTTTTAAAAATTAATTTATTTACAAAATGTAGAGTTTACAAGCTTAATAAATAAGTAATATATTAATTCTATTTAAGAACAACCAGTGATATTTTCAAAAAAGAAATAAAATAATTTTATGATTCTAGAACAAAAGTTTTTGTTTAAACTGGAAATTAGCACACATATTTGACTAAGAATACATAGGTAACTTTTAAAGTAGTTTTTACTGGAATACTAACAAACTGCTTATTAATATGTAAAAGTAAAATTGTACCCTCTCTAAAACAGTGGGTATAATTGTGGCTAGTTCCCTCAAGTGATACTGAAGCACCATTACATTTACTATTAAGGTACAAATTTAATTAAGGTTGCATTTAATTATCATTGTTTTTAAGCCAAATCAATCCAGCACATTTCAAAGAGCATTTATGTGCTTAATAGTAAGCATGACACAATGGTCCCTCAGGTGAAGAAGAAAGATAAAGATGGCTATATTTAATTTTATGAGATGTGATACAAAAGATAATGACTAACCTTAGTAAAGGATCTCCATATTATAACATATGGAAAACTTCTAATATGAAATAAAGTCTCCTGGATAACTAATGTCTGAGTATTATATTACTTCAATGGAAACGCAAAGCTGACAGGCAATGAGATGAAACAAAGGGCATCAAGTTCACTGTGATTTCACAGAGCCTCTTGTTCTCAGTGAGGACAAAGAGACTTTTTAATTTATTAATTTACCACTTCCAAACAGTGTTTCATAAATAGAAATAAATTTTCATGTATATATTTTGATATTGACATCTTTGAAATTCACCAAAATAACCCCCAAATCCCTAAAATCATGTATGCATTCTGATTTTTAAATAAAAAGTAGCAAAAAATATTGCTACCTAAATTTTATGTTTGTTGTTTATGCTGAACCATTTTACTCACAAATAGTTGAAATGTTAAAATATATAACCATTTACAAAATGGCATTCATGAGGTGATGTAATCAAATGGCTTTCAAGTTTTTGCCATCTGTGGAATTTTCTGATTGTCTTAACTGAACATATAATACTAAGTAAATAAATAGAGCAAATATATTTACCCTTGTTTTCTATCCTTTCATTTTTTATTTATTTGCTCTGTTTAAATAATCATGACAGTAGACTGAATTTTGACATATTATAAATACATGATGCATAACTTAGAATCCCATTCTTGGGGTGGACATGATGTGGATTTTCACTGCTTGTGTATTCATTTATAAACAGGAAAGTTCTTTTCAATTAATTTGATTGTCTTTCCTGTTTCCACCCGCCTCCTTCATCACCCTTTGATTCTCCAGTGAACTTCTATTCTTCCATCTCCCATCCCTTTATAGTATGTTACCATCCACATTTCATAGAGAAGATCTGGCCTTTGGTCTTTGAGGATTGGCTTATTTGACTTAGCATGATAGTCTCCAGTTCCATCCATTTATTGGCAAATGCCATAATTTCTTTTTTCTTTGTGGCTGAGTAATATTCCATTGTGTATATGTACCACATTTTCTTTATCCATTTATTTGTTGAAAGGCACCTAGATTGATTCCATAGGTTGGCTATTGTGAATTAAGCTGCCATAAACATTGTTGTGTCTGCATCACTCTAGCAGGCTGATTTGAAGTCCTTTGTGTATAAACTGAGGAGTGGGAAAATTGAGTCAAATGGTGGTTCCACTCCAAGTTGTCTGAGAAATCTCCATAATACTTTCTATAGTGGTTGAACCAATTTGCAATCCCACCAGCAATGTATGAGTCAAACTTTTCTCCCACATCCTCACCAATATTTATAGTTAGTTTTATTATTGATAATTGATATTCTGACTAGGGTGAGATGGAATTTCAGTATAGTTTTAATTTGTATTTCTCTAATTGAGAGTGATATTTAACATTTTTTCATATTTTTGTTGACCATTTGTATTTCTTCTGTACCTGTTCTGCTCCTTTGCCCATTTATTTAATGAGTTATTTGTTTATTTGATATTAAGATGTTTTTAGTTCTTTGTATATCCTGGAGATTAATGCTGTGAGGTACAGCTTGCAAAAATTTATAACTTTTCATCTGAATATATTTCTTCAGATCTTCTTGAGTTATGGGAATGAATATACTCATGACAATTTTGCCATCTTTGTTTTGTTTTCTATGATTTACTGTTATTCTCTTCTATAATTAAGCAATATATCTTGCTATTCTAATTAGTAATTAATCAATCCATTTATATTATCAAATACTAAAATTATTTCCTTAAAATAATGCCTGAAAAACTCTAAATCCTGCCAATTATTTCATTAAATTGCTAACTTAAAACAATTTAGGAATATAATTCAGACACTAATGTGACTTCGTAGTTGAACTGACACCATGGTTCAGTCTTCAGAGAAAGTGAATTAATCTAATGGGTTAAAAATCTGAACAACAGATCTATTTTTACAGCTTTAAAATTGGTCAATATACAATTAAAAATAGTCATGTATTACAAGGACTGTCAACTTTTCCATTGCATTCAGTCATTGAAGAATACAGCAATAATAATAGTGCCACACAATATTGGATTTTGAATAAATTTTCATTGCAAATTTGAATAAATTTACAAATTCAATAATTTTAATGACACTTTTTATATAAAAAAGTTAATATGAGCACATTTTCTTACAGTTTTCTTACATTGCTAGATGAATGTTTTCAAAGATAAACCATTATCACAGCTGTTATAGAATGCTGATATCTGAACTATTTTAACACACACATATAATTGTATTCATGAACTTGAATACATTCATATACTTAGAAACTTCAATTAGGTTACATTCGTAAGAAATGATTTGCGACTGTTGAGTCATTTGTATGTGAATTACCCAGCACTTATAAGCCATTCAAAAATTAAAAGATGATATTTTAGTTATTTGCTTACTTCAATTTATATGGAGAATGAACCAATATGTCGGTTTGATTTTTTTTTTGAGACATAGTCTCCCCTGAGGTGTTTAGGGCTTCAATATATTGCTAAGACTGACTTTGAACTCCCAAGTCTCCATTCTAAGCCTCCAGAGTCACTGGGGATTTCTGGCATGAGCCATCATTTCTGGGTGAAGTCATTCTAAATATAAAGTCAATGTAGTTCCTAAAATTTATACCTTACCTGTCTTAAATATTTAATTATATACTTAAAGGCACTAATTATCTTATTTCTTGAATAACCATAAGAAAATATCTCCATTTTCATACTGTTTTTTATTTTTTAAATACATTCAATATCTTTTCAGGTCTTCTTCACTGGTATTTTTCTAGGAATCTGAGAAACAGTCATCATTCATTTGCAAATCAAATAATAAGATATTTAGAAATATTGCAACGAATAAAGAAAAACAGAAGAAATAATAAAGAAAAACTCAGAGTGAAAGGTATTCCTGACATATATGACTGACGAGTGAATATCAATTTTAAAACCAAGTAGCATGTATTTAAGAATTAATTAATGCTATAGTTATGTATTTTATCCATTCTTTGCAACTTTATTATTTTTGTTTTTGGGGTACTGAGGATTTAACTCAGGGACACTTGACCACTGAACCACATCTCTAGCCCTACTTTGTATTTTATTTAGAGACAGGCTCTTATTGAGTTTCTTAGCACTTCACTTTTGCTGAGGCTAGCTTTGAAGTCACAATCCTCTTGCCTCAGTCTCTGAGATGCTGGGATTACAGGAATGCACCACCATTCCTGTCTTGTAACTCTTTTAATTAATAAAAAATTTGATTGAATTTGAAACTTCAAAATGGTAATCAATGTCCAAGTGTTAAATTTCATGTCATTTGTGTTCTGTAACTCATTTAATTTATTTTTAAATGACGTATTTTATTTTTATAATCCATAAAGATACTCAGTGACCCTTATAAAATATTTAGTACTACTCAAAAATTGGGATTAACATTCACATATATATCTTTAAATGTTATATATCAATATTTACATTATTTTCCATAATACCAAATTAAGTTATTGCATGTTAAAGACTACTGAATTAAACTTTTCTCTCAAAAAGTAAAAAATGTATTTTTTTCTTATTCTGAGAACTTTCCCTGCACCATACACTTCTACCATGATGTTCTTTCCCATACCAGACCCAAAGAATAGTACCAGCCAACTATGGACTAAAAATTCTAAAACTAAGAGCCAAAATAAATATTTCCTTCCTTAATTTGTTTTTCCCAGCTATTTTGGGCATAGAGACCAAAGCTTGACTAGGACAGTGTTTATATATACAAATCTTTGTGCATATGTAATTCCTTTAAGTGTTTTCTCTAATGAAAATGTAAAAAAAATTAAAAATTTGTATCCTCTCTCATTTTTATATGAATAAATGGAAGCTAGTAATTCAACAAATACTTATTTCTGAAATCATTTTATATTATTTTAAATAATATAAAAGATTATTTTTAATATAATTTAATAAAAATTTAATTTCAACCACATACATATTTAAAATAATATTCTGAAGTGTTTCTAGAAAAAAAATTGTTTTACTATCATAAATTACATTTTTTTAATGTAGTGTGGAAAAATTATCAACTCTTCTCCTGTGTTTTTATGTTCATTTTTAGTTACATGTAAATTTCATACTTTTATTTTTCTATATGCTCAACATTATAAAATATTACTAATCAGTACACATATATTAAATATTACAGTAATGTTTTTCATTTTGCATGTATGAAAGCTTAATAGTTTGGATTAATTTACTATATCAGAAAAGTTTCAAGGAAGGATAGAAGCATCAAACAGGTTCCACTTAAGTAGCTGGATTTGAGTTTTCTTTAAATATACCTATCTATTTTTTCCCTATAGTCAAAATTGAACATCAATTCTTTCCACTTAGCTTCCAGTGCACTTTGTTTCCCATTAAGTATTGTAAAATTTTTAGCTGAAGTACTATACTTGAAAATGTATTTTTTCTTAAGTAGGCATAATAATATATTTCTAAACCTTTCTCCTGCATTACACTCATCTCTAAAGCTGACTAAATAGTCTCACTGTGAAATTGATTACTCGGGCAATGAGGCAGAGCCTAATATTTGATATATTATTCAAAGATAGTTCTCTGTCCTGGCACAAGTTAGCTCTATTACATAAAGTTACTTTCTATTTTCCATAATTCTAAATGTTCATAACAGGGAAAATAATTTGTTGTTTAAATTCACATAGCTAGGTCATGGATTAAATTTTTTTATTATGTCTTATGTGGAAACCTCAATGATAAAAAGGATGTAAATATTTTGTAAAGTTAAAATAAATATATAAAATCTATTTAAATATTAAAATATATGTAATATTAATTCATATAACTGAAATGTCTAAAAGTAAGCATATATGTTTATATGTCTCAATGCATAATCACCTAAGCAAGAATGGGATTTTTTAAAAACTGAACTTAAAAATTAGGCATGATTTATACACTTATTTAAAAATAAAAAAACAGAGAAAGTTACCAGTGAGTTTATCACCTCTTAAACCATTACAAATAAAATCCCAGTATTAAAAATAGTTGTTATTTTATGACATTCACCTTGGGTCTGTTATCTCATGAATTACAGCAAAAGGGTTGGAGACTCCCACTTGGCCTCTTCAACTTCCTTTCAGAACTGACTCACTAGTACTACTTTCCTCCTTCCACAGTTCAAAGTTAGTCATATAGTTCATCAATGGATTGTGTGGAAGCTTTATCATCTCACAGAAAAGTCATATAAAAGCTGCATATAACAGAAATAATTCTGGATAACAATAAAGTCCACCACACACATCAGGGATTATTATTTTTTGTCTTAATATTTTAATATCAAATAAAACACTAATTCTCCAAGGAAAAGGTTTGGCATACTACTTTTTATTTCATCAGTGAAAAAGTAAAAAATTTGTTTGTTCATCTTAAAATTGCCGTTAATACTCTTAGATCTTGGTGAGAAATCTGTATCTACAATATCTGTGAAATAATAAAAATAATAACCAATCATGAACCGAGCTCACTTTCATTGACAAATATGGTGAACATAAAAGAGAGACTGTTGTTCTTGCTTTAAATTAGGGAACCTTTGCAGTGATTGCCTGTGGGAAATATCATTAGATGAATGTTCTGGTGTTCTACAGCTAAGTATCAAGTTATCAAAAATGCAATAGCTTAAAACTACCCCTATTTATCATTGCACGGTTCTGTAAATCTGAAATCAATTCAGACAGATTCTGATGGTCTTTGCCTAGTTTCTTGGATACCAAATCAAAATGTTGGCCAAATTAAATTATTACCTGAAGGTCTTAGGGAAGAATTGTCTTCCAAGTTTATGAACGTTGTTGGTCAAATTCAATCTCTGGTGGTCATAGCACTAAATGTACTTGCCTTCTTGTTGGTTTCATCCAGTGATTGTCTTTAGTTTCTACACACCATCTACAGTTCTGTTCATATAGCACATTCCATATAGATAGTTTGTTTAGATGTAGCTAATCTAATTACATAAGCTTTTTTGTAATTAGATGAGCTTCATCTAAACAAACTATCTATATTATGGTCAAATCCTTAGCAGTCTTACCTAGATCTGCAAAATTGTTTTGCCTTTGAAACAGTAGTTTATGACCAATACCTGGAGGTAAAGATCATAAGGGACAACTTAAAACTGTTTCACATAGGAAAGTGTTTTTTACATACATTTGCTATTACATTTTACTTAGAGAACTATAAATTAACATTTTTATATTTTTTTCTTTATAAGTAATCTGATTTCCATTTTTCTCGAGAATTTTATTCAGTTTGCTATTCAATTACATAGGCTAAAATTTCTTCAATACTATTAAGGATTTCAAATGCATCAGAGACAATGTCATTCATTCCTTTTTCATCTTTTAGAAAAGATATAGCCTGACTTGGAGATAAAAAGGGGTATTTTCAAACTCACAAAAATATTACAGTTTTTACTCAAAATATTGTAGATACAATATCATCAATCAAATGGTATTTTACTGTCATTACTTCAATAAAAGTGCTGAACTAGTTACAACTAATATCCAAAGAATAAATCAATATAAGGAAATCACAGTGAAATCATTGAATATGTCCAGGATCCTACACAGATATTCAATCTGCTCCTATATAGACTAACAGCCTTATCAGAAGAATCCAATCCAAAGGATTTATGGCATAATCTGAACCATAAAAATTTTTTTTGAATACCCATGTCTAGACATTTAAAGTAGGAATCTAAAAATGTTTTAATATACAACACATTGTTATATAAATGTCTGTCCATAGCAAGTTTCCACTATGTGGATTAATACCAATGATGCGATGAAAACAAAGGTTTTAAAAACAATGAAACTTGGGCTGGTGATATGGCTCAAGCCGTAACACGCTTGTCTGGCATGCACAGGGTGCTGGGGTCAATCCTCAGCACCACATAAAATAAAATAAAGATGTTGTGTCCACCGAAAACTGAAAAAAATATATTAAAAAAAATTCTGTCTGTCTGTCTGTCTGTCTGTCTCTCTCTCCAAAACAACAACAACAACAACAACAAAAAACACCATGAAATTCAAAATCAGTTTGGGAAACATTTATCCTAAGATACCTTTCCTCTCTCTCTCTCTCTCTCTCTCTCTCTCTCTCTCTCTCTCTCTCTCTCTCTCTCTTATTCCTTTGAATCATGAAGGACCAACATTGAGATCCATACCAACTTAACAAGCACCCAAACAACTTTCCATGATGTTTGAGTCTTTCCTTCAGAAAATATGAGGAAAAATAGCATTTACTAGGATTCAAAAACCTTTAGAAGTAAGATCATTTTAGTAATGAGCAGAAAAATTGACCATCTCTCTGAGGCCACCTACATTTCATATCATGTGACTGCTTCGATTTTCAAGGCAGTGATGACATGGGAAATTCTGATGTTTCAAATCGTGCTGCCTTAATCTTCTATCCAACCTGATTTCAGCCTACCCTGTTACAACCATTTTTAAACATATGCAAAGCTCCTCTGAGTTGGAATGAATATGGGCTCTTCTGTAATCTAAAAAACAACGATGGCTGTAACATTTCACTACTGGACATCCAATGCAAATTTCAACTGTCTGTGACTTGACCCTACCATATGCAGTAGCTCTTCTTAAAGTGAATGTTGCACTGGTATGGCCATAGACTACAGCCTCCACCAGGTCTCCGGAAAACTACCACTGAGGAGGTTTTAGGCCAAGAAGAATGATGCCCTTTGCACATTTTTAAAGAGGTATAAAATTTAGCATGCAAGTAGATTTTGATATTGGGAAATATGTCTCATTGACACTGAGATATGAATCTAGTGTATAATTATTTCTAATAATATTTTTTCAGTACCCAGAATTGAAGTTTAGGTGCACTTAATCACTGAACCACATACCCAGCTCTTTTTTTATTTTTATTTTTAATTTTGAGATCAGGTCTTGCTTAGAGCCTTTCTAAGTTGCTGAGACTGCTTTAAACTTGACATCCTCCTGCCTCATCTTCCAAAGCTGCTGGGATTATAGGCATGCACCAACATATCCAGCTGGTGTATAATTATTTTTAATCCTTTAGTCTTGCTAAGTATTAATTTTGCTTAAGGGATTTTATGTCTTAATTTTACTAAGGATAACTCTGTAGAAATATTGACCTACTCATCTTATGTGATTCTTTTGTCTAAAAAGGCAATTCAAACTTTCTCCTGATCAAACAAAATATAGATTACATGAGGCTAAAACCTAACCAACTGTATATCTCTCCCTATAAAAAATAAAATAAAATCCGTATTCATCTTTTTCATTTTCTTCATTTAGTTTGCCAGTCGGTTTGGTGGAGGTTATGCAAACAAATATTTATAATTCAGTTCATCACCTCAAGCTTTTTTTATTTCCTGCATTTAGCATCCACTTTTACCATTTCACTAAATGACTCATAAACGTGACCCCCCATAAACCTACTCATTGGTCAAGCGAATGGATAAATTCTAATTGTCATTTAATTTCTCTTAGAAATTTTATATCTTTGAAATGTTCCCTGACATAGGGATATTTTGTTTTATTTAATACAGTTACCAAGATATTGCAGTTTTATTCTTATTTTTTTTCTCAAGAGTCTTCACTGTATTATTTTTCCCTGAGTGTCTCCAACTATTGGCATTCCTCATAGTTATGCTATCCAATAGAACTACTTAAAATCTCTGGAAAAGAACGGCACATACATTCCAAGCACTCTCACTTCTTACATGTATGCTTATAATAACCAAATCTAAGTTTTAGTTTACAGCATTTCTATGAGATCCAGACTTACACTTTAATATTAGCTATTTCCTTAGTGATTTCACCTCTAAGTTAATCATGTTCCAAAATAAACAAATGAGAAAACATATTTAATTACATCAGTGTTTCTTTGGAAAAAAGGAGAAAGTGATTTATATTTTAAAAGTAAATTGCAAAATTTTAATTTTTCTCAATTGAAAAAGAACGCTACATAATATGAAGAAGCAATTTGTTTTTGCAGTTTTCTCAGGATCCATTTAAACACTATTCAGTTTCTTTGCTCATTTATTAATTGAGGTTTTTGTTTGTTTGTTTGTTTTGTTTTTTGGGTTTTGTTTTTGTTTTTGCATCCAGTTTTTTGAGGTCTTTGTATATCCTGGAGTTTAATGCTCTATCTGAGGTTCAGGTGGTAAAAATTTTCTTCCATTCTGTAGGCTCTCTGTTCTCATTCTTGATTGTTTACTTTGTTGTGAAGAAGCTTTTTAGTTTGATGCCATCCTATTTATTGATTCTTGATTTTATTTCTTGTGCTTTACAAGTCTCATTGAGGAAGTCTATTCCTGAGCCAATAATGGAGGGGTAGGCCTATATTTTCTTCTAGAAGTTTAGTGGTCCCTGATCTAATGCCATGGGCCTTGATTTACTTCAATTGACTTTTGTGCAGGATGAAAGATAGGGGTTCAATTTCAATGTAGTACATATGGATTTTCAGTTTCCCCAGCATCATTTCTTGAAGGGGCTATAATTTAATTTCTCCAACGTGTGTTTATGGTGCCTTTGTCTAGTATGAGATAAACTCTATTGACATTGGTATGTTTTTATACCTTCTACTCTGTTCCATTGGTCTCCAATTCTGTTATTGTGCCAATGACCTGCCATTGTGTTATGTTTGTTTTTAAACTATAGTTATATAGTATAATTTAAAATCTGGTATTATGGTGTCTCCTGCATTACTTTTCTCACTAAAAAAACTAAAGATTGCTTTGGTTACTTTGGGCCTTTTATTTTTCCAAATATATTTGTGACTGCTTTTTCTATTTTTATGAAGAAAGTCATTGGAATTTTAATGGGAATTGCATTAACTCTGTATAATTCTCTTTTTAGTATGTTCATTTGAACAATATTAATTCTGCCTATTCAAGAACATGGGTGGGGGCTTTCCATTTTCTAAGGTCATCCTCAATTTCTTTCTTTAATGTTCTGTAGTTTTCATTGTAGAGGACTTTCATCTCTTTTGTTCAATAGATTCTCAAGTATTTTATATATTTTTTTTCAGGCTATTGTGAATGGGACAATTTTTCCTATTTCTTTTTCAGCTCATTTTTTGTTGGTATATGGGAATGCAACTTATTTATGGGTTTTAATATTATATCCTGCTACTTTGCTGAATTCAATAAATGGGAAAATGTATCTCACAGAAAAAGAAATACAATGGTCAAAAATATATAAAAAAATGTTCAACATCTCTAGCAATTAGAGAAATGCTAGCTAAAACTACACTGAGATTCCATTTTACTCCAATCAGAATGGCCATTATCAAGAATACAAGTAACAGTAAATATTAATAAGGATGTGGGGAAAAACGAACACTCATACATTCTTGGTGGAAATGGAAATTGGGGCAACCACTTTAGAAAGCAGTATGAAGATTCCTCAGAAAACATGGGATGGAACCACCATTTGTAGTTATCCTACTGCTCAGTTTATATCCACAAAGGACTCAAAATCAGCATACTATAGTGACATAGCCAATCAATGTTTATAGCATCTTAATTTATAATAACCAACCTATGTATCCAACCTAGATGCCCTTCAACAGATGAATGGATAAAGAAAATGTGGTGTACACTCACAATGGTATATTACTCAACTATAAATAGAATGAAATTATGGCATTTGCCAATAAGTGGATGAAATAGGAGAATATCATGCTAAGTGAAGTAAACTAGTATTGAAAAACCAAAGGTTGAATGTTCTTTCTGATATATGGATGCTAACCCATAACAAGGGAGGGTAGTGAGGAGAAATATAGCAGTTCATTGGATTACACAAGGGTTATGAATGGATTGGTGGGGAGACAGGAATATAAAAGACAATCGAATGAATGGGACATAACGTTTTTATGCTCACATATGAATTCACAATGAGTGTAACTTCACATTATCTTCAACTACAAGAATGGAATCAAAATTGTAATGGGTTTTACCACATGTATGTATAATATGTCAAAATACACCCTATTGTTCTGTATAGCTAAAAATAACAACAAAAAAAGATTTAAACACTGATAGAGAAGGATGCTACCAGGAAAACTCATAAACAGAAATGCCATGGAAAGAAAACAAAAATGAGGAATTTTTTAAATTGATTTTATTTTTTAAATACTTGACAGCAGAATGCATTCCAATACTTATACATTTAGAGCATGAGTTTTCGAATTTTGGTTTGTATATAAATTATGTTCACACCAATTCATGTCTTCATACATATACTTTGAATAATGATGTCCATCACATTCCTCCCTCATTGCTAATCCCTGCCCCTCTCCTTTCCCCTTCAACCCCTCTGCCCTATCTAGAGTTCTTTTATTAGTCCCATGCTCCGCCTCCCTACTCCACTATGAGACAGACTCCTTATATCAGAGAAAATATTTGGCATTTTGGTGGGGGGATTGGCTAACTTCACTTAGCATTATCTTCTTCAACTCAATTTAACTGCAAATGCCATGATCTTATTCTCTTTTATAGCTGAGTAATATTCCATTAAGTATATATGCCATATTTTTTTTAATATGGTTCCACATGGTTGGTTCCACAGTTTAGCTATTGTGAATTGTGTTGCTATAAACATTGATGTAGCTATTTCCCAATAGTATGCTGTTTTTCAGTCCCTTGGATATAGACCAAGGAGAGGAGTAGCTGGGGCTAATGGTGGTTCCATTCTCAGTTTTCCAAGGAATCTCCATACTGCTTTCATTACTGGAAGTACCAATTTGCAGTCCCACCAGCAATGTACAAGTGTGCCTTTTTCCCCATATCTTTGCCAACAATTACTATTGTTGTTTGTCTTAATAATAGCTGCCATTCTGACTGGGGAATTTTCTTAAATCAACAAATCCTCATCATATTTTCATTGTTGTTCAAATGAATTTTGTTTCATTTGATTTAAAGCAAAACGCTGACAGTTCCATATGTCATTTGAGAACAGATATTGTAATAAAAAAATCTTGAATTTTTAAATAATCTTATTTATTTTAAAGAGAAAAGATTTTTAAAAGATTCTAATGATATTATATTGATATGAAAAAGTAAAAAAATAAAGATACAGTATGACTAAAAAATGTATTAAAATATAGAAGCAAAGAAATCAATACCTAATTCTAATACACAACTATATAACTTTCAGCACAAAAAGCACATTAACATTCTTTCATCTTGTATAATATGGTCTTATTTTTCTCTTAGATGGAATGAAAAATAATTATGATTTCAGAGACAGAGACAAAGAGAGATTCATGATAACCAAATAAATGGAAAGATAGACATTTTTGCCCTTTTCTAAAGAAATTTGAAAATAAGAAATTTGGCCCAGGTGAACAGTATGAAAAGGTCATCACTATGATGATTAGTGAAGTTATCTGGTATTTGTAATCCCTTACAACCACATACATCATCCACTTATCAATTATGGCAGCAGTTATTAAAGAAAAAGAGAAACAGTTCAAACATTTGTTAAAAGATAAACTGAGACACAATACAATTTTAAAGAGTTTGAGTAATTAGCAACTCATGAGTTGGACAATGACAAAGAGTTTGGTAGGCAGTGGACGGAGCAAAAGAAAGGGCTTTTATAAGATGAAAAAAAAAAGCAAAATAAAATACATATTTGGTTAAAGTTGAGCCTTATCCAGATTTGGATCATTCTAGTCAAAAATATCCAATTGGAGTTTAGTTGGAGATTTCTGATTGGTTAAGCATAAATTTTATTTTCCTAGAATATTATTGTTTATATTTTGTTGGCGTACAAAGGAACTCCTTAGCAGGAAGATTTTCCAAGTAGTTTAACACAAATGAAAATCAAAGAGAAGATTATTTCTACATAAAAATCTATTGCAGGGTGTACTTGAATGGAAAAAAATCTAATATTCCTTCAGGTGGACAGGGTTATGCCGCAGTCCGGCTGCAGCAGAATATCCGGGGGGTTGACGAATGACTTGTGTACGTTGATGCAGCAGGAATGGAAGCCATTTATTGTAGGATAGGCGTGGTATTTAAACATTTTACACAGCTTATCTAATTAGCATAAAATAGATACAGCAGTCAACCAATAAGGAATCTCCACACTTAATGGCTTGCTTTTGTTACTTCACAAACCACTCCCTCTGGCATTTGGCCAGGCGCCATACAGACTTGTTTACAGACTCTAACAGGGTTACATTTGCCTTTAGTCACCTGAGTTGAATCCTCAGTACCCCCCAAAATAAATAAATAAATAAGAAGTCAAGTCTCTTTTCATTATTAAATAAAGATGAAAAAAATAGGATTGATGAAAGTGGCATCTTACAATCAACTGTATCAAATAAGATTAATCTTTTGAGATGTTCTCACAGATATTAATTAAGGATTGGGACAAGAAATATGTACAGAGAATAATAGAACTTGGGGAAGAATAACTGTTTCTTCCCTTGCATACACTTCAAGTGATCAGTCTGCTCAGATATTAAGTAGTCTTGCAATCATCAAAGAAAGCACAAAAATCAAAAAGAGATCTCTCTGAAGATGATTTAAAATTTTAGTTGCAATAATTTATTACTAAAGAAAAAATTAAAATATTAAATGAAATATGAATTGGTCTAGAAATATTTTAATATAACATGAACTTTTTGATTTCACAACTAGTGTTATTTTCCACACTTTTAGAGGTTTACATATTTTTAAATACATAAATTCAATAAATGCAAGGTTGCAAAGGAGTCTAATACTTCAAATCCTGATTTTTCCTGCTGTCACGGATATATCTAATTGCTACTTTTTTAACGCAAATTAATTTTCTCATATGCTCAATTTAAGTATCATCCAAATTTCCTCTCTGTGGCCTTTGCTTAAGGAGTAATTACATTGCTGAAATTTTTAATTAAAACAGTGCTATCTATTTTAAAAAGCATTAAGTCTGCCATTGATTTTAGATCCTGAGTAAAATTTTGGTTGATGAATCAGGATATGTGTCTTAATACTCTATGAATCCTACATTTATTATCTAACATTTTAAATTCTGAAGTATTCAGATAAAAGTCAATTTTTATTAATCAGTAACATCATTATAAATTAGGACAGTAATACTATTACAGACACTGAAAATACTCATGGTTCATCCTAAAGAAATCATATATCCAAAGTAATTTTAATTTACAGATGAAAAAGTTGACATGGTATGATTACATTTTAGCAATATTTGGAGTGCTGAAAAAATAATCTATGATTAATGTATATTTATTATTATTTTTAAAATTCTAGAGATTGGTTTAAATTCTTATTAAGAAGGAGATATTAGCCATTCACGGAACATTGAAGATTTTGATGGTTTTGGGAAAGTGCAGAAACTGAATGATGTGATAAATTCTGAAATTAAACATACCAATCTCAGTGCACAAAAGAATCTCAGCAATCTCTAAATGAGAACAAGGTAACTATTGCAGAAATTCTCTGAACCAAATCTCTGAAGCCTAGAGGTAGAGCCTAATTTTATGCATGTCAAACTATGTTAGAAATGGAGGAACAATATTGATTAATTTATGGCAATCATATAAAACTTGATTTTGGTGTCAGGATTATCCTACATTTCATATATTTTACACAGAATAGATGAAGTCAACAAGCATATCCTTAAATAAATGGCATCAAGTGAAGGTTTTTGGTCTCACATTTGTTTACTATATAATGAATAAGAACTTTACAACCAAGGATAGTCATAGATTATAGTCTCTATGATCACCTACTTGTGTACCTCCAAGAATGTACTTTGTTCTGTAACCTTTATATTATGTGTTAAATGGTCATAAATGTAACTTTCATGCATGTATATAATAAACATAAATCAAAATGTCATCTGAATATAGTATTTAAATTATTTACTTACAAATCACCTAATAGTGCATACATTCAGATGTGTAACTGTTAAAAAATGAGTCCCCATTTCATATTATGATCATTGATATGTTTATCACATTTATGAAGCTCAATGCTTTATCCTCTTAATCTTTATTTAACCCAACAATATAAACTTGAATTTTCTATAATAATTTTGATGATTTAAATTTCTTCTGCTATTAAGGAGTTGGATGTATTCTGTGTAGGGCTTGGGGCTAACTATGATTTTGCCCACTATGAAAAACTATAGGTGGTAATATGTTTTTCAAAGCTTTAATTTCCTTCTTTAATTTGAGACTCTTTCAGCTAATGTTCATATTTTTGCAGCTCTAGGCATTAACCACTGGATGGAATTTAATGATGAGAGCAGCAGATGTTATTAATACAAACACATCAGCTATATCAAATTCCTAGTTAAGAGACATTATAGTTGGGAAGAGGGAATGCCATGGCCTTTCTTATTTCCCATTTAATCTCTTACATATTGACAGGGCACAGAGAGATTTATAAATCATTGGTGAATTTTTAGAAATCATAATGATGAATAGAAACAAGACAGAAAAAATGAGACAAAAACATTAAATACACCACTTAAAAACCAACATTTGGATAAAAACTGCATTTAATTTTCCTACTAGGGAATGATATTTTTCATTAATTACTATGTTTTTGTAGAATAAAAAAAAACATAAACTCTTTAATATCTATTCAATCTAGCCAAGGAAATAATAATCTATTTTTATTTTAGTGTAAATTTATTTCTGAAGTATTTTGAAATTCTAAAAACATTTTTATTTTAGCCAATATTATCTCTGTATAGGTTTGGATGGTTCACTCAATATAGATTGCATATTAATTCTGAGTCATAAAGTTTGTAAATATAGCGCTGTGTTACATGTCAAAAACTTTCACAAGATTAAGTAGAAAATATTTCTTGGGCATAAAACATGATGAGTACAAAAAAAATTTAAATTAAATTTATTCTACTTAGAAGAATATCTAAGATATTCAGTTAGTAAACACAAAGAGTAGAATAGCTAAAAAATAATTTTTTGCTATTTTTGTAGTAAATTTAATAATTCTGCTGACCCTCCACATTACCTTTCTCATTTTTTGCTAAAATAATAAAATACCACCAACTTGGTAATTTGTAAACATAAGAAATTTATGTCTCACAGATCCAAATTCTGAGAACACCCATATCAAAACACTGGCAGGATGCCTTCTATTTCCAAGATGTGTCTCCACATGGAGAAAGGGTACAAAATGACCCAAAACTGCATGAGGCTTCTTGTGTAATAAACTTAGTCCATTCATGAAAAAGAAGCTTCTCAGGATCTAATTAGCTCTTACAACCCCACACCTTGACACTATTAAATTGAAGATTAAGTTTCAACAAGAATTTTGAAGAAACAGGAACATTCAAACTATAGTGCACACACTGGTGGTAGATGTATAAATCTATAAGATATTCTTTTACTTTTAATTTTTAATAAAAATTAGTCAAAGAAAAAAATGAAAAACTGGGTTTTATATAAAAGCAGATTTGCAAATGCATGTTCTGGAAATAATTTAGTAAAAAAAAATAATAAAATAGTTCAAAAGGTTTATTGTTGCTCTCCTTATGGTGGCAGTTATACAGTGGGGAATGAACAAAATAGGCAAATTCTCATAGGGTTTGAGAATTCTCAATGAGTAAAAGAATATTATGGCTTAACATTAATTTACTTATCCAAGAAAGGTATTCAGAGAAGCCTTCCCTATGGAAATGACATTTCCTTCGTTAGGAGTAGTTTTCTGCTTCATCAGTCCTAGGCAACGTATGTGCGAGTGATAAAAAAATTAAGGTGAAAGTAAGTTTAGCATTTTCAAGTATAAAAAAATATGGGCAATGAGTGTTTGACAAGTGTAAGAGTAGTAGGAGAGAGAGTGGGCCATTCAGAATTATCCTGGATGGTAGATCCTATGATGGAAAGTCTAAAAATGGAAATCTACTTTTACTGGAAATGTACTTCGTGGTCAACCACAACTTTTCCAAGACAAAGTCAGAATACCAGTCTGCAGTAGGATAATATAATGTTTTTAATCCCTAGAAAGGATTTTGGGTTTATTTAAATGTACAAGGAAGACACTTGAAAGTTTAAAGGAACACCACATTATGTATACATAATTATATATAATTAAATGTTTTCTGAAATTCAGGACAATGCTCACATTCTACTGTAACAATAAGAAAAAAATAATATATTACAAAAATCATAACTTAATGACACTAAAGAGCTGTGGAAGTAACAATGGACATAATTGAAATTTCAAAATGGGGAACCTTGTTTAGAGATGACCTTCCCATCACTGGCTATTTTCCAATTGGTTGCAAGGGCTGACATGTACTTGCACCAAATTGGAACTTTCTTCTACATCAGAAACAGCCCATACAGAAGAACTCAACCTGAAGTAAGAAAAATCTTTTAGTCTTTGGAACTTGTACATGGCTAATGGAGGAATAAGGTAAATGTAAAATACCTAAATAGAATCAACTTTCCTCAGGGGACAGATTCTGAATCTCCATCTGCCTGCAGGTGGCTGGGAGTTAGTAGTAAGTACTTTCATCTTCTATAATCTTGTAGTACTTAGGACAAATCCCTCTAGAGAAATAGTGCCTGCCTCAAAGCACAGTCAATTATCTTCTCAAGGTTACTACCAGATTTAGAATTAGCAGGGGGAACACACTGAAGAGTTAAATTCATTGCCTCTGAAGGTCAGAACTTCAGTCTTTCAGAGTTGAGAAAAGAAAGACACTTATTACCTTCTGAATTCTAAGATTGAGATGTTGCAAGAACATTACCCAAATAAAGAGATGGACCGAATGTAGCTTGAGTTTTATGAAAGTTATGGCCTAGAGAAAAGCCCTTCAAAACTCATCTAATTTAAATCACTCTGTACACACCTCTCTGTTTCTACAGGGTAAAGAAACACATTTGACAGAAAAAAAAGAAAGCATTTGGGAATCACTGTGATTTTTTTTAACAACAACAGCAACAACAAACATGGACAAGTAAAAGTTTACCAGTAACAGAAAAAAAAAAACAATAATCAGAATAGTAAAGAGAATATAAATAAGGACATTATTAACATGTAAAATATAATATAAATGATATACAAATAGATTAAAAAGATGATAAATTCAATAGAAAATTCTAAACTAAAAAACAGAATCACCTATACATTCTAGAGCTCAGAAAGGCACTATCTGGGGGGGGGAAGAAAAAAAAAAGAAAAGAAAGAAATCAAACTGCAAGGATAATTTTAACAACAGAAGAAAAGTAAGATACACATATATGTAAATTAACTGAGCTGCAAACAATATCTGTGGATTTTACTGTGTACACTTTATTGTACATAAAGTATAATGATAAGTAAAATGCTAGTATTTCTAGTCAGATGGTCCACCTAGACTGCTTTTTGCTAAGTAAAGACTATGAGGCCCAAGACTTTTTACATTTAATATCTTGATCACGTTTCACATCCTCACAGTCTGTTCCCATATCCTCTGAATCCAAATAGTTTTAGAAGAAATGAAGAGAATTATTGGAGGATAATGTGATCACCACATTAGCCACTTAGTCACTAATGCCACCTTTCTACCTGTTTCCTAAGGTGTCATAGTTTTATTGGGAGCTGGTAATGGACTGGGTGGCAGGTGGACCATTCTGAAAATAGCATTGCACAACAGAAAGAAAGCATAAATCTGAGCAATTCAGCAAGCAATCTTTGGCACAATTAATACATGCAATGAAGCAAATTACTATCTACATACAAAGTGAGTGCTTTGCCTCCATTTAAACTATCTAAATGGTTACTTAATCTATGTCTTTTCCTCTGCTCTTCTCTAAAGTCAACCATTAAATTGTGGCTACTTATTTAATGGAGCCAAATAAATTTGCTCAGCTTCAATGTATAAGGAGATACTCTCTAAAAGTTTTAATTGCTTGTAATTTGTTAGTGAAAAAAAGGTGTTTGTCTCTTTAACATGTGTGTCTCTTTGCTTATGTAAAGATTAGAGTTTAGTTTTCCTATATTTTCAATTTACAGTGAAGAGTGGAATTATACAGCTACTCCATAAATATATATATATATTATGATGAATCTCTCATTATTTTTATGTATTCATTCCCACATTGTTACTCGGAACATTTATATATTTCTTCCTCAAATATCATCCTTTTTCTCATTTTTCTGATCACTCTTGATATAAATCAAACTTCCAGGGTGATTTTAAAAATAGGTTCCAAACTAAAGATAGATACACATATATGTAAATTAACTAAGCCGCAAACAACATCGGTGCACTTTATTGTACATAAAGTACAATGGTAAGTAAATGTTAGTATTTCTAGTCAGATGGTCCTCCTAGACCATCCAAAGGTATGCTTTTTCTTTTTTTATATTAGATATATTAAGATATTTTTCTTTAAGAAGCATAGGGGGTTTTCATCAAAATAAAATTTCATGATCATTTACTTCTTGGATAGCTTCTGTATGTCCCTTCAGTCCAGTTTCCAACCCACCCTCTGTTCATAGACCTGGAGCCTGACCAATATAACATCTTAAAATATTTCCACATCTTCTTGCTTTAATTGGGCTCCATCAATTGGAACCCAGACAGAATTGGGACAGAGAGAACAAGAAAATGCTAGGGTACATACTCTACTGGGTCCACCCAGAACTCAACCCTGTGTGCTGTTTTTGTTCCTGCACTGAATATCACAGTTTACCTCCAGCTATCTTTTTGCTGGGTTGTTAAACAAGTCCTTTCAAATCTACTGGTAATAAGAATTCCTTCTGCTTCTAATCTCACTTGCTGTTATTCCATCTTAATTAAAACATAGACCAGATTTCCCATATAACAACACTGGATCCCATTGTTATTTTAGAATAAAAGATGTCTACCACATTATCACTACAACTTCATGAACATGGTATAAGAGAAAACAATGAAAGTTCTGCCTTTTGTATAGATTGAAAAATACTATTTATGTTATTAAAATAATAGCATGGTAAAGAGCCACAATGTGATATAGTAATTGTATTAAAAATTGTGTTTGGTGTTTTAAAATTTATCACAAATATAGATATTAGAAAATGTATGAAGAAAAACTTTAGAACAGTATATAAATAGTATAAAGATCATTTGTTTTCATAAGTTGAAGATAGTCTATTTATTTTTGTGTACTTTGAAGCATTATTCACTGGTTGCTAGAAATGTTAAACATAAAAAATTCTGATAGAGATTTTACAGTGTTATATCCATTTTTAGCATAATATTTTACAAACTGGTTATATTCATTAATCATGTATCTATATTATTTTTTTCTTACTTGATAGAAATGTTTTTTAAATTAATAACAGTTTGTTATGTAACTATTGATAATAGCTAAAAATTTTAGTTACAGATATGAATATATTTAGGCCCAAATATTCTTTGTCAAGAGGTTTATATTCTGTTCTTTTTCAGAACACATGTAACTACACTTTTTTACTTTCTCAAGTGACTAGGTATGACCATGTTACCTGCTGTACTCTGAATTGGATACAAAATATAACCCTTTATGCCTTCTTTTTTTTCACTTAGCATGGAGTTTTTAAGATGCTTTCCTATCGTATCACATTCTTCCTTCCTCATTTTGGCTCTTTCCAATGATCCAGGTTTTTCCTATTTTATTAAACCCCAAAGATGCAATTATATATATATATAGTTTTATTTCATTTAATGTTATGAATCTCCTCTTTTAGAAGTAGAACAGTTTAAAAGGCAAATGTATATTTAGTTTTTCAGAAAAAAAACTGACTAATAAGTGACTAATAGCTGACTAATAATTGTTATCTTAGTAACAATATTAAAGCTTAAAGGAAAATATAAAAACTTGTTTTCTTAGCCATTGTAATACTGTCTCCTAAATGTTTCTAAAAATATATTCTGCTTTTGCAAACTTATCCACCTTTTATAACTGAATGGAAAAGAAAATATGAAACACATATTTTTTTAACTAAATAGATATTAAGAACAAAAAAATATGTTCCTTTGATAATTGATATATTTTAGGCAAGTCACATGAAATTTTTATGACGTGTAAGCCCTCCTTCCTTTCATAAAGAGAAATGAACTATATCTTGACATCTCAGGATCAAAAGGTATAAATTTTTTCTTTAATATATGTGACGTTCTAAGACTCAATAGCAATGAAAAAGCTAGAAATGAATTCTTCACCCTGGGTATTACTGACAAAAGATTAAATAAATACATTTGATTTCTTTGTTTCTTCTGAAGTATGAGCTGGGTACAATAATAGAATAAAGCTTTGGATTTCTTTTTTGGACTATACTGCAAAAATCTTATCTAATGTAAATTGATATTTAACAACTTTTTCTCATTCCTGTGAGGATTTTGCACTTTAAAAATCAATTTCTCTTTCAACAGCACTAAAGTTAGTTTGCCTACTATAAATTTTCTTTGCTAAGAAATGTTTCTCTCACTCCTGCTATGTTATTGTTTCTCCTTTATTTTACTCTATTTTTGTCTACTCTCATGAATTCTTCAATATCATGACCATGAATTTAATCTTCTAGTTCTTCATCATCATACAATTGCAACTGTTTTTTTTCTTAATGTTGAAGGTCAAACGCAGGGTCTTATACATACTAGTCAAGTGTTTTACCACTGAACTACATTCCCAGCTCTCAACTTCTTTTAAAAAAATAATTTTTGTTTATAAAGAAAGATTGACTTTAAAATGAGATTTACATACAAAAAGCAAATGCGAGGTGAGATATTAAACCTAATTTTTAGTGACTTGGGGCCTTCCAGACATATCCTTTGTTGTTTTGACATGATGATTTACAGACTTTTTTCAAATACAAGGACTACTTGGGTATAAGTAGGAATAGGTAACCTAAGTAGTTCTAAGATATGTGACCTGCTCTACTGTTCATATGGTGGGTATAGTTTCTAAAAGATAGAAGGAAGAAGCCAAAAACATGAAAAGCACAGGTGAGTGTCTGATCCCAGTAAGGTTTTCCATTGTTGAACTCGACTCATAAAAATGCAATACCAACTACCCCACACTACACTGAAACCTTCTTAACACAATGATTTCCAGTAAACTTATTAGCCAGCATTGCTCTGCATTTTTCATTCTGCAAGATCAGTAAGAGAAAGTGTTGGATTTATCATTAGGTTATAGTAAGGTGTTCACATTGCCATTCCTTTTGTGGATAGTGCACCTATAAATTAATTTCATTTGTGAACTTGTCTAAGCTATAGTACCCATTTATTTAATCAACAAACAATTTTGAGTTTTGCAATAAAACAGATTTGTGAATGTGTTTCTCATGGACAATCAGTTGACTTTCAATTTTAAAATATCATTTTTGAAAATATTTGTGAGCCTCATTAAATCAATTGAGGTTATAAGAGCAAAAACATAAGGAAAGAAAATCTATAACATGAACATTTACATGAGTTTCCAGCCTGTAGGCCTGCCATAGAAATTTTGGACTTGTCAGCTTTAACAAATGCATGAGCCAATCCCTTCACGTAGTCTTTTTTTTTCTTAAGAGTTTTATATTTATACATAGTAATTGGGTTCATTCCAACAAAGTCATACATTGATAGACCTTATAACATGAATGGTTTTTGCATCCTTTCATTTTTTTTAAATTAAATACTAAATAATAAAAATATTTTATATATTTATTTGTAAAATATATATATAAAATATTTAATTAATTAATATAGAATTTTTTTCCTGTATATAAGTATACTTCATGTATATAAATATGTATGAATGTATTATATATTTAATATATAGTATTGCAAAGAGATTATGCTGTATAGATATATTTATATACATTTTATATATAAAATATATGACATTTATACATGAATATATTACACATGTAAAATATATAAATGTATTTTACTTTATAAGTAGAAAATACTTTTTAGCTCTTGGAAGTATGGTCATTTTGATAATATTAATTCTGCCTATCTAAGAGCAAGGTAGATCTTTTCATCTTCTAAGGTCTTCTTTGATTTTTTTTCTTTAGGGTTCAAATGTAAAAAATATAAATATTTTACTTCATAAGTAGAAAACACTTTTTATTCTTTATATATCTATAAATATAAAAGGTTTTCATATTTATAAAATATTATAGGTTGATAAAATTTGAAACAAAATATTTTGATATAAAATATGTCTTATTAATTCTTTGTAGATATACATGACAGTAGAGTATTTTGACATTTTCTGCATACATAGAATAAGTATAACTCGTTCAATAACAAGAATCCCATTATTGTGGTTGTATATGACATGGAGTTCATTGGTCCTGTTTTCATATATAAAGATAGGAAAGAGATATCTGATTCATTGTCCTGTCTTTCATATTCCCATGCCCCCTTCCTTCCCTTCATTCCCCTTTGTCTAGTTCAGTGAACTTCTAATCATCTCCCTTGTTGTGGTTAGCATTCAGATATCATAAAGAACATTTAATCTTTGTGTTTTTTTTGAGATTTGCTTATTTCACTTAACATAATATTCTCAATTTCAATATATCTACTGGAAAATGCCATTGTTTTATTCTTTTTGAAGACTGAGTAATATTTCACTGGGTTTACTTACCATATTATCTTTATCCATTCATCTGTTGAAGGGCACCTAGATTGATTCCATAGCTTGGCTATTGTGAATTCAGCTGACATAAACATAGAAATGGCTGCATCACTGTAGTATGCTGATTTTAAGTCCTTTGGGTATAAATGGAGTGGGATAACTGGGTCAAATAGTGGTTCAAGCCCAACCTTTTTAAGTAATCTTCTTACTACTTTCCAGAGTCCATTACAGCAATTCAGAGTCCAACCAGCAATGTATGAGTGAACGTTTTTCACCACATCCTCACCAATAGCCAATATTTATTAATTTATTCTTAATAATTGCCATTCTGACTGGAATGAGATGGAATATCAGTGTAGTGTTAATTTGCATTTCTCTAATTGCTAGAAAGGTGAACTTTATATGTATAATGTTGGTCTTTCATATTTCTTCTTTTGTGAAGGGCATGTTCAGTTCCTTAGCCCATTTGTTAATTGGGTTATTTATTTATTTTTTTGGTAGTAAATTTTTTAGCTCATCATATATCCTAGAGATTAATGCTCATTCTAAGGTGCTGGAAGTAAACATTTCCTCCCATTATGTAGGCACTCTGATCATGTTCTTGATTTTTTTTTTTCAGTGAAGAATCTTTTTTGTTTGATACCGTCACACTTGCTGATTCTTGATTTTACTTCTTGTGCTTTTGGAGACTTATTGAGGAAGTCTGTTCCTAAGCTGACATAGTGGAGAGGTGGATCTATTTTTTTTCTTGTAAGTATGGAGTCTCTAGTCTAATGTCTAGGTCCTTGATTTACTTTGAGTTGAATTTTATACAGGATGAGAGAGAGTGTGTCAATTTCATTCTAATACATGTGGATATCCGATTTTCCAAGCACCATTTGTTGAAGAGACTAGAATTTCTTAAATGTATGTTTATAGAGCCTTTGTCTAGTAGGAGATAACTGTATTTATGTAGGTATGACTCTCTGTCTTCTATTCTGTTCCTTTGGTCTTTGTTACGATAGCTCTGTAGTATAATTTAAGGTTTGGTATTGTGATGCCTCCTGCATTACTTCTCTCACTAAGCATTGCTTTGGCTATTGTGGGCCTCTTATTTTTCCAAATGAATTTCATAACTGCTTTTTCTATTTCTATGAAGAACATCATTTGAATTTTAATGAGAATTGCATTAACTCTGTATAGTGCTTTTTTTAGTATGTCCATTTTGACAATATTAATTCTGCCTATCCAAGATCATGAGAGGTGTTTCCATCTGCTAAGGTCTCCTTCAATTTCTTTAGTGTTCTTTACTTTTAATTGTAGAGGTGTTTTATATCTTTGTTAAATTGAATCCCAAACGTTTTTGTGGCTGAGGCTATTGTGAATGGGATAGTTTTACTGATTTCTCTTTCAGTTGATTTGTCATTGGTGTATAGGAATGCAAGTGATTTGTGCGTGTTAATTTTATATCCTGTTACTTTACTGAATTCATTTGAGTTCAAGAAGCTTTCTGATGCTATTTTTTGTTTTGTTTTGTTTTGTTGTTCAAGTATTCTAAATGTAGAATCGTGTGATCAACAAAGAGGAATAGTTTGAGCTCTTCTTTTACTATTTGTGCCTTTTAATTCATTATTATTATTTTTTTTCTAACTCCTCTGGATAGGTTGTCAAGGACTGTGTTGAATAGGAGTGGTGAAAGAGGACATCCCTGGTTTTTTTTCCAGTTTATTTTTTTTTTCATTTTCAAGGACATGCTTTCAATTTTTCTCCATTTGGAATAATGTTGGCCTTGAGTTTATCATATGTACCTTTTACAATATTGAGGAATGTTACTATTATCCCTAGGTTTTCTAAAGATCTATGCATTAACAGATGCTGTATTTTGACAAATATGTTTTCTGAATCTATTGAGATAATCATGTGATGCTTGTATTTAAGTACATTAATGTAGTAAATTATGTTTATTGATTTCCATATGTTTAATCAACCTTGTCTCCTCAGGATAAACCTCACAAGTTTTTGTATGTATTTTGATAGAATTTTATTACAAATTTTTGCATCTATGTTTACCAGAGATATTGATCTCAAGTTTTCTTTCCTTGATATGTTGTTGTCTGATTTTGGTATCAGGGTGATACTAGTTTCATAGAATGAGCTCAGAAGGGTTATCTCCTTTTCCATTTCATGGAAACACTTGAGGAGTCTTGGTGTAAGCTCTTCTTTAAAGGTCTTATAGATCTCAGCTGAGAAATCATCTGGTTCTGGGCATTTTTTGATTGGTGAGCTTAGATGGCATCTTCAATTTCATGGCTTGAAAATGGTCTGTTTAATCCTGAAAAAAAAAGTTAGAGAATTGTTTTCTGCTGGAGTGATGTGAGATATTCTATGCAGGAATCCTTAGGGAAGGTTTGGGTTTAGTCTCCAATCTCTTCCTTGGATTGATCTCAAGATTTTAAGTCAGTGAACCTCCAGGGTCATACTTTCAGTGGTCACTCTGGGAGATTATCTCCCAGAAAAAGCCCATGGGTTTCACTCTTGAGTGGAGGGCCCAAATCTTGATCCTGCACATATTCACACATGTGAAATTCGTGTTTTTAGGATTCTGTGGTTCATTCTCCTAATTAACTCAATTCCTCCTGTGCCCTTTTGTATTCTCTGCTAGCATGATTTTCTCAGCCAAGCTTTCAAGCAGCAGATCTTACAAGTGGCTATTTCTGAAGGAGGAGGAGGTGAGCCAGGTGTGCTTTCCTGATTGGTTTTCCTCTGTATACACCTTGCTCAGTTTATGATTTTCTACTGGTCTTGTAAACACACACTATGCCATGTGTTTTGGGTTTGCCATTTTTTTTTCAGTGATTTTCTTCTAGATTTAAAGTATAGATAGCTACACAACTGTGATATCACTTTCCACAAAGATTTGTTTTGCCTTCCGTGTTGACATTCTTGAATATTTTGGATTAAGAGGTGATATCCAACTGTGAATTTATCCTCTAGTGTCTGTCCCCAGAACAGTGTGAGTCATAGAGGAGGAAAAATATGTTTGTAATAATAATAAAAGAAATAAATCTAAAAAATTCTTGCATATCTCATAGCTCATGTTCTTAACAGTGTTTTAATTAAAATATCTAAAATTTAAATGAATTAAAATAAAAAAATGCATTTAAATGATAAAATATAAATTTAAACCTAACATAAACTCATTAGAAATACATTTTGATCAATTGAGTGGAATATCTTTGTAGCCTTTCTACAGAATATTATTAAAGTTTTCCATATGATGAAATAAGTCCAGAATATGCAGCAAAATAATAAACAAAACTTTAAGATTTTTCTCAGGGTATTAAGAAGTCTTAGTTTTCTATACTGTGATACTTTCAGTATTTGTAATCTGTAATTTTTTTAAAATTTCTTTTCAGAACTTACTTTATATTCTCAGTGATATTATTCAGTGGTATATGTTTTAGTCTATTTTGCACTGTTGTAACTGATCACTACAACCTGGTTAATTTACAAAGAGAAGAGATACTGTTGGCTCTTAACCCTAGAGGCTGAGAAGTTTCAGAACATAGTGACAACACCTGGTGAAAGACTTTGTTCTGTCATGATGTGGAAGAAAACAAAAACAAAAACAAAACACAAGGATACAGAAGACAGAGAAAGGATAAGTACAGGACAAATTTAAAAGAAACCCACTTTCCCAAAGAAGACATAATCCATTATGGAGAGCAGAGCCCTCAGGACCCAATCACCTCTTAAAGGTGCAGCCATTTCTTAATAAATTAAAATAAAATAATTTAAATTAAATATTTATTTTGATGAAGACATAAAATAAACAAGAGGTCAACTTGGGACAGAGAGGTTATAGACACATATTGAAATAATCCTCCTAGTTTCTGCAGCTTTTGAGTTTATAAGTTTAGGTAAAAGAATTCTAAGCTCTTGGGCCCTTAACCTTTAGGTTTTCTCTTTGTATTTACATTCGATTGATCTAAATTTTCAAGATCAATCATACTGCTATTAAAACAAAAACATTCACCTTTCCTAGGAAACTGAGATGAAAATGGAAAAGACTCTTAGGTGTACATCAAAGATTCCTACTTTTTTTTTTAACAGAAATATTGGTAGATAGTATGACACTCATACTCTGTATGGACCTTATATTTTATATTTCACTGTGAATTTATATCAATAAAACTAACTGTTCCATGAATAATGTACAGAACTGCAATTTGGTGCTCTAATAGATTTTAGGTAATATAACATGATGTTTGGTTACCAATATAAGAAAATTAGATTTCAAAGAACTGGGACAGAGCTATAATGGTAATGCAACATTTAGTCATTCTGTCCTCTAACCATGCTTGTTTTTACTCTTCTGTTAAGGCTCATCATTTACATTTGTAAAGTTATGGTTTTTATATAGCAGAAATTTATGTGCATGAATTAGTAGTGTAAATATTCAACAAATTAAGTACATGTCTTATATATTTAACTAGCAAAATTATAAAACTTAGATTTATTTGCATCATCTATACATTTTTGTATATTTAAGATCCCCAAATCTAAATATCCCTAATTCCAAAACATTTTGAAAATTTATCATTAACTTACAGCATCAAGTTAGTAGTGTTATGGACAATGGAGAAAATACTAAAAATAGTATTAGGAGAAAATACAAAAGGATTCCTATTTCTAAAAACTGAGGCATTACCAGATATTATCACTTTCTTCTTACATTATGCAGAATATGATGTGAGAGCTTAAACATACAAATATTCAAGCATCTTATTGTACATTTAAAAGAATACTATAATATTAAAGAAGCTTATTTTTTATAATATTAGATAAATTAAGTAATCTGTCAATGAAATCTTTTTTAAAAGTGTACAATTCAGTAAATATATATATATATATATATATATATATATATATATATATATATATATATATATATATTTGTGAAATTATCACTACAAAAAGGAAAATGAGTACATCTATTTCCTCCAAACCCTTCCTCATGCCCTGTGTAATGCTGGTCTCTAGTTTTAATTATTTTGATATTTACCCATTTTGTAGAACATATCAAGAGTTTCTTTTGATTGCTGTATAGTAGTGCATTGTATGGATACAGCATACTTTATGGACATTTGGATAGTTTTAATTTTTCAACATATGGAATGAAATTTTATGAATAGTCAATATAATATTAAATATGACAATATCACAAAAAGAATTTATTGAAATGTACAAAAAGTGAGAAAATATAAAAAGTTGTCTTGATTACACAAAACTTTTGTCTTTTATAACTAGGCTGATTAGAAGAAATATGCTTCAATTTGAGAGGAATAAGCCCTGGTTGTTGAGACTTTATTTATGCGGAAAGATGACTTTCAGTATATTTTAGTTTTCATTTCAAAACTAATAATGATGAAGAAAACAAATAAGGAAAAGATCAATAAAGTTGAGTAAAGAAAAATAGGGTTGATTATAAAAAAAGTACCATTTAATATAATAGAGATGAAGTGAAATCAGGAAGTCCTTTATTATTTTTTTTAGAAAGTGAGAGAGGGAGAGAGAGAGAGAGAATTTTTTTAATATTTATTCTTTAGTTATCGGTGGACGCAACATCTTTGTTTTGTATGTGGTGCTGAGGATCCAACCCAGGCTGCACGCATGCCAGGCGAGCACGCTACCGCTTGAGCCACATCCTCGGCCCCTCAAGAAGTCCTTTAATTTGTTGTTGATTTCATTTATCATGTCATGTGGGGAAATAAAGTTTCAAACTAGTCATAGCCACATCTTCATAAATATATTGGTTTAGAATGCATTTTTAAAATAATTACGTAAATTGTAATTTTTATAATATCCTTTAATAATTAATCATTGCTTTATGAATTCAATAGTCTAGGTAATTTAAATTTTAGAATAGTTCCAAATTGTTTATTATGCATACATTCTGTGAAATAAATACATATGAATATCATATTTGCATATGTTTGAATATAACAACAATAAATACAGTGTATAAATTGTTCTGACTAAACAAATTGTTTACCTGGAGATTAAAATATTACTATTTCTGATTAGATACAATATTACATATAAGAGTTTATTATTCAAATTTTAACCCCTAGGTCCATTTATTCATCTGTGCACGAGAACCATATAAGGATATTTAGTTTTTAGCCTAAAATTATCACATATAAAACAGAGGTAACATTCTCTCTTCAATCTCACTAATCCCAGGAAATTGATCTAAACTAATACGTTCTTATCCCAAATTAGAAATACTGAACAATCCCCAAATACATGCTTTACCTTTCCCAAATATTATGGACAATACATGAAACATGGGCTCCTGCCTCTTACTTTCTGTGTCAATCATTTTTTTAAAAAATTTTTCCTTCTCTCCATGACCACAAGTCAAGTGTTCAACTTATTTTAATTGGATTTCTGCATTAGCTACTAAAATTATTTTTCTATATTCATCATAAAACTAATTTGAAGTGCTGGGACTGTTGCTCAGGGGTAGAGTGCTTGGCTAACGTGTGACATGCTCGGTTAGATCCTCAGCACCACCTAAAAATAAATAACAAAGTGAAGGTGTTGTGTCCAACTACAACTAAAAATATTTTAAAATTAAAAAAAAAAACTAATTGATCTGTCATTCATGAGAGTCAGAAATTATTTATTTTAAAAAAATGCAAATTGAATTATGATGTTAAAAATATTTCACTGTTTTTTTTCTATTACAGTTGAAGTTAAAAACACAACTGTTGCTTAGTGTGAAAACATCTGAATGATCTTGCATTCCCCAGTTATTTCTCTATTGGTTTAATATATACCAAAAGAGAAAAATAAGATCCATCAAGGTACTAGAAGACAAAGTAAGCTTTATACTTTCTCAAAAGTTGAGAAATATATTAAGATAATTAATATGCATGTTTAGTGTTTAAGGTCTTCTTGTTTTCTTCCATCGCTCTGTACCTTAGAGAAATTTTCTGAAGTAACAGTAATGGTTCCATGCAAAGAAATTAACAAACATTCCCACTTGTCTATTATTTTTCCTTTTTTTTTTAATGTGTGTTTTGGAATTTTACAGTTCCTCTAAGCATCTTTTATACATTATGTAATTATAATAAAACTAACTCTTATAACATGTAAAATTCAAATGAATTTTGAGCCATCACTCCTTCTTAAGATTAAATGTATGCAAAACAGTGTACTACATCCCAGGGATCTAGTGCTGAACAGTCAGTTTCACTATCTTTGGGCATAGGTTTTTGCAGGGAATGTAAAAGAAAGATAGGGCTACATAAAGAAAGAAAGTAGAAAGCAGGGCCTCAGCAAGGCATAAGATGAAATAACAGTATCTCTGTGAGTAAAGTTCTAAGGAAAACAGATATAGAATGATTGCATGGACTTCAAACTGTTTTGAATGCACACTATATTATGAAATATGCTGAGTACTCATTCATTGGACATAATCATTTATTTTGCACAGTCATTATCTAAGTATACTTACATAGGCATGATATGTCATAAAATACACCAGACATAATACTAAAGCCAATCAGATAAGAAAGAAAGAAATTAATTTTATATTATGGCACAACCTATTTTTTTTTTCTCTGACTGAAAATATTTTATGAAAGAACCATAGGGAAGAAGAGCATCCTCAGCTGAGATTACTTACTCTATTTTTTAAAATCATGCATATATGTGATTATTATGTGTCAATTAGAAATTTAAAGAATATTTTTAAAGTGAATATTATATAATGGATTTCTCAGAAGTCTGAGCAGTGGATGATTTCTATAGGATGTAGAACATTATGAAATGTTGATTTCACCCAGACTTTCCAACTGGCATTTTAAAAATTCAGTGGTTTTCTTGAGTCCTCCTTTGGATTATTTAGTGTTTCTAGCCAAGAAGTCAGAGAATATTGCCACTGCTATATTCTAAAATATAGGTTTAAAACACACAAGAACTCATTTGGGAAATGATTGAACAGATTAGAAATCTATGTTGCTTCTTTGTATATAATATAATTTGCTAATATTTGTGGACATTGTATATATTCAGGGTAAAATGCAAGTTATTTTATTTAAATTAAAATTTAAAATGAAATTTTAAAGTATTATATTTGCCCAAGTTTCTTGTTTTACTGATTCAATCTCTATTGTGTTTTATAATAAGGCTTACATTAATGCAGGGAAACATGAGCAATCTATTTTTTTAATCAAATATAATGACAGTAACTTTTAATCAAGTATAATGATAGTAACTTTCTTTTACATTCCCCATCACCAACATATGCTCAAAGAAAGTGAACTGTCAAAGACAGTTCAACACTAGATTCCTGGTATCTGGTACACTGTTTTGCATACATTGACTATAGATATTTTTCTCAAATGAATAATCCGGTCATTAAAGGTACTTTTTCTTTAACAAAAGACAAAAGAATAGTGATGCTTTAAAAGATGAAATTACATGAACCTTTCAGTTATTTCATTAGCAGAGACATTTAGCATTCATATAGTGCTTTTCCTACATTAGCTAATTAATACTTAAACATCCCTGAAGGGTACTTTTGGGAAGTGCCATTTTAAAAAAACACAAAAATAGTAGTGAGCAATTTGCCAAGGGTCAAAGACTTGTTCAATAGCAAGCTCTTTCCATAGACCCTGGACTTTATGCTTCTTACTCTTGTGATTCCAACTAATGTTAAATTGATTCACTTCCATGAAGAAGAAAGAAACCCACTCATAAAATTATACAGCTTGAAGGTCTTCATTGGTCATCTAACAAATACTCCTTTTAAAAAGACAGCTGAAACCAAATATCCTCATCCAAGGAACATAACTTTGAATATGTTCTTGCAGAATAATTGTGGAAGTTTTTATACAAATTCTACAATGGAACTAATATTATCTATCCTAACAACATCCATTAAAGTAGATTAAGGATTTTAAAAATATTTCCCCTTTCTGAAATGTAAACAATATTCTAGAAGGAGCTATCAGTCACTATGAGGAAATCAACTTGGAAGTTAACATGTAACACACATGTTGGTGACAAATTTAGGTGGCTAGCAGTGAAAGACTAAGAGAAATTAAAAACAACAACAATTAAAAAAGGAGGTCCTAAAGAGCTTTGTAGAACTCGAAGTTGACAGGACATGACAAAAAGTAAACTTGGGTGTGAGAGCTATGAGGTATCAAGTGTGTTCTAATTTATATGTAGAATCTAACAATTTCAGAATTTTGGAGTAGAATCAAAGTTACCAGATACTGGGAAGGTGGTTAAGAAGGTGCAGAGATGGTGATTCATTGATACATTAATGCAGTTGGCTAATAATAGAAATTATTTTTAATATTTTATAGCCCAGCACAGTAGGGTAACTATGATTAGCAACATTTAATAACATATTTCAAAATTGAGAAAATCCTAAAAGCTCCCAAAACAAAGAAATGAAGATGTGTGATATGATGTACCAGATTATGCATTGTACAAATGTATTAGAACATCCCACTGTGCCCTTGCATGTATGTAATTATTCTGTGTCAATTAGATATTTAGTGAATACTTTTAAAATGAATATTGTATAATGAATTTCTCAGAAGTCTGAGCAGTGGATGATTTCTATAGGCTGTGGAAAATTCTGGGAAGTCACGTTAGTGTTGGAGAGGTATTTCATGATATTCAATTTGAATATTTTATTTACAAAATGACTTTAAGATACCTCAGTGCTAATATAAAAATAAATTGATAGTAGGGTATGAAAGTGGAGATCTGAGTTGAAGATAGTAATTTCAAGGTCAAGAATCATGAATGTAAAAAAGCAAGACAAGAATTATTAATTACTAACATATGAAATTCTCAGCACTTTCTGATGCTGCTCATGTTCACTCTCCCATATCCTCTCTACTATATGGGGGTTTATTATTCATTTGCTCATTGCCATTCTTGAGCTGCTCCTGGAATTTATTTCTTCATTTTAGGTTGTTCATAGGCTTGAATAAAGGAGGATCTGTAGATCAGAATGACAAACAAAACTTGAAGTAGAAAGAAATGCAGTCATTGAATGATAGCAAATGACCAAGAACTAATGAATAGAGGCATGTTCAGGGTACGTCAGCAGGAGAAAGGCCTTAAAGGTTTCAAAATGAGTGAGAAAAAAAGAGGGATACTTAGAGATTTTATTTCTTTTAAGTTCTTCAGTATTTAAAAGTTATTATATATTTGAGAATTACCTTTGTATATTTTATAATTATTTTGCATAGCTGTAATTAATTTGAAGTAATAGTTTTTTTTTTCTAATCAACTATATCCTTGATCTTGGCACCATTGTTATTGAAACAATTTTTACAGCTTCAGGAGAATTTATAATGTTTTATTCTAGAAGATTACTTTGAGGAGTCTACCTGGGTTGCTATAAAATGCCATAAATTGGGGGACTCTTAAGCAATAAAATTTTATTTTTTAATGTTCTGGAAACTAGAAAATGCAAGATTAAGGTAGATTTTGTGTCTAATGCGGGCTCACATTCTGACTTGTATGTCACACCTTTCTGCTGTGTCCTCATAGGATGTAAATTGAGGAGGTCAATCTGAGCTGCTTTTATAAAGTCTCTAATTTTGCCTGTACAGGGTCTTCCCATAATCTATTCATACCTTGAGGAACCCCTCTTCCCTTTGGAGGTAAGGATTTGAACATATAGATTCGGGGTTAGGGGAATAAACATTAAGACAACTACAATTAGTGGAAGATGAAAACTGAGTTACTGAGTTTCTATAAAAATTGCTTAGAAAATAAAATAAATTGAAACCACAGTAGTCCTTCAGCCTGAGACATAAAATGGGAAACTTAAGTAAATTTTATGTAGTCTAATCACACTAGACTAAAACTGTTTTAATAACCATTCTCATTAAATAATATTGTTCTTTTGAGCAGGTTTCTAACCTCTCTGTTTTGGTTTCCAGTCTGTAAATAGAGACACATTCTTTCATTCTTTTTCTTTCTCAGATTCAGGGGAAAGATTAATAAAAGTGGTAATGCTTTTAAAATTTTTAACACATTTCCTTCTTTTGCTGTTAGGTAGCATTTTAGAATGGTATTATATACTATCCAAGAAAGATTTTTGTTGTGCAAGCTAGAAATAAGCACAAGAACAATTTTTTAAACTGACAACAGTTGCCAGTCTGTGGAAATACCTACTATAGAAATATAAACTTCAAATGTATTGGTGAAATGTTGAAATATGTTTATTTAAATAATTTTATCTTGTCTGGCAAGGTGGTACACACCTGTAATCTCAGCAGCTCAGGAGACTTGAAGCAGGAGGATTGTGAGTTCAAAGCCAGCTTCAGCAAACTCAAGGCACTAAGCAACTCAGTGAGACCCTGTTTCCAAATAAAAAACAAAATAGGGCCAGGGATGTGGCTCAGTGATTGAGAACACTGAATTTAATCCCCAGTACCAAAATAAGAATAACAACAATTATTATTAATTATTTATTATTATTATTATTATTATTATTATTATTATTATTATTTTATCTTGATTTCTTATGTTTTGGGCAAATTTCCTTCTTTTCCTGAGTCTAACATGACACAAATCCTTCTTATGATTTGCAAAAAAAAATATTACTAGGACAGAGAATTTGCAAGGGAAATAAATAGGATTAGCAGTTATTAGATTAGTTACCAGTAAACTGGTATCCTTAACAATACATTCTTGACAAATGTCTATGTAGTTTGTGTAAATTCATTTATATTTTTGAATGCCTTCCACAGGTAAAATTTCTGTTGTAAAACTTCTTGACATTTTCCCATGGACTTTATAACAATGGGAGTGTTAATATATTATTAATAGTAATAATGATAAGGGGTGACTACTTGTAAAAACAATGGGAATATAATTAAGCCATACCAATTGCAGTAAAAATAAACAGTTTTGTGTTATTTCATGATAAGTATAACATGGTAGTAAAAAATCAACAATCATATATGGATTCCAATGGATATTCAAATGTTATGTTTTGGACATGAGGTGTCCCCCAAAAGTTAATGTATAAAACAATGCAAGAGAGGGGAAATGATTAGGTTATGAGAGCCCTAACCCATTCAGTGAATTAATCCCCTGGTAGGGATTAACTGCTTACTGGAGGCAGATTGGGTGTTGCTAGAGGAAGTGGGTCACTGGGGGTCATGCTTTAGGGGGATATATTTTATATTTAATGAGTGGAGCATGTCTTTTTTTCCTGATCATTGTGAGAGCCACTTCCTTCTGCTACATTCTTCTACAGAGATGTTCAGTCTCATTTTGACCCTGAGGAATAGAGCCTGTGATCTGTGGATTGAGACCTCTGGAACTATGAGCCCCCAAATAAACCTTTCCTCCTTAAAGTTGTTCTTGAAAGATCTTTTAGTCATAGCAGTGAAAAAGCTGACTAAAACAAATGTTAAGTAATAATAAGATTTTGAAGCTAAAATATACCACCAATTGTCCAACAAAATCGATGACACAAAAAATTCTGCTCACAAATATAATAAACATTTTAAATCCTAAGGCAGAAGAGAAAGCGTTAAATCCTTTTACCCCACTTAATAATAATTGGTTTCTGTAAAATGTTATTAGAGTTTCCATAAAACCGAAGATTGCTACAGAAATTAAAGATTCAGGGTTTGTAAATTCTCCTAGGATGAAGTATTCGTCATCTCCAAGCAAAACAAACAAATAAGAAAATGAAAATATTAGGCAATGTTTTCCAACATAAGGACAGATTACAAACATAATTTAAATCTTCCTCAGAATGATGATTTCCTAATCCTTTATTCATATGTATTGTTTGTATTCTTTATGCGTTCCAATATTTTGACATTACAAACTGAATAACATATTCAAATTTGATCATATTTATATACAACAATTAAAATCTCTGCAAAATATTCCCTCAATCTATGAAAATATCATTGATTGAAATTAACCCATTTTGCTCTTTTTTAGTCTTTGCTGCTTTATTATCTTGATACTATAAATTATTCAGTTCTAGTTGTTGCATGCATTCATAATTTTATTTTTTTTTCTGGTATGGGAGAGTTTGACAATATATAGTCAATATCAAGCTTTATTACTTTAGAGATGTTAGAGAAATACAGAACAACAGATGGTTCTAAATCTTTCTAATGCAAGACATGTTCTAAATAAAAATAGACTGTGGTATTCTTTGTTTAAAATATAGTTTTTAGTAACAGTTAAAAAATCATTACTTTTGGATTATTTTAACTATTATTAGCAATGTTAAATATTATTATCAATACTCTCTACCCTGTCCCATTTAATTTTGTTTTTAAATTTAATAATCATTTTGCATAATTCCATAATTTTCAAATGTTCCCATTAGCTAATTTAGCATATGATTCCACAGATACAACCAAGTTTTAAAATATTTCTTAACCATACTTTCTGAGCTAATGGAATATATACTCTTATTTTCAATCAATAATAAAACATAATTATATTGAAGCACATTCTCCTTAATTTAATTTCAGAAAGGGTAATATTACAAACTAGCTGTAAACTGTGGAGAACTTCTAGATGCTGAATTAATCTCTGTTAAATAAAAGATAGAGAAAATTAACACACTTCTGTATTATTAATCTTCAAACAGCAAAGGGAAAACTGAGAGATCTGATCCTTCATCTCTACTATAGAGATAGAGACTCCCCTTTCTCCTGACTTGATAACCAGCAGCATCTGTGATCAACACTATGCTGTCTTTCTCCCTTAGCTACTTGGATGTGCCAAAGGCAAGACTGTCAAATAAAATACTGAATATCCACATAAATGCAGAAAACACAAGAGAAGTATGTTTTAAATATTACATGGTATATCTTACCTATGTATATTGCAAAGAAAACCACTGCCTATCTGAAATTCATTTTTATTTACTAGATTTTGGCCACCTAAATCATGTAACTTGACAACACATTACAAGACATGTAGTACAAGGAAAAAACAATTTGACTTATTTATGTCATTGAGAACATTGCAATAAAATCTGAGCCTGACAGACCTATCTACAGTCAAACAATTATTTGATACCAGAAAAGAGGTAATTGTATTAAAGCAGATCATGGGATATTTTAATTCTTACCTTGGCAATTCATCCAAGATGGAAGGTCCCATTTGCTTCAAATTTATTAACAGAATTATACTTGTTTATGTTCATATTAACATTCAACTGCCCCAATAAAATAAGTAAAAAATTAAAAGTTGACATTTGTTTTTAGTTTTTACTTTGCATTGGCATATTTAAGTTTCTTCTTATTAATGCTATGAACCAATGAAAGGGATTTTCCAGAATTGGCTATTCATTGATAAGCATGTTTTTAAATCTATATTGTACTAAGTCACTGACAAATGGCCATTCTGTAAAGAATCAAAGCACTGTAGCAAACGATGAATAAAATTCTTCAAATGACAGTATTAAAAATCAATGCTAGAGGTATCTACATAATTATTTTAAAAGCCTGTAAGGAGACAGATGTTGAAAGCAGAGAATTGTTTTTGCATCTTACCAAAGCTTACTGTGTTTGGATATTCACATTTTCTATATAACCACAGGGATTCATTCTTTAAAGTGATAAAAGAAGAATGAAGAAGTTGTCTGAGAGATAGCACTTCACGTTCTCTGCATGCTTTTTCTTTCTGTTTTCACATGAGTGCAATAAGTATGCATCTTTGAAATTGTAGCTAGGCAGGATGTTTAAAATTAGTTCATTTTAAAATCAGAATAATTCCATTTGAAAGAAGGAAAAATACAGTGTTTTAGTTAGCATATACAGAGACTTTTGGATCAACTCTGAAATATATCTTAAAGCTACTGGACTGGCACTGACTGATAACATGGAAAAACATTTAACTCTAACTTGAGGAAATTGCCTACTATTCCATAGGTTTTTAATATGGTCTTTTGGGGAAAAAATGAAAGAATAGATCAAAGAGGGAAAAAAGAAGATAGATGAACACTAGGAAATAAGCAAAACCACATATTAAAGATTCTTTAAAAATCTTTGTAACATGTAAAATTTTATTTTTTTCATTTTAAAATAAGAACTAAAATTTTATAATACTATGCCAGCAAGTACTAATCATATTGCATGGAAACAAGAAGTATTTAAAGCAGATCAGTAGTATTTCTGAAAAAAAATATGAAAAATATTTTTTAAATATTTTTAAAAATATTTTAAAATATGTTACTGAATTTCCATTGCAAAATTCTTAATTTTTTCATTAAGAAATTATAAAGGTCAATCACTTGCTCAACAAGTGTTGAATACTCTGCTAGGCACAAATCAAAGTGTGAAGTATGAAAAATGAAGTAACAAAAATATAAATTAATAACTTAATTATAGGTAAAAATAGAAAATGAGCAAAGTCAAAATATACAATGAATGGTTTGACAGATGATACTTACTGCTAGCAAAGAATTGTACTGAAGGAAGAATAAGTTATTATCCTTAACTATGAGAGGACTAAAAAGCCATTTTATAGTGGT